>NC_132847.1:43594346-43904346 GCF_048164855.1 Canis lupus baileyi | reverse complement strand
GATAACTTTAAAAAAAAAGACCTTTGTGTTGGCCCAAATAGAGCAAATAGAATGTGGCCCTCCCCACCCTTTTTTTGCATTTCAGTGACGCTGATTGGTTGAGTCTAAAATCATTATACTCTTAGTAATAATAGAGAAAAATAATGAGCTCTTACCAAGTGTCAGTTACTATATAAACATTGTGTCATGAATCCTCACAAAACTCTGAGGTAAACATTAACATTAGTTTCCATTAAAATATGTGAGGGTTTTGAAGTACACCTAGATATTGTGACTTGCCCAGCATCAGAGAGGAGAGCAGTGGACAGAGCCAGGACATGAACCAGGTGAAGAGCCCCAGTTTATCTCTACATGGGAGGGGAAAGTAGATGTAGAGTCATAAAAAGGAGATAAATACCTTTTCCAGTGCTTTTGAGTTGTGTAAGCTGGGATAAAAAGCTTTTCCACTGCTTTTGAGTTCTGTTAAGTTGGGTAAGTTTGACTCTGAGTCTCAGTTTACTCATTTTAAATGGCAAAAATAGTGGCCTCTAAACACACACAGAGATTGGATGAACATACAAAATAATGTGTGTAAACTTGTTTAAAAATTCAAAGGCATTACTAACACGACCTTTCATTTAGGCAACACACATTAGTTGAGTGCTTTCATTGTGGTCAGCACTTCGCTAGTGCAGTGTTAGAATAATGAGATGTGGTGGCCACAGAGAACTCAGTGTGGGAAGAGGTGAGCACATGATTGCATTGTGGTAATTGCTCTGGCATCAGGAGGAGAAACTAGAACACTGTCTGGAGAGGTTGAAGATGACTTTATAGAAGTCTTAGTGTTTTGACAGATGGAGAAGTAGGCTTATGCCTGGCCAAGAAAACATCATAATGAGAAGGAGAGATAAGAGCAACATAATGTTACCATAAAAGTGACAGTTAAAGAAAAAAATATATTTAATTGAAGTATAGTTAACATACATCCGTTATATGAGTTTCAGGTATACAACATAATGATTCAACTAAGATATATTTTTAAATAAGCCTTTTATTTTAGATTTGCAGAAAAACTGAAAATAATATAGAGAGGCTATCTCACGCTGGTGCAGCGAGAGGAGCTGCCGCCATGCCTGCCCACCAATGGAGGGTCATGGGGAACTGCGCAGGCTTCCTGGTCAGGGGGAACAAGCAGACATACAGCACTGAGCCCAGTCACCCGAAGGCTCACAACTCCTTCTGCAACAATGGGCTGATTCACTGCAAAACTGTGGGTATGGAGCTGCGGGTGGGGGGTTGGGGGGACAAAGATGTAGTGGTGGTCACGAAGCGCAGATCCCCCCCAGCAAAAGCCTACCACCTCCTACATGAAGACCACCATTAACAAGGATGCTGGGGCTGCCCTCGGCAACATCTAGCACCTGATCCACAAGAACATTTACAGCCCAGATCTCTTCATGGCTACAATTTGCAGAGCCAGTGCCATCCTGTGCAGCCAGAAGCTTGTGATGGTGAAGAGGAAGGAGGCCCTACCCCACCAAAAGCTCCTGAGCACCTGCCCTCCCACCTCCAAAGCAGTAAAGATATCAACCACCTAAAAAAATAGCGCAGAGAGATTCCATATTATACCCCATATCCAGATTCCCTTGTTATTAATATCTTAACATTACAATGATAAAGTTGTCACAATTAATGAAGCAGTATTGACACCTTGTTAACTAAAGTCAATACTTTATTCCAGTTTCCATAATTTTGAACTAATGTCTTTTCTGTTCTGGGACCCAATCCAGGATATTACATTGCATTTAGACATAATGTTTCCTTAGGTTCTTTTTTGACTGTTACAGTGTTTTTCTTTGTTTTCTATGATGTTAAAGCTTTCCAGGTGTACTTGTCAGGTAGAAGGTCCCTTGTGTAGAATTGGTCTGTTTTCTTCAGTAGATGTTTTGATGATATGTCTATCACTTTTGATGCTAACCTTTATCACATGGTTTAGGCAATGTTTGCCAGGTTTCTCTACTATACTGTTACTCTTTTCCCCCTCTTTCCTTCTTGTTTTGGAAGAACGTGACCATGCACAGCCCTGTTCAAAGAGTAGGGAGTTAAACTCTACCTCCTTGAGGGTGAAGTAGCTACATAAATAATTTGCAATCTTCTGCATGAGCAATTTATTATCAGTATTTATTTATTTATGTATTTATCCAACTATTTCTATATATCAGTATGGACCCATGGATATTTATTTTATACTTTATATTATAATCCAATATTCATTAATTTTGTTGCTTAAACTATTCCAGCCTTGGCCATTGGGAGCATCTTCATTTGGTTCCTGTGTCCCTCTGACTTATTCCTTTCATTATCATGCCCCCGCCCTTGCTTTCTGGCACACTGTTTCAGGTTCATCCTGTATATTTTGTCTATTTTTTACTTTCTACCATCTGTATCAATACTGAGCTAAACATGAATTCATACTCACATACCCAACTTTGGTGCCATTTTACCATGAATCATTCAAGACTTCTCTTGTAGATTCTTTGGGATTTTAGACATAGCAATTATGTCAAATAATAGTTTCGTTTCTTCCTTTCCAACATGTATAGCTTTTATATATGTTTCTTGTTATATTGTACTAGCTAGGGCTTTCATTAGGTATTGAATAGGAATGATGAGAGAAGACATTCTTGACTTATTCCTTTTCTTTAGGGAGGAAGCAACCAGCTTCTTTCCATTAAAAATAATGTGGAATGTAGGTTTTTGTTAGTTGTTCTTTGTCAGGGTCAGAAGGTTCTCTTCTATTCTGATTTTCTAACAATTTTTTTTTAAATCATAAAAAAGTGTTAGATTTTGTCAAATGCCTTTTGAGTGTTGATTGATAATATCAAATGATTTTTCTTTAGCCTGTTGATGTGATGGATTACACTAACTGATTTTTGAATGTTGAATCCTTCTTGCATTCGTGGAATGAATTTCACTTGGTTGTAGTGTTTAGCTCTTTTTAAACATTAGCAAATTGAATCCAATAATATTTAATTAAGGGGGGATGGGGGGGATCCCTGGGTGGCTCAGCGGTTTGGTGCCTGCCTTTGGCCCAGGGCGCAATCCTGGAGACCCGGGATCGAGTCCCGCATTGGGCTCCCTGCATGGATCCTGCTTCTCCCTCTGCCTGTGTCTCTGCCTCTCTCTCTCTCTCTCTCTCTCTATATATATATATATATATATGTCTATCATGAATAAATAAATAAAATATTTAAAAAATATATTTAATTAAGGATTTTGTGTCTATGTTTATGTGAATTATCCTCTATAGTTTTTTGTGGTAATGTTTTTATCTGATTTTCTTAATAGGGCAGTATTGCCCTTGTAGAATGAGTTAGGAAGCCTTCCCTCTGCTTTTATTTTCTGAAACAGATTATGAAGAATCAGTATATTTCTTCCTTAAAAGTTTGTAGAATTCACCAGTAAAACCACTTGAGCTTGGTACTTTTCTTTTTGGAAAGTTTATTAATTATTGAGACAATTTCTTTAATAGGGTTTTTTCAAGTTATCTATTTCTACACACATGAGTTTTAGTAGTTTGTATCTTTCAAGAAATTGGTCCATTTCACCTAAGTTATCCAATTTGTGGGCACAAAGTTGTTCACAATATTCCTTTATTATCCTTTTAATGTACTTGAGATCAAGAGTAATGAAAACTCTTTTCTTTCTGATATTGTTAATTTGTGTCTTATCTTTTTTCTTAGTCATCATTAAAAAAATAGCTTTTCTTTATTGTTTGCCTGTTTTGAATTTCATTGATTTCTGCTCTAATTTTTATTGTTTTTTTTTTTTTTGCTTGCTTTATGCTTAAGTTACTCTGATTTCCTAAAAAGGAAGATTATATTGTTGATTTTGTACCTTTATTCTATCCTGTGTATTTCATATGAATTTCTCTTTAAGCACTGCTTTTGCTACATCCCACATATTTTGATAAATTATATTTTTATTTTCATCTAGGTCAAATATTTAAACATTTCTCCCAAGAATTCTTTGACCCATGTATTATTGAGAAGTCTGTTGTTTGATTTCCAAATATTTGGGGATTTTCCTGCTATCTTTCTATTGTTAATTTCTAGTTTAAATCCATGATGGGGGATCCCTGGGTGGCTCAGCGGTTTAGCGCCTGCCTTTGGCCCAGGGCCTGATCCTGGAGACCTGGGATCAAGTCCCACGTCGGGTTCCCAGCATGGAGCCTGCTTCCTCTGCCTCTCTCTCTCTCTCTCTCTCTGTCTATCATGAATAAATAAATAAATCTTTAAAAAATCCACAATGGTCTGATATTATATTTTGTATGGTTTCTATGCTTTTTTTTGTTGAGTGCGTTATGGCCCAGAATGTGGTCTACACTTGTGGATATGAGCTGGAGAAGGATGTGTGTTCTGTTGTTGTTGTATGGAGTACTCCATAAATGTCAATTAGAGCAAGCCAAATGATAGTGACGTTGAGGTCAACTATATGCTTACTGATACTCTGCCTGCTTAATCTTGATCATACTTTTACTGACAAAAGTATGTTGAAGTCTCTGACTATAGTTGTGGATTTGTCTATTTCTTCTTGCAGTTCTATTGATTTTTGCCTTATATGTTTTGATGCTTTCTTGTTAGATGCATATACATTTAGGATTGTTATGTCTTCTTAGAGAATTGAAGACTTTATCATTATGTAATGCTTTTCTTTATCCCTGATAATCTTTTTTTCTGAATGTATATTTGTCAGAAATTAGTATACCTACTTCAACTTTTTTGAATTAGTGTTGGCATGGTATATTCTTTTCAATCTTTTTACTTCTAACTTATCTCTGTCTTTGTATTTAATGTAGGTTTCTTGTAGACAACAAAGCTGGGTTTTGTGTTGTCTATCCACTTTGACAATCTTGGGTTTTAATTGGTATATTTAGATAATTCGCATTTAAGGTGATTATTAATATAGTTGCATTAATATCTACTGTGTATCTGTCTTCTATTCATTACCCTTATCATTTTTTTCCTTTTTTCCCTCTTATCTCTGGTCCTAACTGAGCAATTTTAATGATTCCACTTTATCTCCTGTCAACATTACAATTATTTTTTTTAAATTGTTTGTTACCCTAGGGTTTACATTTACATTTTTAACAATCTAAGTCCATGTTCAAATGACACTACAGTGTTTCACATGTAGTATAGGTATTTTATAACAGAGTCTTCCTAATTCCTCCCTTGTGATATTGTTGTTGTCATTTATTTCACTTAGTTGTGTGTTATAGTCATCTAATACATTGTTACTATTATGACTTTGTACAGTTATTTTTAGATCAATTAAGAATAAGAAATGTAAAATTATTTATTCCTTCTTCATTCTATATTTCTGAGCTGTATCTTTTTTTTTTTTTTTTTTTGCATGAAAACTTTTTTTGGGTTTCAGGACAAATCTGTCAATACTGAATTCCTTCAACTTTTGGTTGTCTGAGAAATTCTTTATTTCTCATTCCCTTTTGTAAAAAACAGTTTTACTTGCTACAGAATTCTAAGTTGGTGATATTTTTCTTCAACATTTTAAATATTTCACTGCATTCTTCATTGTATAATTTCTGATGAGAAGTCCACTGTCTTTCTTATACTCGGCCCTCTATTGGTAAGTTGTTACTCTTTTCCTCTGTCGTCTTTCAAGATTTTCTAAATGTCTTTGGTTTTCTGCGGTTTTAATATGATATGCCTAGGGGTGTCTGTATGTGCTATCGTGTGTGTGTGTGCATTGGGGGTGGGGACATGGTTTGCAGTTATTTTTCTTTGTGTTTGTCAAGCTTCCTGAACCTGTGGTTTGGAATCTGTCATCAGTTTTGAAAAGTACTTGGAAAGTTCTCCATTTTTTTCCTTCTTGTTCTAATTTTCCAACTATGTGTATCTTACACTCTTTGAAATTATCCCTGCAGTATTCATTGTTTTTTAAATTCTTCTTTCTCTTGCATTTCAGTTTGTAATTTCTTTTGACTTATTTACAAAATCACTGATTCTTTCCTTGATCATGTCAAATCTATGGATAAGCTTATCAAATGCATTTCTTTATTTCTGTTATCCTTTTTAAAAATTTCTAGTATTCCTTTTTGGTTCTGTTTTGGTTTTTCCTCCTTTCGCTTATATTACCCATGTATTCTTGCATGTTACCTACTTTTTCCACTATTAACATATGAATCATAGTTATTTTAAATTCCTTCTCTGATAGTCCCCAAATTTGTGCCATATATAGTTCTGATTCTGATGATTATTTTATCTCTTCAGATTTTTTTTCCTCTTGCATTTCTTAATTTGTTGTTAAAAGCCAGATGTATTTTATCAGGTAATAGGAATTAAAGTATAAAGGTATTTAGTATCAGGATTTATGTAAGCTGGCTAGGAGTTTGGTTGGTTCTAATATTTGCTTTAGCTATAGGTGCTGGAGGTTTCAAATCTCTCTAGAGTCTGTGTTTTTGTCTCCCTGTTTGACCTTGAACTTCCCCTAAGTACTTTTCCTTACAGAGTTTGTGTCGTTACTTTTTCAGCTGCAGTCCATAATTACTATGCAGTCTTGGTGTGGTGATATATTACAGGGAGGGGGAACATTCTATAATCCTTTGATTGAATCTCTGTTTTATACAGCCTGTGTCTTGGGGCTGTAACTTTTGTGTCTTTCCCGTGGCATAGCTTTCCTCCCAAGCCCCTACCTTCTACTTCTTTGCCTACCTACAGAGTTCTCAGTCTAATCCTTGAGACCTGGACTGCTATTTGCTGCTTTTATCTTCTTAGATAAGACTGGAAGCCTAGAGGAGGCTGCAGTGGGAGGAATGCTCTCCCCTAATAGGGAAAAAGTTCTGAAAAACACTTTTCCCCTGCAATGTGGGCCTTTATTTTGGATAAATATGTGTCCATAATTCATAGAAATTACTCTTTCCATTCCCTTGCCAGAGCCCTTGAGGGGACCTTTCTCAGATCTTCACCATGAGAACCTGGTGAATTTCTTGGTGGTAAAGTCCATGAAAGTGTGTCCCCCAACCTCCAAAACTGCAGCCTTCAGGAATTTTTCACTCTCTAGCTAGCCCTCACTCAGCTTCCAACAGCTCATCAAAATTACTATTTATTATTGCCATTTAAATATTCCCACCAGTTTATGGCTCAATGGGCTTTTGCTCAGATAAGATCTTAGTCATGTTTGGCTGAACCTATTTCTCCACCTTTCCACATCGCAGCTTGCTCTGCAACCTCACTTCTCCGATGGCTCTAAGAAAAGTAATGTTCAGGTTTTTCAGGTTTTATTATAAGGACAGGAATGATGTGAAGAGCTTCTAAGCTCTTCACTCTGTTGAGAATTGAAATGGGAGTCCAGGGAGATAATTTCATGTCACTGGAACATAGGAAGTATAAAGAAGGTAAGGAAAGCAAGGCTGGAAAAATAGGTGTGGTTTCACTTCCCAAAGCCTTTTGTGCCAGGCTAAGAGTTTGGACTGTTTGCTGTAGGCCTGAAGTAGGAAGCCATGGAAGAGTTTTAGCTGGGCAGTGACATAACTGAGGGCTTCCACTGGTGGCATCATAGGAGCGCCCGTCCTGGGTACTGGAGGTTGGGAACAGACATGATCTGGTCAGACTGAGGCATTGCATCACACACTCTTTTCCCATTTGGATATCTGGAGTGGATTTAATGCTATTGTTCTGTTGTTATTTCAACAGGGCCCATGTCATTGTTTACTTTAATTGAACTAGAAAGAAAGCCTTTTATGTTGTCTTGTTCCACACTGCCTTCCCAATGAACTGGGCATAGCACATACTTAAATAGCAATTGAACTGAGTGAACTGAATCATTCAGGAGTTTTAATGCAATTTCAGCCCAAGCTATCTCCGGCAGCTATGTTAGTGGAAATACAGGTTAGAGGTGAATTTCTACATTATTTTCTATAAGCCTGACAAAGTCATGTTAATTTTACACTTATGGATAAAAAGGAGGCAAAAAGAGATAGTCCCTGTCCTGCTGCCTTTCTCAGTGATTATTATGTGCAAAGCTATAAAAAGAACAATTTATAGCACTATATATATATATATTTATTTATTGTAAGATTTTATTTATTCATTCATGAGAGACACACAGAGAGAGGCAGAGACAGAGGCAGAGGGAGAAGCAGGTTCCACGCAGGAAGCCTGACACAGGGCTCGATCCTGGGACTCCAGGATCACGCCCTGAGCCAAAGGCAGTAGCTCAACTGCTGAGCCATCCAGACATCCCATACTATATGTATTTATATTGTTGGAGTAACACACGTGTTTTGGTGCACATGAATCAATAGTTGTGAGATAGTGGGACATTCTCTCAGCAAAGCTCAGGAAATCATTGTATCAAATGCAGGTGGACTTTATTCAACAGGCAATAAACTTGCATCATCAATGAGTCAGATGACTGGGTAAGGCACCACGGACAAAAATGTGAATACCTCATACTTGCCTTTAATGACTGAAAACCTAGTGGATTAGGCAGGCAGACAGTTATCTATAGTATCAATCAGATTGTGAAAAATGAGCAAATAATAATAAGATGATAAAATCAAGGTAAATACTTGTCTTTGGGCTTTTATTATGTAGTCAAGACCTATGCTTAGCATTTTGTATATATGATCACAGTTTATTTTTACAGGGACCCTGATATGTTAATATTATTATACCCACTTCATAGATGAGAAATATGAGACTCAGAGATCTTAAGTGTTTTGCCGAAGGTCACAGCGAGCAGAGGAATCACGAATGGAAATGAGCTCTTTCTGGCTCTAAAGCTTTCAATTCCATCTGTTCACTCTACATTAAGGTATAAGAACACAGAAAGTGTGATTTAATTCTATCTGGATGAGTCAAGAAAAGCTTCACAGATAAGGTGGCATTTAAACTAGACTCTGACAGGAGTTGGATACTGCCAGGATGAAAATGAGGCAGGAGCATATATAACAGAAGAAAGAGCAAGAGCAAAGGTATGGAAGGGCTCAGGGCTGGGGAAACCTGTAGTATAGCAGGAGTATGGCACACGGATGGGATCTGTGGGTAAGGAAGGTGAAGGGTGCTTGTTTCCATATGAGGGCATGAATTCTGAGCCACGAAGGGATTTTGGAACAGAAGCGTTAGTGACCTGATCAAATCTGAGTTTTAGCAAGGTTACGCCGGAGGCATGTGAAAAGATGAAGTGCAGGGAAGCGAGCCTGCAGGCAGGGAGATCGTTTTGAAAGTTGTTATGAAATATAGGAAAAAGGACTTAAAGATCCAATTCTTAATACTAAGTTAAAAAGATTTATACAGAGGATCGGAATATTTTAAGTTCCTTTACAAGAGAAAACTTTGATTCCCCCAAGATTTCTAGACATTTGATCTTGACGGTTGTCTTCAGACTCCTATTATTGCTTTCCTTAAACAACATTGGAGCTCAGGAATCTGAACTTGAAAGTTAAAACATGCCTGCTAATCATATCTTTTACACCTGTTTTTGTGAAAACTTAAATGGATTATAGTCACCTAAAATGTGTTTAGAAAGAGTAGTTGATAAAGCCCATTTCGGTGGCAGAAGGAAGTCCAAACAATTCTCTTATGTTTAACTCGTGTCTTTGAAGTTCTTTACAAAGCTTGGACACGTTTCTTTGTTAGTGATTAAGCTAGAAAGGGTCTGAAAATAAAATGTAGCCTGGAACTGGGGTGAAAAGTTTGGGAGAAATTCAGACACTCACTAATATGTATCTCTGGAATATTCCACAGAGCTGGCCATAAGGGGCCTCTTCATTTCTGGAGAGGGCAGTCATGGAACAAGGTAGTGGGCAGAGTCTTAGGAAAAGGATACACTGATTCTGTGTCACAGGAGAGGACAGAGCCCTCAGCCAAGACCTCTTTTAATTGGCAACTCGTCTGCTTGGGATTGGAGCAGTCTCTCATCAAGTGAAGGCAGACCATCAGAGATGGGCCATCTGCTCTGTTTCCTCAGCAATGGCCCTTGTTCAGTTCTTACCTTTAGAGCTTGTTTCTCTTGATGAGATAAACAATATGTTTGAAGCACCAGAGATGCTGTGCAGCTTAGCAGAGAAATGATGTTTTATGAAGTGTCATCCTGTGCAGCCATCTGCAGAGACTCACATTTGACCATCCTTGGGGACTATTCCATTTATCCCAGGGCTCTGATTCCATCCATTGAAAACTGTCAGGTTTTTTGTTTTGTTTGTTTGTGTGGGTTTTTTGTTTTGTTTGTTTTGTTTTGTTTTGGTTTGGTTTAAAGATAAGCATACCCCATTGCACCATTTTCTTTTTGGATGGAGAAAGGTTTTTCCATTCGTATATACAGTGATGTAAAGATAAAAGAGTTACTAGAGATGAACTGTTTAATGGGAATACATTTTAAAAAATAATCATGCTTCACACCCTAACAAGAGTTACTTGTAAAGCTATTTCCTGCCTCCTATAAACTAATTATCCAGAACTAAAAACTACCCCACCTTAAGATTAGCTAGAAATTGAGTTAGGATACATAAATACATCATAAGAATATTTATATTAGTCATTAGTACATAATTTAAAATATTTTAAAATTTCAATTTAGGCAAAATAATGGGATGAGTGTGTCAGTACTTAGCACTGACAATAACTACATCATATCACTTAAATCCACCTCTGTGTATATATATATTATATATATATATAAATATATATATTATATATATTTATCTATTTTCTCACATAGCCATAATATTAATATACCTAAGTTATTTCTTCAGTGGTATAAAAATCTGTTTTTAGAGTTGATTTTCTTACATAAGGTCCACTCATTGCATATAGTCCCTATGTTTCTTAAGCATCTTTTTAAATATTTAGTCTAGAATAGTGCTTCCTTCCTTTTCTTTCTCACATACTGATGACTTGCAGAAATTGGCCCAATTGTCCTGTATAATCTCTTATATGCTGGACTTGCTTCTTGTGGTATAATTTTAGTTGTTCCCTCATGCTCTATATTACTAAAGAATAGACTTCATCTAAGGCTTGATTAGAGCACAGTAAATTTTTTTTTCTAAACTTCATAGACGTGCATTTGAGTCACACTTGGAGACATATAGTGTCTGGCTCTCTCATGTTTGGCAATGGTGAATGATTATTGACCACTTCAGCTTTTCTACTAGTGTACATTCATGACAACTGTTTGGAAAATGTTTTTCATTAGACTTTGCAAAATGAGGAATTTCTCTTTTTTTTAAGATTTTATTTATCTATTGGAGAGAAAGAGAAAGAACATCAGCAGGATGAAGGGCAGAGGGAGAAGTAGGCTAGCTGCTGAGTAGGGAGCCCAAGGGGGGGCTCGATCCTGAGACTCTGAGATCACCAGAGCCGAAGACAGATGCTTAACTAGCTGAGCCACCCAGGTATCCCATGAATCTCTAATTCTAACATTCCTCATGCATTTGTTAGCTACAATTATTCAGTACAGGAAAACTGCCACTCATTGGCTAGGTCAAAAAGGGTATGATCTATGGTAGACTTCAGTTCAACCTTTCCCCAAAAACTCCCCTTTCTTTTAGTAGTGAATGGGAATCAGAGGTTGCATTCTGGATTCTTGGGGTGCTCATTGCTCTTGACTTGCCACTGCTTCCAGACACAAAATAGGCAGAACTAGTTAATTTGTATTTTTAAACAAGAAAGAGAAAATAATTTTACATTAATATTTCTAATCAATTTTAAGATGTAGGATTTTTTACTTCCTGAACTTTTTTTCCCTTAAGCCCCCAAATCCTTTTTCCCATTGACATTAACACAATTACTCGCTCACTTTATCCTACAATATACCGGTAATAGTTTAAAAATAGAAATGCTAATGTTAGTACTAAAATTAAGTCTACAGAATATAGTTTAAGATTTGTTTCCCTAATTATGAATGAGAAATGAGCATTACACACACATACACACACACACACACACACCAGATGCACCTTAATTTCTTTTTTTTAATGCTCTCTCCTCCTGTCTTTTGCCAATTTTTGTATTAGGAACTTGATGATTTTCCTGTCAATTAGGAGGAGTGTTGTAAATAGTGGGGATATCAAAATCCTGTGCTGTAAGTTGCAAACATTTTTCTCAGTTTAGCATTTATTTACTTATTTTTTGAAGTTGAACATAACCTCAAGATTTTATTGTCTTTGTAATAAAACAGAAGACGAAGTGTAGAACTGGATCACTTGGCCCTTTCTCTTATCTTCTCCCAGTTTAAAATGTTTGCCTGTCTTCATAGCCAGCATTCTCTTCGATCTGTATTGGGGCTCAATACATTCAAGCCTCAGCACCATCGTCTTTGTAGTTTCAGCCTCTTTCCAGAATTTTGGCTTAGCCTGTCTGCCACAACCACTCTGTTCTCTGTCATCATGACAGTTTTCTTGGGCATACAGAGAATTCATGCCTTTCTTTTGTGCTGTGTCACTTTGTGACATTGGTGCTTGACATACTTTTTATGGACCATCCAGCAAGTTTTGAGAATATCCACCACGTTTGTGGAAGTGTTATCAGCTTGGAGCAAAAGCAACTCGAGATTTTTATTTTGTCTGTAGTATTTTATGATGCAATATTTTCTGTTTTTAATTTTTATGTAGTCAGAATTATCAAGTTGTTTCTCAACTATTTCGAGATTTTGAATTAGAGGAATTTTTATCCACCTCTGGCTTATAAAAGAATCCATCCATGTTTTTTCCTACTTTGTTTGTGGTTTCTTACTCTGACCCACCTGACATTCATACAGGTGTGCAGTGTGAAGAGGAACAGATTCAGTTTTATCTTACTCCATATGGCTTCTCAGTTGGCAAAACACATTATTAAAAAATTTACTTTAGACCTCTACTTCTGGATGCAATAGGCTAGTTTGTACATTGATAAGATAAAATAGAAACAATAAAATAAAAATGATAATACAAAATGAATTGTTTGCAGTATTGCTGAGTTTTCATGTCCTTGAGGACTTAAGGACCCAGTTACTAGAGAGCAGAGAAGTGCATTGAGACGAACCAAATATTCTCTGCTGTTCTTGCCCTTGAGGAATCTGAGGAGGTAGAAGTGCCCAGGACTAGGGGGTTGAGAAGCTGAGAAGCCAAGCATAAAGCAGACTAAAATACTGAGAAGATCTTGAGTTCACAATTTAATAGCTTTTGACAAATGCATACTATCTTGTAACCAACACTCAAACAGGATATAGAATGTCTCATCACTCTATGAAATTCCTTTGTACTTTTTTCCAGTCAATATCCGTCAGAAGCTACTACTGTTATGATTTCCTTCACCATAGATTAGATTTGCCTATTCTCAAACTTCTTATAATGGAACCAGAGCATGTACTCATTTAGGTCCTTCTTATTTTGTCAAATGTACTGTTTTGATATTCATCTATGTTGTTTGTATTAGTGTCTCTTTTGTATTTAGATTGGCTAGGTTACTTTGGGGAATAAAGCTCCATCCTAAACTGTCACCCAGTTGCTCAGGTCCTGGGATATCTTGTATACCTGTCTTACTTATTTACTTCCCCTTTGAGGTTAGAATCCCCTCTGTGCCTCCACTTGGCCTTATGTATACTTCTCCTCTGGTACGTATACATGTTGTAGGCGGAGACAAGGGCTTAGCCTTCCTTTATCTTCAGGTTTAGCACAGTTTCTATTATGTGGTAAGTGGTCAGTATGTGAAAGACTTGACTAAGATTCTGCTTTTCGTGGATTGATTGCCTGTAACTTTGGCTCTTCCACTCCACATTTGATTGGCTTTGAATCTTGTCTTGAACAAACCCTCAACTTTGTTGTCTTAATTTGATCTATAGGATCATTGCCCACATTGCCACATTATCAGTGAAAACCTAATCTCTGAGTCAGCTAAATAAAACTGTAAACTGATTAGTATACTACTTGGCCTACATTTGTTGCTCAGTAAAGTGGGGAGAAAGACATGGGGAACCCAAGCCCAGTCCCTGGGCCAATCACTGACTCTGGCCTGCTGCGGAGCCTGGCCAAGTTATAAAACTATTCTTATTGTTTCCAAATTACAGTAAATTTATTTTCATTTCTTATGAAAATGAGAATTTCATCATAAAATTTCATTCTATATTATGTGCACCATTCTTATCTTCATCAGAAAATAAGTGCTTTGCAGCAAGGAACTATGTCTTCCAGTACTTTTTTCACTTGCCCTAGGCCTGAGCTAGGGTTTTATATGCACTGGACACTCAAAAAATGAAGAGAAAGTGGTGGTAATGAGTTCAGAACAGAATAATGAACAGATCTAATCTCTGAGGTGCTTGATAACATACAACACCACAGAAAAGCTTATAATAACTATCACTGCTGATAGCAGAGCAAAATGAACAAAAAGATAAAAATCAAAAAGAACATCTGGATAAAAAGTGAGAGGGAGCAACAGAAGAGAAACTTAGCCATGAGAATGTTCTGTAACTGTGGATTGCCAAACTCAAGGGAAAGGTTTAGAATAATATGATAGGCTCCACTTACAGGGAACTCAGTTTCTTTAGCAAATGGATTTGGTAATTGGAATTTTTGTTCTTTCTTTTCCTCTGGGAGTGTGTGGATGAAAGTTAATTAATGTGGCAAAATTGCACAGTGTCTTTGAAAATTGCAACTTCTGAAAGACCCATTGCATTGCATCTGTGTAATTAGCATGACGATTTGGGAATGGCAAAGAAGACCTAGACCTACCAGATGTTTTCCCTCTGAAGTTTCAAACTCCAAACTTAAGATCACATAACTGAGAAGGAATACAATGGAGGAAGACAAATACTACAGATTTGTGACACATGGTTGTAAGCCGAATTGCATAGCTTTGTGTATACATCTCACCTATTAATCTACTGGGGTGACTTTCAAATTTGCATACTCAGGTTGAATACCACTGTCTCAAAGTCTCCATCCACTTCATTATCTTTTCTTACTTCTCATGTTTTCATAAGTTGTTCAAGTAACTACTGCTGAGCAGTAAATTATCACAAACTTAGTAGTGGAAAGCAGCTATTTTATAAAGCTTATGAATTCTGCGGGTCAGAAATTCAGACAAGAAACTACAGGGATGGCTTGTCTGTGCTCTACAATATGTCAGTCTCCATGTCCCTGAGGGTGAGTGCAACCATGAGGAAAATATCTAGAGGCTTTGTTCCCTGCATGTCTGATATCTAGGTTGGGGTAACTCAAAGATGGGTTTGGCTGGGACTGTCTCTACAGCTTCTCTCAGCATGGTGGCTGGGTTCTTAGCAGGATAGACTTGAGATCCAAGCATTCCAAGAGAGCCAGGCAGGAGCTCCATGGTCTTTATGGCCCAACTGCACAAGTCACATGTCTTTGATTTTTTTCATATTCTATCTTCAAAGCAGCTGTAAAGACCTCAAGAATCTAGGGGATGGAGAGGACAGATACCACATATCTTGATGGGACAAGTGTCAAAGGATTTATAGCAACAAATTAAATAAATAAATAAATAAATAAAGAAAGAAAGAAAGAAAGAAAGAAAGAAAGAAAGAAAGAAAACCACTATATCTGTACATTAAAAAGGAATCACAAACAAAATAAAAGGTATTTTATCAATCAACACTTTCTCAGACTTGCTCAGAGGACAAGTTATGCATTTGTTTCTGGTCCTTTGCTATTAATAGTAATAAGCCCTGTCTAATAGGGTTCTAGATTGGATTCTGACAGTGAAGCACTTGCATATTTGGAAATTGGAAGAGAGGCCATTTTTAGTACCTGACAATGGTGGGCAGGTGGCAAATCTCTGCTTCAGTGCTACTCTCAGCTGAGTTCATTAATGGCAATTTCTTTAATTGTCCACAGCTTTCTAATTTCCTAAAACCCAGCAGTCTTTTCCCCTCAGCCCTTCCATCAGTTCTGTAAGCACTATTTCCCTGTATTAAATTCCTTCTTCTTGGAAATGCCTAGAGAAATTCTTCTTTTTCACGACCCTATCTCATTCAATTATGTATTTATATTTCAGTAGAACGGGGAATTCTTATGCAAATATCAGTTTCCAAAAGTCAGACATATTCCATTTGGGGATTTGCAAAGATTACCCTTATAATTTAGTAATAGCTAATTTTATATACTTGACTAATTTATATGATTTTTAATAATTATTAAAATAGTTTAATATACTTGATTAATTTAATAAGTAAAATAGGAAAAGAATTTTGCAATCAAGTTATTTAAGTCTGATGACTTTTAGCAAGAAAGAAAAGGAAGAATGTTTTAACAATATCCCATTTTAGGGGGATCCCTAGGTGGCTCAGTGGTTTAGTGCCTGCCTTTGGTCCAGGGCATGATCCTGGAGTCCCAGGATCGAGTCCCACATCAGGCTCCCTGCATGGAGCCTGCTTCTCCTTCTGCCTGTGTCTCTGCCTCTTTCTCTCTCTCTCTCTCTCTCTCTCTGTGTGTCTCAGGAATAAATAAATAAAATCTTAAAAAAAAACCCAATATCCCATTTTAGGGTAAAATGCCATGAATACATAAGGAAAGCCTAAAGAATTTAATAAACTCTTAAGTGATGTAATACATACTGAGTAAGTTATGCTAAATGCCTATGGAATTCTGATATTTAAAAACATTTGAAATAGTAAAGAAAAACATGTTTTTATTTAGCTTATTTTGTCCTTTTTTAGTGTTCTCTTCCAGTTAATGGTTTTTATCAGAATGTCTGTCTGCATTACACTTAGAAGCATAAATATCTATGGCACTGCTCAACTGTATTTATGGACCAGAAAGTGGTAATGAGATACTTCATGTATTTTGTCAATAAATGTACATGGAATCTAACACACAAGAATACTACAAATTCTGTCAAAGGTAGAACCAACACTGTCTTGGCTCCTAAAGATCATATTATTGTTCGGTAATTTTAAAGGCAATAAGAATAAGTTTTAAAAAGATTATAGTCAAGCTTGAATTTAACTTAGAATGGGGCAAGGCAAAATATTTTGGGCGAAATTTCTGCTACTTGATTTCTGACCCCTTGAAGGGAATTCCAAAAAGTCACACTTTATTCTTGATCCTCTTTATATACTTAGACCCTCAGAGAGTCAGACTTTTGAAAAAAATTTAACTTGGAGTTTGCCAGGCAAATATCCCTTTGCAAGTTGAGGTTAGCTATGTTAGGAATCTGACTTTGATGAATATTATGCTTGAACACTTTGCATGTTGATATCAGCTTTTAGACACATCTGAACCCAGAGCCTGGCAAGTACATATGTGTGTGTATGAGAGATATGTTAGTGTATCGACCATATTGCATCACACTGCTCCACTGGTGAGAACATGGGGTTATTATTGGATCATGAGTCACCTAGATCACTTGGACACACTTTACTGCTTGACCACATTCATAATTTTTGCCAGTGACCTTACTAGTGAATGCTTTTGATCACTGTGGGGATTGAACAAAGCCTGCTAAAGGTTGGGAAGACATATTTTAAAATGAATATCTGATATTGGGATGCCTGAGTGGCTCAGCGGTTGAGCATCTGCCTTTGGCTCAGGATGTGATCCTGGGATCCTGGGCTTGAGTCCTGCATTGGACTCCCTGCAGGGAACCTGCTTCTCTTTCTGCCTATGTCTCTGCCTCTCTCTCTGTGTCTCTCATGAATAATAAATAAAATCTTTAAAAAAATAAAATAAATATCTGATATTTAAAAATGAATAAATTTTCAGGACAAAGTGAGGGAAGGAGAATCATACTCCTAGGGAACAATATGCGCAAGACACAGGTGCATTTGGGAACTCTACTAGCTTGTTGGAGTTAGAATATATGGAGCAAGCAGGCTGTGGGAGAAGGGCCTCCTGAGAAAGGAAGGGGCCTTGAGAAAGGGCAAGGCCAGATGTGGAAGCGATTGTGCCTATGTGAGAGTTTCACTCCCTGAACAGGGAGTCAGGATTTGAATCATCATTGTATTACAAGGCCAGAGCTGTGCTTTGGAAGAAATCACTCTGGCTGCATTATAGAGAATGCATCAGAGACAACCTGAGAGAACTTGATGTAGTCTACACAAATATGGTAAAAAAAAAAAAACCCCAGCTTTCTTAAAAGCTGGATGTGAGTGGGGGCTACCTTCAGGAAACTTCTCTACTATGCTTCACCTTTCATTGTGTGTGTATGTGTGGGGGAGGTATACGTGTAGGGAAAACAGTTCAGGCATGGTCCCATACCTGTGGCTGTTTCTCTCTAAAGTTTTACAATTCAGACCCCTATGCCTGCCTTTCACCACATAGAGCAGACTAGAGTGACAAGAACAGAGAGGAAGGAGAAAAATGAAGTATTTAAACATGAGGTCAAGGTTGGAATAGTCAAACATGAGTTATACAAGCATAACAATCTCCAGTTTGGGCAATTCCTCAAAGTCAACAAAGGGCTCGAATGTTTATGAACTAAAGATTATCAGAGACTCTTTGTGGAAAGAAATCAATAAATGTAGAAGGATCAGGAAAACAAATCCATGGCTAGGAAGGAAAAGCTAAATATAATGATGACTGCTGAGGTAGGTCAATCTAACTTAATTTGCGATGACTTGAAGAGAGTTTTTAAGTAATAATCTGGAAAGACAGGAGATTTAAGAAAAAAGAAGCAGTAATTAGAAGTGTATTATGTTTGCTAGTAGGAAACATTGCATCGATTTCTCCTTAATATGTTAATGGGTGCCTCAGAAAATTTCTTGGCTTAAAGTTTTGGGGCCATGTTAGACTTTGTGAAGAAACCGAGACTTTTGCAATTTTATCAAACTCCTGGCAAAGTAAAATAACTCAGGGCTTTAAAAATGCCAATACTAGCTATAAATGAAAAATTCAAAATGTATTAATTCAAAGACAGTTTAATTCACAAGTGCCAATGAAAGTAATAGAAAATTCATTTGTGTGTGCATGTGTATGTGAATATATAATTTTGTGGTAGTTGAAGTTAAAAATGAGACATAAAGAACACAGGGGACCAGCTGGGAGTTAAGGAACTCCCAGGAATACAGTAGAATTGAACATTTAACCCTGGTTATCATTCTGAGTCTCTAAAATCTGAGGTTGGGGCCAAAATATTACATGTTCAGAGACTGGAATTTTATATTCTTTAAAAGTTAT
The DNA here is from genome assembly GCF_048164855.1 of Canis lupus baileyi. Lineage (NCBI taxonomy): Eukaryota > Metazoa > Chordata > Mammalia > Carnivora > Canidae > Canis > Canis lupus. The sequence goes on along the minus strand of NC_132847.1, from coordinate 43,885,232 downwards.
ATGTTCTGGGCACCTGGGTGGTTCAGTAGGTTAAATATCTGCCTCTGGCTCAGGTGATGATCCTGAGATCATGGGGTCCTGGGATCGAGGCACACGTCAGGCTCCCTGCTTATCGGGGATTCTGCTTCTCCCTCTGCCCCCCCTCCCTACTCATGCTCTTGTGCTCTCTTGCTCTCGCTCTCTATCAAATAAAAAAATAAAATAATAAAAATAGTAAAAATAATAAAAGTAAAAGTAAAAGTGATATGTTGTAGGAGATGAGCTACACTAACCAGACTCATAGGAGAATGATGAACAAATCAGAATAAATTTATAATGAGAAATTTAGCTTCCAAGCAAATCAGTATACTTGTGTCAGCTGATCTACTCAGTGTGGGAAAAGCTATGTAAACAAACCACATTCAAACAACTTCTTGGTAAACTGGAACAGGAACCGCGGGGGTGGGGAAAAGTGGTATAATTCAAATGGCTGGAGCCTTAAGGGCATGATAGCTTGGGGTTCTCACATAATACAATCAATAGAAAATACCAAACTAGGCTCCCTGGCTCTTTCCTGAATGAGACTAACAACCTGTTTGTAAATATCCCCTCTTTGTGTACTCTTTTTGGGCACTGTACAGACTATTTTTCTTTCTAGTTCAGGCAAATATTAGAAAGAAGGTCAGGAAATGTAAAATACTTTTCATGAATTTAGTACAAACTAGTGAGGGAAGAGGGAAGAGTCTCCAAGAGCTAGAGTTAAGGTTGGCTCAAAGAATGGAAGGAAGTTGTAACTTGAGCAGTTTTGACCTGAAGCAAGAATGATGAATCAAGTCTCCAGGGACAAGCATCAGGGATGCTAGAATTGCTAAGAGCTGAGGGCAGCATGCACTCGTGATGGCAGGCAGCCATGATGTCAGCGTTTTTCACCTAAAGCCAGTGAGGTGGATGTGGGGGAACAAGTTTTTTCTGCTGGAGAGCAAATAAACACTTCCTTAAGGGTTAAAGGAAGATGAGAAGATGGTATAACAGCCTGGGAGAGAAAGAAGGAAAGAAAGAAAATAGAAAGAAAGATAAAAGGAAGGAAGGGAGGAAGAAGAGAAGGAAGGAGGGAAGGAAGGAAGCAAAAAAGAAAATTTAAGTTAGGTAAACATCTGTGAGGTTTTGGTTACAGCTGCTTTTATTTTATTTTTTACTTATTTTTTAATTTTTAAAAAATAGGCTCCGTGCCCAGTGTGGGGCTTGGACTCATGACCATGAGCTGAAAACAAGAGCTGGAAGCTCAATCAACTGAGCCACTCAGGTACCCCTACAGCTGCTTTTAATTCTGAACAATCTAGACTATTCTAAAGGTCCTTAATTGCTAATAATCTGTGCATTGAACTTCCTTAAGGAAGGAATGAATTTGAGCAGGAACTACAAAGTCAAAAACTTAACCTCTTAAGTAGTAACCAGTAGTAACCTCACTCAAGTCCAAAATTCACGGAAAATTCACAAATTATGGGATGCAGTGTGGCTACCTCTGTGCTGAACCAGGGGGAAATAGCTTCATGAAACGCATGTGTGCCCATGTGAAAACTGCTTTTTTACTATGTTCCTGCGGGACATGAATGCCAAGCCCCATTGGCTATTAGAACTAGGTGACTCAAGGGCCTGTTGGATGGCAGCCACATAAATTGGGGTCTGGATGTATGGACAAGCTCCTTAAAGAGAAGCCGGAGAACTGGTTTTATTGTTGAAGTGAGCCAGAAGGAGAATTGATATGGATATTAATGGTGGTATAGAGATGAAATAATTGTGCCCATATTTCCACAAAGTGAGTGAGTACATTTTTGGTTTGTACCCTATTCCAGAAGCTATTTTCTCTATTAAAGGGATCAGAATTGATCATGCCTTCCCTCACAGCAACATGTGGAATTCATGCCCAACTGTAGCATCACAGAAACAACATGAGGACCAATTAGGAGCAGATACTCTTCAGAGCATGTTGAGGGAAGTAAAGGCTTTCTAAAATACAGTTATTGAAGCCAGTATTTAACTCAGAGCAGTTTTCATGAAAAGACTATGAATAAGTATGGTGATAAAAGTGAGCATGGTTTCAGCCTAGGCTGGAACCAGTATACACAGCATGAGGCCCATAAAAGAGGTTTAGCAGGACGTGCATGTTGCAAGAAGAGGAAACCATGCTGGATTAGAACTGAAACTACTTCTTAACACCCCAGCAAAGGATTTTCCTTAACCTTTTAGTGAGAGGAGCTGCATGTGTATTCTAGTCATTTTCACAATAATAATTGCATGTGAGTCTACTCAAGTTAGCTCTACAATAAATTGCATATATTTTTCATTTCATGGCATAAGTAAAGCATCTTTAAACAAATATCTTCATTTTTTCACAAAGTCTTAGTTAAAAGCAGCAACAGCATAAACAATAATAACCACAAGCTCTGGTATTGATATAGATGAGTGTTTGGGTTGAGCAAACTTGACTGATATCAAGGCTCTGGATCTCAGTGGGATAAACTAGGGAGGCCGTAACAGCTACAGAATGTTGTTATTACTGTCTGTTTCTTTCTTAGGGTGACCCGTGTTGAAAAGATAGCGATATCAAAGCTGGGCACCTGTGAAGATAGAGGAAAGACTGCCATAGATGAGGGCTTCGGTCAAGGTCATAGGTTAAATGGTGAATTTGCTGTATTGGGCACACATGTTGCAGGCGATATTGGCATTTGAATGTGTGTCCAGGGCTTTCTCAGGACACTAAAGAATAAATTCATGCCTCAGACCCAAAACATCAACTTTGGAACTGTTTTCAGGTCTTGCTTGGTATGAGTAGGGGATTCCAGTTGGCTGCTGGGCCTGGCTCTCATTGGCTCCAGGGATTAATGTTCACAGAAGCCAGGAAGTGGCCACTGTCAGCAGGTCCTAAAAAAAAGTTAGTTCTAGACCTTACCTGTTAGGTGGGCTTGGGGTATGGACTCAGGTACTAATTTTAAAGTCCTCAGATTTTACGACTGAGCAGGGCTGGGAAGGTTTGGTCTGATAGCCAATGTGAACATTCTGTAAAAACTGCCAGACAATTGCAGCTGAGAGAGCATGGAAAGTGCTGGAGAACTGAGTCACTTTAGCTATCAAGGCCTGGAGAACTGAGTCACTTTAGCTATCAAGGCTTTAACGCCTTGCTGTTTATTATTAATTGTGCTCCATAAAACTTTTGTTTACAAATCATTTAAATTAGGTTTTCTTCTCAAGGACTGCTGGATTAACTCACAGGCTGTGGGAATAAGTAGAGTTGGAACAGGTTAAAAGCCTGCCTGGAAAAAAATAAAAATAATAAAAAAAAAGGCCTGCCCAGGTTTACGTGGCAAGGGTGTGAGGGCAGAGCAGCAATGAAAACAGAAATCCCTGGAGTCCTCTGCTGTCCACTAGTCACTGTGCTGCTGGGAGTCACCGCGCTGCTCCCTCCAGCCAGATTTGGGATTCCTAAAGCAGCTCTCGCCACAGGGGGTTTATAGATCATCTACTTGGCATCCACAGCTACAATAATCTCTGGCAGTATGTATTTAGAGCTGCAGAATAAGTATTAGAGTTAAGATGCCTTCATTTGACTCTCGAGTCTGGTAAAAACTGATTTTCTTAAGGTGCCTCTCTACTTGGTATCCAACTTCTCTGGAGGCCTGCGAAACCCCTAGAATATTCAAGGAAAGATGGTTTGTATCTGAGTGAAAATATGTTCATCTCTGGCTTTGGCTGACTAATGTTCTGAGAAATGGAAGCATGAGAGTGAATCAAAACAATACCCTGCCTTTGACTCCCACAGTTGACAACCAACCTCCATAAACTGATAGTGCCTTTTGATGTATTTTTTTTTCTTTTAAGTCAGTCAGGCTTTTGAAAAATATCAGAAAAAGATTTTAGTCCTTTTAGCTGTTATCAAAATTTGGAATATAAAGATATATGGAGATTTTTTTTATCACATAATTGAATTTCGAGATGATCTGTTTCTATGGAGTGTGAAGCGATTAAGGCTGCTTTTGACTTTTATCTTTTGGTATAGACGGTTATACCCTTATCATCTCATATCTGTGTAGTCAAGAGGCAATATTACACTGCAAACTGGGAGCATGACTTGTCCAGGACACATTTTTGAAGCACTAATCCACAGTGTTCGGGGCCTTCAGACTTCTCTTTCTTCACCCCTGTTCTCTACTTCACCATGCCTCTGATTGCTCATGTTTCCGTTCTAACTAAGCATGTCTTTACCAAAAGCCCTTCTCATATTCCAAAATTGCTCTTCTGTTTTCTAAGTCTCTGCTATTAAAGTACTCATTACTCTAGGGATAGCTCAACTGGAGTTTAGGAGGGAAGTAATTTAAAGCAGCCAGTGCATTCTCCATAAAGGACTTAATTGTTAAACTAATTCTCTTAGAGTTATTTACCTTTCAAAATGGGCTTGTTAACCCAAATGAATCTTGATTTGGTAGAATTTCACACCTGAGAAGAGAAAAAGAGACCTGTTCAGGCAGTCTGGGGAAGAGAATGTAGGGCAGTGGGCTCCCCTCGATCTCTGTTGTTTATCATATGGACTGATCTGTGAGGCTAGAGAACTGCAAATATTGATCAAATTGTTTATGATTTTATCATCGCTGCCCTGTAGAATATTGAACAATTTAAGTAGGTCATTTTGAGGTGACAGATGGTTTAATCAGAGGCATCTGGCTTGTTAGGCTTGTTTCTGACTAAGCCAGTCACACTCAAGGTAGATTCCTGGTTTGGATTCTAAGCTGCTCATAAGTGTTCTGCTATGCTTCATATGGTCCCCTTCTCACCTTGCTTGGAGTTCACTAGTACATTATAAAACAGATAGAAGCAACCTCTGTGTTTAGTAGTGGGTTTCTCTCTTCTACTGGTACATGGTTGAATTGATAACATTCACCAAGTGGTGGCTTACGGTCCAAGGAAATGAGATATAAAATAGTTCTAGGCCAGGGGTTTCTCACAGTTGAGGTACAATGACAGCATATATTCAAAGGAACTGCTTGGGAGCTGTCAACTGTGGGGAGAGGGTAAAAGAAAGGCTGATGCCAAACTTCCTTCTTTTCATATATCCCTGCCCCGCCACCACCCCCCCCCCGCCCCCCGGCCAGGGACATGCAGATTTGGTCTTAGGTGAAATGGAAAAATTTCAGTGTCTAGTACTTAGGATATCAGTTCATTGTTCACATTCCTTTGAGTTTCTAGGATAGCATAATAAAGAAAAAGACCAATCTGGATTTCAGGAATGTGAAAAAATTTAGACTGTTTGTAAAGCCAACAAGCCTCATGGGAGACAGGCAATTAGATAACTAAAGATTATTTCAAAGCTATGTGTGTTGACTAGAAGACATATGTAGGTCATAGAAATCACTTCTTAAATTAGTGTTACTTAAGTATCTCAGTCTCCAACCAACATTGCTACCTGGGAGAGTGTTGATGTGAAGGAAAATATTTGAACGAGAGACAAGAGGCGTCAGTGACTTTGACTTTCATTGGGATATTTTCTATCCTGTCCCCATTCATGTTTTCCTCATAAGCTTCAGGTACTTTTCAACTTCAGTTCTTTCCCATAAGGACTAGGTGTTTCTTAATATCTTGGCAGCAATTTTATAGAATTTTGTATTCTACTGGATAGGCAACAATATTGAATCAGATGAGAACTAAAATTGCTTTGCATCTTAGTTATCTACTCTAGGAAGGTGAAAATCCTCTGAGGCAATAGAAAGTATAGGTTATGACTAGTTAGCTCTTTTTAATAGGTAAAAGAAAATTAAAGATTTGAAATTGCTTGAGTCTAAATGGTAGATAGGTTTATAATGGTCCAATTCTAAAGAAAATAGGGGAAATAATTTTAACTGGTGCAGATTTGAATTCAACCCCCAGCTACTTTCAGGTAGTGATCTAGAATAGGCTTCCTAAAAGAACTCTTTTGCCCTACACTCAGCTCTAGTGCAGATGGCTCTAGGAAGACCAACTTTGACCTGCAATAAAAAAAAAAAAAGGTACTTGCATAGCTTGACGTACCTGGAAAACATGCTCATGTTTTGTGGTCATTGGAAAAGTTTTGCAAACTTGCTCCACTAAAAGAGATTTTGCAGGCTATTTCACTGCCACATCTCCCTCTCCCTGGAACTCCAAGTTCTTCTGTGAGCAGAATGGCCTTCTCTGGAGCAGGGACAATATCTGTTTCTAGTCAATTTGGGAGGAGGGGTATGGTCAGAGTATAGAATAAATGACATTTTCTTTCTTGCATTGCCTGGCAGACTGCCTTCTTGGAACACATACATATAGACAGTTGTCACACATCTTAATTATATGGAGCACAACTGTAGATGACACAGAAAATATATTTGCTTCTCTTAGAAAATATTTGATAGAAAACATGTTAACATCAATCTGAAAAGCCCGCAGTTCTTGTGATATGGTAGAAATAACTGTGGAGTTTGTAGTATCCAGAGATACTGCTTAATGTTTTCAACTGCCCCAGACAGCTTTCTCTCTTTTCCTCACCTAGTTAGCACCAGTGCTGGCATCATAAATGTTGCCTTTCCTTCGTATCTCCCACTATTGTCTCTGTTCACATTGTTTCTGATGCTGTAAACCAAATCATATTTGCTATTATTCAACTTAAGGAGAAACAGATTTTGTTTATAATTACATGTTAGGTGGCATGTTGATGCCCTTTGTTTCTTTCTAAATCTAATTCACTTGGCTTAATAATCCTCTAACATTTGTCTTTCTTTCATTACAGCACTCGCACCACTGAAATTATCTTGCTTATTTGCCTACTCATTTGTTGTGTGTATGCTCCAATAGAATGTAAGCTTCATGGAGGCAAAAACCTTGGCTGTCTTATTTGCCACCATATTCTGAGCACCGAGAACAGTTTTGGTCCATAATTGGCAAGAAGCTAGAATCTTCTTGTCCCTGGCCACTCCTCGGACTTTGGGCCAGCTCTTGTCCTACTGACTTCTAAGTATCAGACCTCTCCAGGACTCCATCCTGAACCCTCTTCTCTTTCTTAAATTCACTCTTTAGGTGAGATATTATCTATTTCATTGACTTTAATTGCCCCACATGTGCTGACAACCTCCAAATACATACAACCAGCCAGGCCACCTATGGATTCCAGACTTGACTCTGCACTTCTCTGCATTTGAATATCTCACAGCTTTATCAAAATTAACTTTTAAATCAAACTCTTAAACTTTCAGGCAGCCACCCTCACTAACAAACCAAACAGCCAACCAAAAAAAAAAAAAAAAAAAAAAAGAACAAATTAAACAATAATCAAACAAAACCAGTCCTTTGCCTGTCTTAATCAGCTCTGTAGATGGTAACACCTCCCACGCGGTAGCTCAGAGCAGAAATTCAGGAGTCATTCTTGAGTCATCCTTTCCTTAAGTCCCATAGCTCTTCTATCTGGCTGTCTTATTGTTTCTACCACCAAAGTATGTCTGGAAATGTGTTTGTCCTTTCTTTCTCCGATGCTGGTGGATTTCCTTCTACTTTTAATAATGCTGCACCATCATGGTTCCCACTTTTGACCTGCACCACTGTGTTCCACGCAGCCACCGTAGATCAGATGACACCACTACCTGGCTTAAAGCCTTGGCATCGTCCTCCTAACTGTGGCATCTGAAGCCCTAAAAGATCTCATTCTGCCCTTCTTTCTAGTGTCTTTCTCACCTAACATGCTTCAATCATGCTGACCCTTTTTCTGTTCCTTGTAATTGCCTAACTTTTTTCAGTCTTTGAATTTCCATCCATGTTCACTCTGACAGGAATTCTTTCTTCTCACGATCTGGCTGAGTTCTTCTCATCTTCTCATCTCATTCATGTATCAATAGAATTTTCAGACATCCCGTGTAAGGCGTTTCCTCCCCCTGTTTATTTAAATTTTATATTGTGGTAATCATTGGAATTGTTCACTGGATATTTTTTTAATTTCTTCCATCTTCAAATTCAAATATAACCATGTGACTTGCTTTGCATAATGAGACATAAGTAGGAGGGATATGAACCACTTTTGAACAGAAACTTTAAGATCACTGTGGGATTTGCCACACTCATTTTCCACTGCCGTGGAGATTGTTGAAAGCACATGTTAAGGTAAAGCATCTATCAGCCTGATTCTCTGAGTGACAAAGGTGTGCAGACCCTTCCTATACTTGCATTGAGCAAATTGCATGAGTGGGGGAAAAAAAGCTTTGCTGGGATGAAGCCATTGAGATTTGGGGATTGCTCATCAACATAGCATAATGTAGCCCAACGTGACTGATGCATATGCTAACTTGCTTGCTTCATTTCTTTATTAACTTTCTCCCACTACTATATTAAATCTGTAATGCAGGAATCATGTATATTTGATTCATAAGTGGTATTAAGTACGTGACCTCTGCATATCACAATAAGTATTTAAAAATAATTTTGAGTGTATGAAAGAACAAAGTTTCCCCCCCTTGATTGCTGAACATGACTCAAAGTTGTTTTTTTTTTTTTCAAAGTTGTATTGTAAACATTTCAATGAAGTTATCAGAGATGGTAATGTTAGCATGTATTTAGACAGTACTTTACAAAATCCCATAAAATATATTCACTCATTTACAAATCTATTGTATTCAACATTTGGTATATGTGGTAAATGCCCAAAGTGCACAAAAATATAGATAAAGGCATGATGGTCACCTGAATGGATTGTAACGAATGCAGTACAGTGTGTCGGAAATAATTAATTCAAAGTAAATCTTCTAGTATACATACTGTTACTGCTTCCCTGTTTCTTCATGATGACCTTGTAATATAGGTGGACTTCTGTCCCTGATTTAAAGGGAATAGGACACCTCTTTTGTCAAATGATGGTGACAAGAATGGCACTGAGAGTGGTTTAAGGATGGTGGTAGAAAAGGAAGAAAGTCCTTTGCTTTGGTTGGGTGTGAGAGATTCCATCTGATACCCAGAGCTTAGCAAATTCTTATAATTTTATAGTTAATTAAAAAACTATTGTCAATAATGTTAGTTTGCCGGCATTATTGCACTTGCTTCTCAAAATAAAAAATAATCAGTTAACTTCAGCATGTAGACATTTCTAGTTCTAGTTTTCATAGGAAAAAAATTAAGATTCTGAAAGACCACAAATATGTCAAGTAAGTGGCGCAGCCAAAGCTCCAACCCGACTTTTGCCTCAAATCCTTCTTTCTGGTGAGGTTATATGTACCCAATATTTTAAATGAATTCAGTTGATAGCAGTAGAGCTACTATTTTACAAATTAGGGAATTGTGGTTTGTCCAACCTCACAGTTATTTAGTAGCAGAGCTATTTCAATACTGCCTCTACTGCCTTCCTCAGTTTCTTCCCTGGACAATGGTTTTTGTATTTGCACAACTAAGGGCTATTTTTTTGCCAAAAGATACCATGCCATTGGATTATTGGCTGCTGCTGCTGCTGCTGCTTCATCTTTGTCTTCTTTTTTGCTTTTTTTTTTTAACCTATAATAATTATCAGTTGCCTAAATGACTGATGCATCAAAACAAATATTAAAAACCCCAATATAGCATTGTGTTATAATGTAGCAGTAGTGTTATGGTGCTTAGTATAGATGTCAGCAACATGAAGAAAGAGCTACTCATTGGCAGATGTGCTACTTACTAATACCCATGGCTACAACCTTACCTGGTTGCTCCACTGACATCCTGTGGCATCTGTTCCTATCTGCCACCAGGAGATAGAGTGTACGTGACAGTAGCCTTTTGACATTTTTCTCCTGAACACTTTTTTTGGAAAGCAGTATGTATTTATATTTTTATTAAATGAATTTGACACATAACATTGTATAAATTTAAGGTATCTATCAAAGGCACACAAAGGTGTGCCTTTGATAGATACATTTATATATTGTACTATGATTGGCACTGTAGTGATATTTATCATGTTACATAATTCTAGTATAATATTATGTCTGTATTTACTATATTGTGCATAGATCTCTAGGACTTATTTTCTACTCATTATAAATCTGTATCCTCAAATAGCATCAGTCTTATCTCCTTACCCTTTCTCCTCTGGTAACCATTTTTTTACTCTTTTTTTTCTACAAGTTTTAGTTTTTTAGATTCCTACAGATAAGTGACATACAATACTTGTTTTTCCTCTGACTTATCTCGCATAACAATGTGCTTAAGGTCCATCCATGTTGTCTCAAATTGTAAATATCCTCCTTTTAATGGCTGAATAATATTCCATTTCATAGGCACACACACACATACCATATTGTTTTTATCCATTCATCTATTAATTGATATTTGTGTTCTCATATCTTAGCATTGTGAATAATGCTGCGATGAACATAGGAGTGCATGTATCAAAAAAAAAAAAAAAAAAAAAAAAAAGGAGTGCATGTATCTTGTCAAAATTCTGTTTGCATTTCCTTTGGGTATATTCCCAGAGGTAGAATTACTGGGTCCTATGGTAGATCTATTTTTAACTTTTTGAAGAACCTCCATATTGTTTTCCACAGTGATTGAACTAACTTACAGTCCCATTAATAATGTATAACGGTTCCCTTTCCACCACATCCTTGCCAGCACCTGTTGTTTTCTCTTGTCCTCTTGACAAGAGCCATTCTAACATGTGCAAGGTGATGTCTCATCATGGCTTCGACTTGCATTTCTCTGATTAGTAATTCTGAGCCTCTCTTCATGTGCCTCTCTGCATATCAAAAGAAATAACAATGAAAAATCAACCTGCTGAATGGGAGAAAGATTTTGCAAACCTTAAATCTGATAAGAAGGTAACATCCAAAATATAAAAAAAAATTCATACAACTTAACAAACAAACAAAAACCAATAATCTAATTTAAAAATGAACAGAAGGGGATGCCTGGGTGGCTCAGTCAGTTAGATAGCTGACTCTTGATTTCAGTTCAGATCATGATCTCAGGGTCATGAGATGGAGCTCTGCATCGAGCTTGCTCAAAATTTTCTCTCCCTTTCCCTCTGCCCTTCTGCCCCTGACTCATACATACACTCTTTCTCTCAAAAAAATTTTTTTTAATAAATAAAAATAAAAATGGACAGAAGACCCAAATAGACATTTTTCTAAAGTGGACACAAAAATGGCTTTCACTTCTTAACGGCAATTATGAAAACTCTTTTAGCTACCTAGAGGAAATATATATATATATACATACACACATATCTATGCGGATGTACATACACATATACATATACAATGGAATGTTATACAGCCATAAAAAGGATGAGATCATGCCATTTGAAACAACATGGAAGGACCTAGAGGGTATTATGCTAAGTGAAATAAGTCAAACTGAGAACGACAAATATCATACAATTTCACTCATCTGTGGAATCTAAAAAGACCCCAAACGAATAAACAAAGAGCAGAATCAGATCTGTAAATACAGAGAACTAATGGTTATCAGAAGGGAAGGGGATGGGCCAAATGGGTAAAGAGGACTGAGAGATACAGGCTTCCACTTACAGAATGACTGAGTAATGGGAATAAAAGATATAGCATAGAAAATATAGTTAATGATACTGTGATAGTGTTGTATGGTGACAGTAGCTACACTTGTGGGCATAGAATAAACTTGTCAAGTCACTTCATTGTACACCTGAAACTAATATAACATTGTGTGTTAATGACATTTAAATTAAAAAATTAATTAAAAAAGGATTAAACATATCAGTTCAAATTTTGGTGAGAGTGTCCTTAGGACCAAAGGCAGCAATGACAAAACAAATTTTAGACCTTGACTGCATTGGAGTTAATTAATACCACTTAGTCTAGGTCCTCAAAGGTTCCCTTTCTGCCCCTTACCATCTCATTTCCTAATATCAGGCCAAGTACTCCAACTCTTTTCTGTATCAGGATGATCCTTTGAATAAGTTGCTTCTTCAGTAGTAAAAGTTAGCCTTCATTAATATTAATGATTACCAACATCTTGGAGGTGATTAAACCTAAGTTTTCTCATTGGAAAAAAAAAGATGATAATAGTGTCAATTTTACAAAAGGGCAAGTGGATTGATAAATGTAAACATGTTTTATAAAATAGTCTATACTTTTTATTAATATAGTAATATGTTAAATATGGAGATAACAATGACTACTTTTAAAACCTGTGGAAAATTTGAGAAAACTAATAAGATTATGTTTGTAACACTCTCAGACTTCTTCACAAATAATTGGTATATAATGTCATCCATAATTAATGATTATTTTGTATTTGTACTCAGTTCAGGGAGGCAGTGTCTTTTACTGTTTGATTAAAAACAAACAAACCAACAAACCAATGGATAGAAAATGACCAGATTGAGAAGTAATTATTAATTTGATAGACCACATACCTAGATGTACCAATAGTAGAATTCCAGGATATCATATTATCTTTAAGAGTTTGGACTTAAAGAGTATGTAGTTCTTGTCTAGTTATCACTCATGTCTTTGTGAATTTAATGAAGCTAATCTCAGCTGGTTTGGCATGGTGGAATAGAATTTGAAGTTGATTGTTAACAATCACACTTGTTAGAGTGACCAAATTAAACTGCTATTTTAAGAAAGGAAACTACATTAACCGGAATAAAACTTAAAAGTGCTAGACCAACTGTGTATAATGCTGGTTGATGGTGAGAGTTGTTAACACTAAAGAGACTTGGAAAAGGAAGTTCTGAAAATTTCCTGTAGATATGAGGGGGGAAAGTAAGTATGAATTAAGTTTTTACATTCAATTTTCCATAGAAGAAGCTATATGAAAGGTTTCTTAGAGTGTTCTGACTCCTTAATCATCACTATTTAATAGCTACTCTGTGCAACATCCATACTAGCCTCTGCTTCCTCAAATAATTATAGTATGTTGTTCAGTGGTATTTCCAAATTTCTGGACCAGTTTAATAGTCAAGGCATGCATATATAAGGACATATAATAACACATGACAAATAGTAAATGTTAAATGAATATGGAAAATAAATACAAAATTTTAAAGAAGATCTCCTTGAGGAACGTGGTATTCAAGCTTACAAAAGTGGAAATGGCTTATTAGTTATTCATATATTTCTTGGTACAGTGTTCTTTTCAATTATTTTTTTGTCCAATTTTTTTCATTGAGTTTATCTTTTTATTATTGAATTTAAGGGTTCTTTATGTATTATGAATACATAATACATATTTTTCCCAATCTATGGCTTATTTTTTCATTTTCTCAATCGCATTTTCTGAAGCAAAAAAGAGTCATTTTGATGATGTCCAGTTTACCAATTTTCTCTTATATGGATCTTGTTCTGGGTATAGTCTTAAGAACTCTGCCTAACTCCAAATTATGAAGATATCTTCTCTATGAATTCTTTAAAAATTTTAAGTTTTAGCTCTTCAATTCTTACATTTAGGTATATCATCCATTTTGAGTTGATTTTTGTATATGATGTGAGGTAAAGGTCAATATTAATCTTTTTATGTGTGGATATCCAATTGTTTCAGCACTATTTGTTGAAAAGCCTATTTCTCCCCCCGCCCCCCATCGAATTGCCTTGGCATGTTTATTAAAGATCAATTAACCGTAAATATAAGGATTTACTTCTGGACTTTCAGTGTTTTTCCTTTGATGTTACATATCTTTTCTTGAGTCAATGTCACCTTATTTTGATTACAGTATCATTACAGTAAGTTTTGAAATTGGAAGTATAAATCCTCTAATTTTGTTACTCTTTTTCAAAATGGTTTAGGGTATTCTAAAAGTCTTTTGCATTTTAATATAAATTTTAGGAATAGCTTGTGAATTTCTGCAAAAAAAAAAAAAGCCTGCTGGTGTTTTGGTAGAGATTACTTTGAATCTATAGATCAGTTTGAGGAGAATTGCCTTCTTAACACTATTTAACACGAGCATAGATTGCCTCTCCATGTATTCATATCTTCATTCCTTTCTCTCAGCAATGTTTTGTAGTTTTTGGTGTACCAGACTTTACTCCTTTTATTAATATTCAACATAAGCATTTTTCACTTTTTGCGGCTACTATGAATGGAGTTGTTAATTTCATATATGGGTGGTTCATTTCTGATATTTAATTGATGTTTCTATATCTATCTTGGCTCCTTTGACTTTACTGAACTCATACATTAGTTCTAATTTTTTTATGTGTATTCTTTAGTATTTTCTACATTCAGGGTCATGTTGTTTACAGATAAAGATGATTTTCTTTGCTAATATGTATTCCTTTAATTTATTTATATTGCCTTATTACACTGCCTAGGACCTCTAGTATAAAGTTGAATAGTATGATGAGAGCGAACATTTTTGCCTTGTTCTTGGTCATAGGGGAAATCATTCAATCTTTCACATTAAATACAATATTAGCTACTGATTTTTCATAGATGCTCTTTGTCAGGTTGAGAAAAATCCTTATTTTGTTCCTAGTTTGTTTAAAATATTTTCCTAAATGAATATTAAATTTGTTCAATATTTTCTGTATCTATTGAAAGTATTATACATTTTTCATTTTTCTCTTAACATAATAAGTTACAATGATCTGTAGAGACACATATTGTTTAAAAAGCACCATATGCAAATTGTGGAGATAAAAAAATGTAACCGAAATAAAAAATTTGCAAGAGGGCTTGACAATAGTTTTGAAATGGTAGAAGAAAAAAATTAGCAAACTTAAGAAAAGCAAAACTGAATAAAGAAGAAAAAGCAACAGAGCCTTAGAGACCTATGCATGAATATATGCATAATGGACTCCCAGAAGAGGATAAATAGAAAGTGGAAGAAAAAATATGTAAAGAAATAATAGCTAAAAATCTCCCAAATTTGAAGAAAAACATTAGTTTAGACTTCCCAAAGTTCAATAAACTTGAAGTAGGATAGACACAAAGAAGTTCACACCTACAAATGTAGTCAAACTGTTCAAAGCCAAAGACAACAAGTATAACCTGAAAATGGGAAGAGAGAAAGAACACACATACAGGAAGAAAAACAATATGATGAATGGCTGACCCCTCACCAGAAATGATAAAGTTCAAAAGGTGGTGGGATAACATTCAAGTACTGAAAGAAAAAAGTAAACCAAGAATTCTATAGTCAGCAAAACTATACTTTAAAAACAAAAGTGAGTGCACAGATAATATTTGGATATAGAAAATACCAAAGAATCTATCAAAATTTCTAAAACTAATAAGTAAGTTTAGCAAGTTTCCAGGATACAAGACCAGTGATCCAAAATCAACTCTAACCTCATATACCAGCAAGTAACATGTAGAATTGGAGAAATTTTTAAAATGGCATTTATAATAGTTCCAAAAAGTAAAGTATTTATTTTTTTTTAAAGATTTTATTTATTTATTCATGATAGAGAGAGAGAGAGAGAAGAGAGAGAGAGAGAGGCAGAGACACAGGCAGAGGGAGAAGCAGGCTCCATGCCAGGAGCCCGACGTGGGACTCGATCCTGGGTCTCCAGGATCGTGCCCTGGGCCAAAGGCAGGCACTAAATAGCTGAGCCACCCAGGGATCCCCAAAGTAAAGTATTTAGATATAAGTCTAATAAAATATGTATAGAATCTTCATGTGAAAGACTACAAAATGCTGATAGAAGGAATTGTGACAGATCTAAATATATATATTTATATTTAGATATACTTATATATAGATATATTTATATATATATATACTGAGTCTTTTTAATAATTTCTATCTCTACTGATATTCTCCATCTATTGGTTCACTGTTGTCATAGTTTCCTTTAACTCTGTAGATGTGAGTTCCTTTAGTTCTTTGAACATATTTATAATAGCTTCTCTAGACTATTGAAGACTTTGTTTGCTAAGTCTGTGCCTTAGTTTCTATTGACTACTCTTTTTCCCTGAGTGTGGCCATGTTACTTATTTCTCTGTCTTACAAATTTTTGCTGAACTTTAACAATGAAAGGGATATTTTAGATAATATATTACAGCAACTCTGTATTAGAAACCTCCCAGGTTTGTTATTATTGTTGTCTATTTGATGACTTGCTTGCACTAACTCTGTGGACATGCTCTCCCTCATGGTGTGTGATGGTATATGGACATCAATATGTGTGCTCAAGTTAAAAAAAAAATCCCTCTGTCAGCCTAACTTAGTGATTAGCCATTAATTTTGGTCGTAGTTTCTTCTCAAATACAATCTCATTTGAGTCAGGATTTTACCCTTTGCCTACAGATCTGTGTTTGGATTGGGGAATGCAATCAAAGTTCAGGCAGTTTTATAAGTTTGACCCACTTTTTTCCTTTCTGCTCTCATGTCTCTTCTGTGCATACACAAGTTTTCATGTTCATTTAGGGGCTGTGTAACTGGCTGATTTCCTTTCTACCTTCTCTTGATCCTGTGCACAACCTTGCAAATGCACACAGCCTTTCAGACCATCAAAGTATGGTCCTCAAAGCCTACTATGCTTTTCTCACTCCATGAATTTCCCTGTTATATTTCTGCCTATCTAGCTGATCTGTTGCTTCCACAATCAAAACAGTAATTTCAGATTAGGTGTAACATGACCTACCGTGTGCAGGGACATATTGTTTACTCATGGTCTACTTAAAAATCAGGTCAGCCCCCTCTGGCAGCAAAGTTTGTTTTTCAGAGGTTATTTTCTTGTGGTAGAATTATTATTCCAATGAAGCTGGAGGAGGGTTGTATGATAGCCCCTGGCTAAAACACTACACATTCTCATTGTTCTTACCTAAGGTTCAGTAGCTTTTCTTGAGTAAACACTTTTACATTTGTTGTATGCCTAAGGTTGATTTCCAGAGCCCTGAAGTTATTGTTTTTGACAAATTTATCAAGTTTTATTGGTGAGAAGATTTGATGTTATGCCATTGTGGAAGTCTCAGTTCCCAATTAATCTTTTAAGAAAATTAAAACATGAAAATACATTGTTTATATTTAATCATATATTTATCATTTTAGTGTTCTTCATTTTTTTTGTGTGTGGATCTGAGTTTATATCTGGGGAAAGAATCTTCCCCCTGAAGAAGTTTAACATTTTTGTATGCTACAAGTTTGATGATGAATTCTCTGACCTTTTGTGTTTCCAGAAAAGTCTTTGGTTATCTTTGTTGTGAAAGATTCTTTTCCCCTAAATTTACAATTCTGAGATGAATTTTTTTTTTTTTTCCCTCTCTCAGCAGGTTGAAGTAGTTCCATTATCTTTTGGTTTGCATTTTGCTAACAGAAAATCAGGGAATACTCTGATCTGTTTTCTGCTATGTACTGTGTGCCTGTTTCCAGTGGCTGATTTTAATACTTTTTATTTATCACCGATGTTTAGCAATTTGATTATGATGTGCTGAATGTGGCATTCTCTGTGTTTCTCCTCTTTGGGGTCTGTTGATCTTCTTAGATCTACAGATTTACATATTAAATCACATTTGGGCCAATTTAGTCATTCTTCAAATCTTTTTTCTGTGACCTCATAAATTCTCTCCTCTGGGAGAAGTTCTTTCCAATTACTTACAACACTAGACTGCTTGATATTGTTACACGTTGCTGTATCTTTTTTTTTTCCATTTTTTTTCCTCCCTGTTTGACTATTTTCTATTGCTAAGTCTTTTTTAATTCTGCTGTTGTATTTAATTTGTTATTAAGTGCAACTAGGATTTTTTCTTTTCAGGCATTGTATTCTCCAGCTCTGGAACCTCTCTGTGATTCTTTAAAAAAAATATCTTCCATTTGTCTCCACATCATACTAATGTTATAGCCTTGTGCAGATTGAACATATTTAAAATAGCTGTGTAAAAGTTGTTGCCTGCTAATTGTGTTCTCTCTGCATTTTTCAGTCTGTTTCTATTGACTGCTTTTCCTCTTTGTAATAGATATGTTCCTGCTTCTTTTATGGCTATAAATATTTTATTGGTTGCTCAAGATTATTAATCTTACATTCCTGAGTAGTAAATTTTGTGATATTTAGTGTTAGTCTTTGGTCTGGGCCAGTGATAGTTATTTGTATGTGAGTTTGATTCTTTTGAGGCTTGTTATTTATCTTTTGGTATTACATCCTGAGTAGAATTACTCTAGAGCTATTTTATCCTATTAAGCTTTCATCCTTCTGGAGTCTTTACTAAAAGTCCCACATATTTACTAGAATCTTTCCATTTGGGCTGGTAGAGACTCTAGTCTTGTGTGAGCTCTGGGAATTATTTAGTTTATAGTGTCTTGATTTTTTTCCCTCCTTTTTCCTGGAAATTGTTGTTTTCCCTGCCTCGTAAATTTTATCCTAAGCAATCACAGCCAAGGACTCAATGAATATTGAATTTGTAGAAGTCTGTTTCTACATCTCTTCTTTATGATACTCTGTCTTATAAAGTTCAGCCACCTTTTGCCTCCCTAAATTCCAATTTCTGTCTGAAGGTTTACTTTGGTCCAGATTTTCTGGGACCTGTTTTGTTTCCTTACCCTGACCCATAACCTGGAGCTGGGACTGTCACTGGGCTGACCTCATTATTTTCCCTCTTATCAATACTCACAATCTTGTGACTGTTTTCCAGTGTATATAGGATTGCTAATAAAAATACAGGACACCTGTAATTTTTTTTTTTTTTTTTTTTTAAAGATTTTTAATTTATTTATTCATGAGAGAGAGAGAGAGAGAGAGGCAGAGACACAGGCAGAGGGAGAAGCAGGCTCCATGCACCGGGAGCCTGACGTGGGATTCGATCCCGGGTCTCCAGGATCGCGCCCTGGGCCAAAGGCAGGCGCTAAACCGCTGCGCCACCCAGGGATCCCATGTAATTTTTATTTATCTGAATTTCAGATAAACAGCAGATACTTTCTTAGTATCAATATGTCTCAAATGTTGCATGGGATATACTTTCACTAAAATTATTGTCTGAAATTCTAATTTAACTTATATTTTATCTGGCAATCCTGAAAAAGCTGCTTCATATATTTTTCAGTTTCTAATTGTTTGTGGTAAGAGGACATTTCTGTAGTACTTTTCCATTGATAGAAGCAGAAGCCCTGATGTTATTTGTTCATGGATGCTGTCCATTGTGGATCTCACACTGTTGATTTTCTTAAGTTCGTTGTCTTCTTTTAAGGAGCGTTGAAAATTTGTTTTTCTTTTATTTTTTAATATTTTATTTTATTTTTTTATCTATTCATGAGAGACACACAGAGAGAGGCAGAGACATAAGCAGAGGGAGAAGCCCGTTCCATGTGGGGAGCCTGATGCAGGACTTGATCCCAGGACCTGAGATCATGCCCTGAGCCAAAGGCAGATGCTCAATCACTGAGCTACCCAGGTGTCCTGAAATTTATTTTTCTGACAGCTAATTAACTTAAGACTCTGTTTGATCATTTTGAAACTTTTTTCCCCTTCAGTTTACTTCTGGTGTTTGCAGAGTAGATTATATTCTAGGACTGTTTAATCCATTATTAAGACATGACCCTTCTGGAGTTTCTATTCAGTATATTCATTTTCAACAAATTCTCTCTCCTTGCTTGTCCCTCCCAGCCTTATGTGAACTTAGGGAATTGTTCACCTCCAATCTCTCTGATGGTTGTTCTTTTTCTGCCTCATGGAGCTTACCTTATATAAGCACAGATTATGTTGAACCAAAGACTCAGGAGGATCCCTATGCAATATCTGGAGCCCTTTCTCTGCATAGCTCCCTCCTCTCTGGTATATTCCCCCCGCAAATTGTAATCACTTCAGCTACCCACGCTTTGATCTCTTTCTCCTTAACTCAGAAAGGCCACAGTGCTCTCTGTCTTTGGACTCTCTCTCTCCCTACACTGCAGTCTGGAATGTGCCTAGAAGCATAATGCTGATGTGATCATAGGGCTCAATTTATCTGTTTCCCTTCTCTCAGGGATCGAAGACTTGTGCTATCACCCAATATTTAAAAACAGTCATTTCATAAAGTTTTTTTCCATTCTTGTGTTCTTTATGGTGGACTTTATTATGGTCAGAAGTTAAAGTCTGATTTTTAAAATATTCTTGATCTGTGAAGTACTTACAGAGGTTCTTCAGCCTCTTTATTAATTCTGCATATGGGGAAATAATTGTCTCATACTTAGGTTGGTAAATTTCTATCTATTTGGTTTCTCAGTTGAAAGTGGACCCAGGGAGAGCACTATTCTAAAATATTGTTACATGTTCTCCATTGGGCTTCATGCTCTAGGCAGGTCAAAATTATTTCTTATACACCAGGATCCAGTATACTGTGAGGAAGAGAATAGATGTATACCAAATAATTAATGTTCATAAGAATAAATTAATAAATGGCAAAGCATGCAGCTGGAACCTTGGTTCCTGATTTGCAGATCGAATAATTTGGATAATCCCTTGTAGACAGTTGAAACCAGGGTGAATAGGGAGGAGATACATTCAGAGTGGCACTCTTTAGAATTATGGTCTGGAAGAAGTTTTAGAAAGAGCTATGCTAGTGTGATATGTTCAGAAAAACAGAAGGCAGTAAAATAAAAGAGGCCTCTGTGAAAAATAATCCATGAATCACCCATTTCAGTTGAAAGCAAGTTTAGGATGGACCTGGATTCTGAAATCAGGTGAAAAGGATTACAGTCCCAAGTGTCCTGTCACAGGATAATGAGAGTCAAAGAAAGTCTGACAGATCATTTGTTTTTTTATGCTATGGAGTGTGTTCTAAAAGTCAGTAGGTAGTAGGGCTATCTGATCTTTAAGATTCCTTCCATTTCAAATATTCATTCATTCATTCATTCATTCATTCATTCATTCATTCATTGTGTATCTATGATTGAACATGTCCTATGTTTTAGCAACTGATTTAGCAATACAGAAAAGATCAGAACTTTTGCTTTGTCTTAAAGGAGAACACAGTATCATGGGAAAATAAATGTGTAACTATTTGCAATAGAGTAAGAAAGTTCTTGACTGAAGTCTTCATTTTTCCCTTTGAAGGTCACAGCTAGGGGTGGCAAGGGCAGAGAGGGAGTAGTTTAACTAGGGTCTGGGTGGTTCTGAGTTAAACTTGTGACGTGATATGTGGATTAGATTCCAGTGCAGCACTATTTCAACACTGAGTAGCTCTTAAATCAGGAGAAAAAAAGATAAAACTGAGCTGAAATGTTGTGAATATATGATCCTAACTATTGATATTTATTCTGTAATGTTGCTAGAAAAAAAAGACACGCCTAAGCCACATTAATTATCATACTATTTAGTATTAATCTGCATAAATATAATCGCCTTATTAAAAGCTGATTAGATTAATGCTATTATCATGATAATGGCTAGATTTGTTTGAAAAATATCATATTTTTTATTAAAAAAAAAGCCCAGAGTCACTGCTGTAGACAGAGTATGACAGTATATTTTATGAGCACCATTGGTGTTCGATTCACTCATAATATAGGCAGGAGAACAGTTCATGGAGGAATATGAAAGAACATTCTCTTATTTAGTGTGAGGATTATTTTTCCAAGTTATAGTTAGCCCAGTAAACTTTGCTTTCATTAATGAGAATATTGAAATTTATTTTACTCTAAAAATTTTCTTTTCTTTTTCTATGAAATTTATTTATGCTTTTCATTAGGAAATTAAATATTAATTATACAAAGATAGGGAAAAGAAAACAGTGAAAAGGACAAATATCTATTCATTTTTCCACCATCCAAAATAATCACTGTTAATAACTATATCCTTGCATTTCTTTTTCTATTCATATTTATGCATTTTTATTATCTTATTGATTTGGAATTATTTAAATTGCAGTGCATAAAAAACTATTTTTTTACCTTCATTGTTTTAACATATAATGGCAAATACACAGCAGGTATCATGTTTTTCATATCTCCTATTACTAAATCACTTAGCAGCAGGAGAAAAGAAGAGGAAAGTCTAAAATGAATTCTGGGCTTGTTGTTATGTGCCTCTTTAATTAACTCATTTAATTGACATAACAACCATGTAACGAAAATGTTCTCTCCTTGAGAGAAATGATATCGTAGAGAAGGACTTGCCCGACTTAATAAGAGTAACCTTATAGTAACCTTGGATGTCTTTGAGATCTGAGCTTAAGGCTGCAGTACTCCTAAAAATGTTCTTTACATCTCAACAGAAGCTAGAGAGAGAGAGGAAGAATGAAGGAACCAACCAGAGAATTGTAGAATGGTTGGCTGAGGAGTAAGGGGATTATGAGATAATAGGTTCATTTCCAAAGAACAAAGCTTTCCTCAATTTAACCTTCCTGATCTAAAATTTGAGAGAATGCAATTGAACAAGGGGAGAAAAGAGAGGAAGAAGAAATAGTTCAAATTCTAGTACCATTAAACAATTTTTTTTTAAGCTAAGCAATTGTATGGCCACTTGAATTATATTTTTACACTATCTTTGGAACCTGATTATTTTAACAAGTGCTGTCCAATTGCTGTATTATTTAAAAGAAAAGCTTCTTACATTTCTAATTAGTATTTATTTTAAAAATATCTGTCATCCTAAGGGCCTATGAAGATTAATTCGATTTTTTGAAGATAAAAGATTTTCTTTCTTCAGGTTGATTCTGCTTAGGTAAAGTCATCAGACGTAATTTAAATTTTATTGTTTTATTATTGGATAGTTTGAGTGGTAGTCTGAGAATCTGAGTTGGTAATAAGCTATTTTCCTGAAAACGTAACTGAGGGATCAATCCACTTGCATGTATCTTTTGAATTTCAGAGAGAAATGAGGTGAAGGCCATGCATCTTTTTTAGAGAAGTTTTTACCTTGGATTACTATCTAGAGAGTAGCCTATAATAGTCCATCCTCAAATCAAACTTATTATTTATAAATATCCAAAAACTCAAGCTCCTACCTGCTTTTGCCACAATCATTTGCCTAACAGTTTTTCTGTTTTCTTTTTTTTTAAAATCCAACAATCCTGTATCTTCTAGTGATTAGGACAACTGTGAAGATATTAATCCCTTTCTTTTCTACTTCCATCTATTCAACCATTTACAAATCTCTCGATTTTTTTCAAATTCATCCTTAGTTTTATTCCTTCTTCTTCATTCCCAGACATCATATCCAGATCATTATTCCCTTAATTTATTTTTTTAATGGCAACTGCCTCCTAGCTGGTCTTCCTGGCTCCATAATTTTCCTTTGTTTTCATTGTACACAGTGATGCCCAGGTAATCTTCAGTCGCCACTTTGACTATATTGTCTATCTACTGAATGCTCTATAGTGCCTCTAGTACCACTAACCTGTAAGCTCCCAGAGGGCAGGGTCTTGTTCCAGGAAAGTGCCTGTGACAGTGTCTGGTACATAGGAGAATGTGGATACTTACTTAGTGAAAACTGAATGTCTGCTACAATAATGGAGATAAGGCGGCGGGGGGGGGGGGGGGAACTAATTTAACTATATGGACTTTTCTTTGTTGCCTGAAACTTTTAGGTGCAAAACTCCAAAGCTAAGGGCTGCCAAGAAAAGTACCTCTGCAGCTAATGAGAGCAGTAGTTCCTAGCTGAGAGTGATGTGCCCCTATGGCTATTTGGCAATGTGTAGAGACATTTTGGTTGTCGTACCTCAAGGGGACAGGAGGCTTCTGACATCTAGTGGGAAGAGGGCAGGGACACCATGAAATATCCTATAATCCACATCCCTGCCTCCTCAAACAAGAAAACATCTTATCCATAATGTTAATGGTGCTGTATTAAGAAATTTCCTCTAGGAAGGTCATTTGAATTCTTCTCTCACTATACAACCTATAGAGTCAGAAGATAGGAAATCAAGAAAAAAAATGCATTAGAGTGAAGAGTAATAGGCTGAGAATAAATATATATTTTTGTTTTTCTCCTCTCTTTCACCTTCAAGTCAAGTGAGGGAGGCTCTAAGAGAATCCCTAAGGGATTTGAAAGTGGTGGCAAGATGGGAGATTGGCATCTCACACACTAACTGGATATGTGCTGATTTATAGAGACTAGTTTACTCACTTGATTCTGAAACAGTGGTAGGGCAAGGGTGGGAGAGTGCTCAGAAGTGCTTGACATGCATCCTGAGTTTTAGAGTATACATGAATAAAGACACTGCTATTCAGCCGCTATCTTGAGAAACTGACTGGAGCATTCTGTGACAGCAGGCCAATGGAGGAGGGCTGTAACAAGTAGATGGAAGCTTCAACTTTCAGTCTGACAAGAATAGATGAGTCTTCTCTGGGCTAACTGAGCACCTTTAAAGGTAACTAGGCTCAAGATATTTTGGTGGGACCATGCCCGTGAGGATAGCCTGCCTAGGCAAGAAGCCCCCAGCAGCATAAGATTAGAGAAGTAACTGCAGATAGCAGGAGATGAACAGTGGAATGTTGCAAGAGATCGGAGGGTTGTTGTTGGCTGCTGGACCTTATACAGTAGGGAGGTCACTGTAGGGCCTTTGAAAGAGTTGTGAATGTGGTCCACAAACCAGGGAGCATGTAGGCTTCTGCCAAGAACAAAAGATCAGATGACAGTGCTTTGTCCTGTTTCCCACCCCATGCCTCTCCTGAGTGCCATGCTACAGTGGAGGAGAAAGGAGACCAAGCATTCTCAGAGAGGGGAAAGAGGAGCAAAAGAAGGGAAGGAAAAATGAAATAAGAAGGAAGAGTCAAAGCCCGTCTTCCCCACAGATGTCGCTAAACCTGGGTCATCTATAAATTGATGTGAGGATAGACTGAATTGGGTATAAAATTACAGCTGTGGTCTATACTAGGCTGTGTAGTCTCTGAAAGTGGACTCTCAGTTACCAAAGTTTGACTTTTGTCTCATAAATAAAGTGATCAGAAAGCTGAAGGAATCACTGAAAGTGTTGTCTAGGACCAGAAAAGAGATCCCACATGGCTAGCACGTTGGAAGGAACTGGATGGAGGAAACTCTGGCTTGTTCCCTAGAGTTCAACCCGATTTATTTTTTTAAAAGATTTTATTTATTTATTTGAGAGAAAGAGAGAGCACAAGCAGGGAGGAAGGGCAAAGGCAGAGGGAGAAGGAGAAGGAGGAGCAGGTCCCCCACTGAGCAGGAGGCCTGATGTGGAGCTTGATCCCAGGACCCCTGGATCATGACCTGAGCCAAAGGCAGATGCTTAACTGACTAAGTCACCAGGCACCCGAGTTCAACTGGATTAAAAAAAAAATAGTTCTGTTAGCCTTTGTTGCACACCTCACCTGAGTCAGCATCCTGTTTGTTAAATGTTGTCACATACTGAATCATTTAAGCTTTACAATATAGTCCCAAAAGAGAATAATTATCATCCCCGTTTAATGACAAGGAGAAAAAGGTCTGAGCAGGGCAAATAATGTATCATAATGAATACAAGATGATAAATCCTTTGTAATCTCTGTGTTTTGAATGTTTTTCTCCAATCACTAATAATTTAGGAAATAAAATGGATACCTCTGGAGTTTCAAACAACAGAGAATGGAATTTTGGCATTGACAAAAGATTACTTCCTTTATAGAAATGAACAAGACAATTTAACCATAAGACCAATGATATTTGTTCTGCTATTTGTTCTACTTCTCACCCAGAGCCATATGTTCCATATGAGCTCCTAAGATTTTGCCCTTTTGTGACAGATTTGAAGTTCTTACTTTACATACTGACAATTCTATTCCCTGAAACATCCTATCCTTTACTATTAGGGCTGTTTCAATTCTGAATTATTAAATAGGCTGACAACTGAGTTGGGTGAGAAATGAGTTTCTCTGTGTTGCATTGGAAGCTCCGTAGAAGGGCAAAAGAGCTCATTCAGGTGATGATTGGATAATTTAGCATACACTAGCTATACCACCAGTTACATGTGTGATTGTGTATGTGTGGCAAACACGTGCTAGAATACAGCAAATTAAGAATTAATTTTTATTAGATCCTGCTGTTTGTTTTCATTGTTTTGATCTTAAAACTCCCAGAGAGCTCTGATTCCAAGGGTGAAATGGAGCCATTTTGCTACCTTATTTTGTCTTTTACGAAGCATACTAAAATGATCATTAAATAGATGCATGCATCCAAGAATGTAGTAAGACAGAAGTTACACTCGTTATGCTAAAGTCTGAAGTCTAAATTGGGCCTCTTTTAAAGCATTAACAAGGATACGATTATTTACAACTGTTCATCTCCCTGGGGAAAAAAAAATCAATACCTATAAAGTATGTAAACCTGTGTTTGCATTTTTAAATGAAGCTTTCAGGTCTCGGTACTATTTCTGTTGTGGATTTAATTTTTTCTCTGCATTTAGCATCTTCAGTACTAGATTCCCTGAAACTAGAAGACTGATTCTTTTCTGAGTATAAGATTTGCTACTCCTAGTGATGAGGAAAAAGATCTATTCATTGCTAAAGATTCATGTGTCTTGGTGTCAAGGAGTTTGATCTTCCTATAACTTCTTGACTTGCAACTCTTTCTGATCCATTCCTCTCAGATTAGTAAAAAGCAACACCATCTTCCCAGCTGTACAAACTGACTGGGTATCACCTGGATCTCTCCACATTTAGTCAACCATCTAATCCCATTGATTCTGCAAATTACTATCTCAGGAATCCAGATCCATCTCTCTCACCTCACTGCTACTAACTAGGTCCAGCCCACCGTCTTCTCTTGTATGGGTTAGTATAATAACATTCACTGAACCTCTGACACCTGTCTTTTCTACTTTTCATTCCCTTTATAAAGAGTGATATTTATAAAATAGAAGGTTTGTAGGGTTAAATTCCCACCTGAACAACATCTCAGTAGCATTTTACTGCCCAGATTATAAAACCCTAAATCCACAGCAGATGTGTACGTCCCTTGTGACATGGCTCTGCTTTCTTTTACAACATCTTCTTTGAACAGGGTCATCATCTACTGTGCTCAGAGGCATAGGGAAAGATTTATTGTGGAGCAAAAAGACTATTCTTTTTTCTAAAAAAAAAAAAGATTTTATTTCTTTGAGAGGGAAAGAGAGTGAGAATGCAAGATCAAGGGGAGGGAGAAGCAGCCCCCTCGCTGAGCAGGGAGCCCGACTCAGGACTCTATCCCAGGACCCCAGGATCATGACTTGAGCTGGAGGCAGAGGCTTAACTGACTGAGCCACCCAGGTGCTCCAAAAGACTATCCTTTCGTTCTATTATTCCTCCAACATTCCCTTCCTGTTTCCTTGCAACACCCCTCCCTTTCTTTCAGTCATTACCTGGTTAGTTTTCAATCATCTTTAAGTTTTCAGCTCAGACATTACCTTCCACTGGGGCTGAGTTGGGTCTCTGGTTACATGATGGATCGCCATGGTTCTGTACTACCTCCTCTGTCACACTATTTACCATATACTCCACACTTGGGTCTCTCAGCTCTATGTGGCAGATGCTGTGTCTTTTTTTCCCCACTCAATTCCTGGTGTCTGATACATTGTACGTGCTAAATAATATTTGCTAATTTAATGACTTTCTCTGAACCTAGTACTTTTGGGGATTTCTGACCTAGATTTTGAAAAATCTTAAGTATTGATAGATAAATTTATACATACACACACACACACACACACACACACACACTCCTACCTTTCCCGATTATTGCATTTTGTGTACCATCCGCAGAGAATCTGGGAAGAGTGCTATATGAGCCTAAGGATAGGATTGGACAATAATTCTTTACTTAATTGGGTTGTTAATCCTATATGCCTGTGGTGATAAACCCCAGAAAATCTGGATAATCCTATATAGTATTCAGAGAGGCTGGAAACAGCCACAAATACCTATCAAACTGTCCGATACCATTATCATTTAGACAACACTATAGAACTTTCCAAATTATATTAGGCTATATTCTTTGCTTCCCAAAGTCTTCCCCTGCCTTTTCCTATTTTGTCCCTCATATTCCTTTCACTTTCTATCTTCTTGCTCTGTCTACCCGACCCTTTCCCATTTCTCCCTTTTCCTTCTTCCTTTGTATGTATTTATTTATTGACACCTTTCCCGTCTGCCTGGATGATTCTGCCTTTGGGAATTGTGTCATCATCTCTCTCACTGTTCTTCCTTTGATCTCCTGTCCTTCCCTCCCTTATTGTATTTCTTCTGAGAGGGGGTGGATAGATAGATAACTTCTGTGCCTGACTTCTCTCCCTCCCTTTACATGGTCTTCTCTGTCTTCGTGGATTCTTCCACCCTCTGCCTCTGGTGGAAAACTGTGAGCATCTGACTGTGATCCCGGTGTGGAGGGGGAGTTGCCCACTGGCCATGTTAGTAAGCCCCAGTGTTCTCTTCTGCAGCCCTGTTTATTCTAGATTAGCATCCATATGACTCACAGGCAGGGAAAGTCGTTGAAATTCCATAGATAAGCAAATAATTCTTGGCAGTTTCAAAATGAAAGCAACTGCACTGCCAAAAGGCTTCTGTTTACCACACAAAACAAATGTTGTTACTCTTTCAATTCCAAAAAAGCATCTTAAAAGCATCCTTTCACAAGAACATTGTTCTACTCTTTATGTCTAATTAGATGTAAAGAAAATCCTTTGTTATTTTTGCTACACAATTTAGGCTTGGCTAATAACCAGAGATAAATAATAGTTTACCCCTGCTGGGTTGTGCAGCAACATTCTTCTGAATAAAATAAGTGCACATGCGCAGTACAAATTCCATGAAAGGCCTTTCTTTCTTATATTCGTGTCCCTTTCTTCTTTATCCTGCTTCCTTTCACCTCATAACAATCCTCTTTTATTTTTTTCTTCGGGAGCTTTGCAGCATGGTTGCCATAAATATTTTGAGGAAAATAGCCTAGTTCTTTTTTTTTTTTTCATTGCTTCATTTTGCATATTTTCATCTAGAACCCACCATGAGTCTTTTGGCTTTTTAGTTGTAACTCAGCTGTTCTGTTGAGACTGGATGTGATAAGTAGAGGCATCAGAATACTGGTGATTGGCCTGTGCTGCATTGGCAGGTAAGCTACACCAGCGTTTTGAGGTTTGTTTATTTTTTTTTTTTTCTCCATATACACTATCTTTTTTTTCTCCACTTGTTTTTTTTTCTTTTCCTGAAACTGAGGTAAATTTCTCCTGGTTTGTGCCTTTGTTGAGATTTCTTTACTTAGTATGCTGGTTCTCCTCTTTACTTACAGAGACTTAATTTTTTTTTTTTTTTCACACAAGCAACACATTTTACCTGCTCTGAACATTACGAGTATCTTTGATTTTATACCTGTTTGTTGCTGCTCTGATATTCAAGTACAGATAAAAGTGCCAATGTATGGCAAGGACCCAGACTCTGGACTAGATACCTCCTGGAGCTAAGGCAATGCATGCATTTAAGCATGTAGCTAAATCAGGAGACAGGGCTTTTGTTTTGACTTGACCACAGACTTTCATTTGGCCTTGAGCAGATCTCTTGTCTGATCTATGCCTTTAAACTTTTATCCTCTTTACCTACTTGGCATTCTTATTACAGAATCAAGTGAGATGCAATGGTGACATTTTTGAAGAAAAATTTAAGTATTATTTTGACATGAGTTTTATGTTTCTGGAAGGGCAAAATTGTATATATTTTTTGACCCTCTGTCAGTGGAACCATGTTGGAGCAATAAGGTTCTCTTCTTGAATTTGGAACTTGGAATGGAGAAAGAAAGCACATCTGGTGTTGTGTGCCACTAATGCTAATGGTGCTAGACGTGTGCAACAGTCCCCTTGGTGACTCTAATGGCTAGGTATACAAAGCATTGATTCTCGAATTCTTCTATAAATGTCATTCAAATACTATGCCCTGCTTTTCCTCTTTTTTGAATAAATATAGCCATTTCACTGACTTGCAACCAAAAATATCTTAACAACTACAGTTGTAATTATAACATGATTGAGCTTTTAGTACAAGCAAACATTAGCTTACCTCATATTCTGTAACATATAATCTTCACAATAACCTAACGGAGTACATACTATTTTGATTCGTTAGATTAGGAAACTGAGGTTGACAGAAGTTAAGTCATTTAGTTAAGATTACACTCATAATATGAAAGCTTTTGGATCCTATGCTGATGACCTTAACATACATTCTACGCTCATTTAGGGCAGCTTATTTATGTTAGCCAATATGCGGCAAGAATTGGCATTAGGAATGGAACCAGAACAAAAAAAGGAATTGTGTTGTTAGAGAATTGGTGGCGGGCAGGGAGATGTAAGAAGTCTTTTAGAATGATGCGAAACACAGGATGGAAAATTCATATTAGCTCTTGGGAAGAATTTCTTGACCATAAGGTTTGTAAGCTAGGGAATAAGTCACTGAAGGGAGAGTAAAATTAAAAGCTCTAATAAAATATTAAATAACTATTCATATGGAGTAGTTTATGTAGGCTTTAATGTGAAGGCAGGGAATTGGAATTGAATTCAGCCTTGAAAAATGTTGTGGACTCTTGCAAGCGTAAAAAATTTAATAGCTAATAAAATTTTTTTCCCAATAAGGAGATGCATAGCTTGGAATATTACAAATATCAAAATTATTTATTTTACTTTAAGCATGAATGATCACGAGTAGTAGCTGATTATAAATACTGGGATTAAATGAAATTTTAAATTCCTTTGCATATATATAAATTGACATGGAAACATACTAATTATTACTATTTGAGAGATCATGGAAACGCCCCTAAAACTAGAGATAAAGAAATTCTTTAGTAATTTTTCAAACCAGATGATATAGGTTCTTAAATCTGTAGGCAAATAACCTTAATCTCAGTCTTCTTCAATATTCTAAACTATAATGAGAAAACCTGGAAAAAACTGTGATAATCCCCTGGGACCAGCATAGTTTCACTAAGAAAAATCAAGTCTCTTTATTCTCATTTCCTTTTTGGAGATTATGCTAAGTTTATAGCAGGAGAAAGCCAGTGCTATGGAATATCAGGATTGTAGCAATGAAAGAATCAAATGGGAAATGGGAAAGTATTGCCAATTCAAATTCAAACATTTGAAATTAATTCTCAACTATTATAAGAATGTATTATTAGACTGGTCTCCAACTTGGAGGAAAGCTTTTTTTCTTTTCTTTTCTTTTTTTAAAGAGAGAGATTGAGCAGAGAGGGAATAGAAGGAGAGAGAGAATCCCGAGCAGGCTCCACATTCAGTGCAGAGCCTCATGAAGGGCTCTATCTCAGGACCCTGAGATCATGACTGAGCCAAAATCAGTCTGATGCTTAATGGGCAGAGCCACCCAGGTGCCCCATTGAGGGAAGTCATTAGTGGATTTCCACATAAATCTTATGATTATCATCCCAGTCCAAAAATGTCATCAAATGATTTGAAATATTAGTTTTGATATATATCTTCATATGCATGGTTTTCTCTTGACTCTCTTCTTCATTTTTAACATAAGCTTTATAAGTTGAAGTGCAATATATATACAAATATGTGCTCTCCACATAAATATATAACTCAATAATTTTCATAAAGTTAACCCACCCTTGTTGCCAGTATGAAGATCAACAGGAAACATTCCCAGAATTTCAGGTCTCTCATGCTACACATTTCTCATTACCACATGCTCCCTGACTTCTGATACAGTAGATGGGTTTTATCTATTTCTCAAGTTTATATTAATGAAATCATATAGTTGGTATTCTTTGGTGCAAAGCTTATTTTGCTCATCATTATGTTTATGAGATTCATCTATGTTATTGCATGAGCAATAATTTGTCCATCTTCATTGCTGCATGCAGTGCTACAATGTGCAAATATTGCCACAATGGTTTTAGTCTATTCTACTCTTGATGGACATTTGGATAGTTTCCATTGTGGGGATATGAATAGTGCTGATGTGAACAACCTTGCAATATACATTATGCAAATTTTGTGAACATACACATTTCTGTAGCATCTGTGCCCAGAGAATTGCAGGATCATAGGGTATACATATTTTCAGTTTTAGCTGAAACAACTAGAGTTTTCTGTGTGATTGTTACAATTTGTAATTCCACCAGAAGTATGGGAGAGGTTCAGCTGTTACACATTTTGAGCAACATAAGGTAGTCAGCCCTTTTCATTTTAGTTATTCTGATGGGTGTGTTATGGCATTGATTATTGTTTTATTTTATACTTTTAGAATTGAGATGTGATTCAAATACCATAATATTCACCATTATTTAATTTATTTTTTAAAGATTTTATTTATTTATTCATGAGAGACACACAGAGACAGAGGCAAAGACATGGAAAAAGAAAGTTCCCTACAGTGATCCCCATGCAGGACTCAATCCCAGGATTCCAGTATCACGCCCTGAATGGAAGGCAGACGCTCAACCAGTGAGCCACTTAAGTGTCCCTGATATTCACCCTTTAAAAATGTACCATTCAGTGCTCTTTAGAATATTCATGATGCTACCCAACAATCATTATCTAATTCCAGAACATTTTCACGATCCCAAAAGTACTCCCTACCTCTTGACAGCTATATACCATTTCCCTCTACCCCAGGCCCTGAAACTACTTTCTGTATTACTTTCTATCTTTATGGGCTGGCCTAAATCTAGACATTTCGTGTAAAGGGAATCTTACAGTCTTTAGCCTCTTATGCCTGGCCTCTTTCACTTGGCATGTTTTCAAGGTTCTTCCATGTTATAGCATGAATCAGCACTTCATTCTTTTTTATGAATGGCTAATATTTCATTTTATGGATATACCATATTGGTTTATCTATTCATCAGTTGATGGAAATTTGATTCATTTCCATTTGGGGGTATAATGAATAAACATTTATGTATGAGTTTTTGTGTGAGCATATGTTTATAGTTCTCTTGAATATATACCTAGGAGTGGAAATGCTGGGTGATATGGTAAAGTTATGTTTAACTTTTTGAGGATTTGCCAAACTTTTCCAAAATGGCTATACTATTTTACATTTTCTTCAACAATGTATGAGAGTTCAAATTTCTCAGATCCTCACCAATACTTTTTGTTTTCCTTTTTTGATTATAGCCATCCTAGTTGATGTAAACTGGTATTGTATTGCAATTTTGATTTGTATTTTCCTAATGGCTGATACTAATGAATATCTTCTCATGTGCTTATTTCCCATTTGCTTATCTTCTTTGGAAAAATGTCTATATAAATCCCTTTCCTGTTTATTGAGTTGTCTTTTTGTTGTTGAATTGTAATAGTTCTTTATATCTTGTATATTAGAATTTTATTGGATATATGATTTGCATTGATACATGATTCTCTACCATTTTTTTGAGTTGTCTTCTAACTTTCTGGATAATATCCTTTAGTGAAAAAATATTTTTAATTTTGACGAAATCTAATTTATCACATTTTTGTTTGGTTGCTTATGCTATTGGTGTCATATTTAAGAAACCA
Source organism: Canis lupus baileyi (assembly GCF_048164855.1). Taxonomy (NCBI): domain Eukaryota; kingdom Metazoa; phylum Chordata; class Mammalia; order Carnivora; family Canidae; genus Canis; species Canis lupus. The sequence continues at coordinate 43,851,944 of NC_132847.1, read as the reverse complement.
TTGCTGGGCAGCCTCGGTGGGTCAGTGATTTAGCGCCGCCTTCAGCCCAGGGCGTGATCCTGGAGACCCAGATCAAGTCCCACATCTGGCTCCCTGCATGGAGCCTGCTTCTCCCTCTGCCTGTGTTTCTGCCTCTCTCTCTCTCTCTCTCTCTCTCTGTGTCTCTCATGAATAAATAAATAAAATCTTAAAAAGAAACCATTGCCTAGTTGAGGGTTATGAAAATTGGCACCTGTATTTTTTGTCTAAGAATCTTATGGTTTTATCTCTTCCATTCAGTTCTTTAATTTTGAGCTTTTTTCTTTTTTGATCTAGTGTGAGGTAGGTTTCCAAATTTATTCTTTTGCATGTGGATATCCAGTTGTTTCAGCACTATTTATTGAAAAGACAATTCTTGGGATCCCTGGGTGGCGCAGCGGTTTGGCGCCTGCCTTTGGCCCAGGGCGCGATCCTGGAGACCCGGGATCGAATCCCACGTCAGGCTCCCGGTGCATGGAGCCTGCTTCTCCCTCTGCCTGTGTCTCTGCCTCTCTCTCACTGTGTGCCTATCATAAATAAATAAAAATTAAAAAAAAAAAAAAAAAAAAAAGAAAAGACAATTCTTTCCCCCAAGGAATTGTCTTGGCACCATTGTTGAAGATCAGTTTCAATAAATATATCTATGCTTTGTGGTTTTATTTTAATTTTCCCTTGCAAGTAATCATATTTAACAACTATTCCATATACTTATTATCATTTAGAGATACTCTTTTGTGAAGCCTTTTGAGAATCTCTGCCACTGTCTTAACTGACTTCTAGGAACCCTATACATTTTCGTATATTAGTTTTTTGTCAGTATATTTCTTATAAATATTCCCTGCTACTTTATGGCATGATTTTTTGAACCTCTTGATGCTGTCATAATAAATAAAACATTAAAGTTTTAGTGTAGTTCAATTTATCATTTTTTCCCTTTATAGTTAGTGATCTGCATCCTTATTAAGTAATTTTAGCCTATGCAAGTTTTTGAAAGTATTTTATTTTTCTAAAATTTTTATCATTTTGGCTTTCACCGTTAGATCTCCAATCCATCTGGAATTGATATGTGTATAGTATGGAGATAGATTTAATTTTGATATATGGTTAACCAACTGAATCAGAACCATTTATTAAAAGGACTACCTTTTCTCTACTGCACTGGAGCATCATTTATGTTATAAACAAGAATGTCAAATATATGTGGGTCTATTTTTGTACTTCCTCTTCTCGTCTGTTTCTCATCTCTCTCTCTGTTCTATTAGTCTATTTTTTATCTCCTTTCAGCCACAGCATGCTACCTAAATTACTATTACTTTATTTTTGTTTTTATTGTTTTTGAAGATTTTTAAACTTATTTATGTATGAGAGACACACAGAGAGAGACAGACATAGGCAGAGGGAGAAGCAGACTTTCTGCAGAGAGCCTGATGTGGGACTGGATCCCTGGACCCTGGGATAATAACCGGAGCTAAAGTCAGACACTCAACCACTGAGCCACTCAGGCGCCCCTACTATTACTTTATACTAAGTCTTGATATTTGGATAAATCTTACAGCTTTGTTCTTTTTCCACAACATGTTGGCTATTCTTGACCTTTCATTTTCAATGTAAGTTTTAGAATCAATTTGTCAATGTCTACACAAAAATAAATCTCTCAGGGATTCTGATTGAGGTTGCATTGTATCTGCAAATCAATTTGAGAATTGATATCTCTATAATGAGCCTTCTAATACATGGGTAGCATATGTTCCTCTATTTATTTATACTTTCTTTAATTCCTCCCAATATTATTTTAGAGTTTTTCACTGCAGAGGTCTTTTGAATCTTTTGTTGGATCTATTACAATGTATTTGGTTTATTAAATGCTATTGAAAATGGTATCTTATTGGTTTATCATTCTTCTTTATCATTGAGAAATATCTTCCTTTATCTCATTTATTGCCTCAAATCTGTCTATTTGATATACTATAGCTTGGTTGATGACGTATCCTTTTATTTTCAACTTTTGATATTTGTATATTTAAGGTGGTTTTCTTATAAACAGCATGTAATGATCTTTTACTTTCCTATCCAATCTAATAATAATATACTTTTACTTGAGTAGTTTATCTATATATGTGTTTATTGTTCCTACTATTTTATTATTTATCTCAAATTAGGCCACCTATTTTATGTTCCCTTTTTGTCCTTCCATTTTTAGTACTTAGATATTTTTATCAATCTGTTTTTCTCCTTGACTAATTTGTTAGAGATCCTTTAGTTTTGCTTTCATTCCTAATGTTTTACTGGTTAACCTGGGGATTATAAAATGCATTTTAGCTTATTAGAGTCTAATGAAAATGGTTATGTTGACCACTTGCTTGATAATGTTAGGACCTTGACACACTTTAACTTCATTTACCACCTGCTGCTCACAATTTGTATTGCCATGTATTTCAATTAGGCATATTAAACATATTGTGATGCTTTTTTAAAAAAAAGTCAATATATTTTGATTTATTCCATGTGGCTACCTCTTCCATTGCTTGTTATTTCTTCCTGAATTTCCATGTTTTCCCCTGGGGGTCATTTTTCTTCTCTCTGGAGAACTCCTTTTGCCATTTCTTTTCCTGCATGTCTGGTGAGGACACATTTTTCTCATTTGTTGTTTATTTTGCTCTCAATTTCACTTAGATGTAAGGAACACATGATATTAACAATCCCCTCTTCCCTTCTATTCCCACTCTAGCTGTAGAAACGGCCCACCTGAGGGAAGTTTTGATTCTGCAGAGAAGATACATTGATCCATTGTCACCTTCTCATAATCACAGACAGAGAGGGAATGAAAGAGGCCCAGTTATTGATGTTTGACCTTTGAGAAGGAAATAAGAAGGAGGGGCCAATAGCTATCTTTCACCAACCAAATGGCCAGTATTGCTTCAGTAACATGACTCCACATGAAAACTTGAGGAACAGGGGAAGTAAATAGTCTCTTCTGAGCTATTCCCTCACTTTCTTAGCTCTTGCTTCTCATAGCCCATTTGTCTGAAATACTAAGCCTGTGTTGAGTTCCACTTCCATTTGCATACATTGTTTCCCCTAATAACAGTTGTTCCTCTGAGCATCCTCCTGGAACTGCTTGTTTGGGTGTGAATTTTGCCTCCCAAAATCTTAGATAATGGATTAGGAAATCTTAGATAATGGATTAGGGCAGCATATTGATTAAATCATATCAAGGCCTCACTATCTATACTCAGGAATGAAAATTCACTGCTTCTTCAGTTATCATTACAAAATTCTCAGGCACATAGTCCAGTATATGTTGACATAGGTTTATAATAAGTTTATGACAATATTAAGTCATACTAACAATTTAAGGCCAACAATATATAGAAGTGATCCAAATTTTAATACAAATTCATTCTTCCTGGAGCACCTGAGTGGCTCAGTGGTTGAGCATCTGCCTTCAGCTCAGGGTGTGATCCTGAGGTCCTGGGATCAAGTCCCACATCAGGTTCCACTCGGGGAGCCTGCTTCTCCCTCTGCCTATGTCTCTGCCTCTCTCTCTGTGTCTCTCATGAATAAATAAATAAAAATTTAAATAAAAAAAATTCATTCTTCCTAAAATTTTCCAGGGTGAAATTAAAGCTCTGAAACTTTTTTTTTTAATTTTTTTTTTTTTTTTTTTTTATTCATGAAAGTCATAGAGAGAGGAGAGAGAGGCAGAGACACAGGCAGAGGGAGAAGCGGGCTTCATGCCGGGAGCCCGACGTGGGGCTCGATCCCAGGACTCCGGGATCGCGCCCTGGGCCAAAGGCAGGCGCTAAACTGCTGAGCCACCCAGGGATCCCAAAAGCTCTGAAACTTGTTATAGTTCAAGTTATATTTTAAGTTATAGTTTAAGTTCTTAGAAGTTGAAGTCCAACTCTTTGAAATCCTGAAAGATATTTTCTTGAAATTTTGTATCAAAAAACCAGAAAAATTAGTCTATAAAATTCATTCTTGCAAATTTATTATTTTACTTTGTCTCTGCAGCAGACTTTAATGTGATGCTTTTAAATTCTTAGAACAGAGATGGGAGGCCATGGGAGAAAATTCATAAACTTCTAAGGATACAGCCCTGTAGATGCATTGGTGGCAATTCCCTTTGTGTCAATCCTAAACTGGGGACATAGAATTGTATTGCTACATTGTTTTTAGTTTTTAGTTGCCAGGTAACCAGTTGTTACATGATAATCAGCATTGTTTTTTACAGACCTAAGTCATCTACCAGTAGGGGGCAAAATGGTCTCCTTTATACATGTTATTGAAATTGTTCATCTCAACATTTCTTCCAAATGTATGACATGCAAATATATGTGTATACAATGTGCCAGAGCAAACTACATCAAAAAATTCTATCCAGCTACATAGGCATATTCCATTCTACGGAGGATGAAGCAGGAGAATAACATTATTTTCATTTTTATGAAGCCATGTGTAGGGTCAGTGGACTAATAAATGAAATCTGAATTATTCATCAGTCTGTATGTCATTTAGATCTTTAAAATCAATGCTGATGGAGTAGGAGAAATGCTTCAGCTCTCACCAAACCAATATAATTGTCTCCTTCCTTCTTTCTCTTTCATTTTTAACCATTTACTTTTATTTGGGATTTTGGAATCTGGATAAATTTCCATACATTGCCCCTAACAACCATAACAGACATTAATAATTTATGGGTCTGTAGTGTGGAGGGTATTTGTGAAGGAGCAATTCACACAAAGTGTAATCTCACAGAAGTTCCCAGATTTCTGACTCACATTAGTTAATTTAGGCAACGACTAATTTTCTGTATTAACAGAGTATCAGTGAATTCTTTGGAATCTATAAGGCAGGGATGAGTAGGACTTTGCATATACTTTCAGTGAACAGATTATTTACTTTTTTTGTTTTTATTACAAGTCTACATGGAAAAAAATGGAATTCACATGATAGGTTGATTTATTGATTAACTTCTTTCCATTTCCACTGATTTTTGCCTCTGTCTTCACCCCATAGATATATTTCTCTCTGTGGGTTTTTTTTTTTTTTTGGACTTTTTGAAATTTTCTGTAATAAATGCTCAGAATTTGCTAAGCAATTCTCTCTCCTTGTGTTGCATTAAAACATGCCAAATTAAAAAGATATTCATGGAATTGGAAAGATTAATTCCTGAGCTGCTGAAATGTTATTTTTCATCTTAACTCATTTTTTTTTTTTTTTTTTTGGAAAGCTTACTTTCAGGGACAGCTGCAAAAGAAAGACTTCTAATTCAACGAGTTACTGAGAATATAAATAGAAGAGGGGAAATCCCTTAATGCTCAAGTGTTCATCGATTCTATATTGTGGACTTAGATTAACAATAATTCTTGATGCTAATAATGATAACTGACATTTACTGAATATATATTGTGTGCCGAGTAGTGTTTCAAGTATCTTACATTGATTGTACATAATTTTCATAATCACCAATGAGTGAGACCTCTGGTTTTAATACCTCTTTGATATATGAAGATTCTGAGGCACAGAGAGGTTAAGTAACCCGCCCAGGCTCACCCAGCTCTCAAGAGGAGCCAGATTTCTACCCAGTCTGTCTGGCTGCAGAGCTTTCACTTAAGGCTGCTGCCTCCTGACGTCTGGGGCAGGCAGTGCCCCATGAATCATGCAGTGATACAGAGTCATTTCCTTTCCAAATAAATGATGTGAATGTCTGTTCTGGGCATTCTTTGACATATAAATTGGAATGCTCTCCATTATGCTGTGTTTTCTGTGTCTGAGGATGAGTAATATGCACATGAATGGCATTTGTGTGCCATTTCTAAAGATTCAAGATATATATTCATTAGGGGTGGGGCCTAGAAATTTATACTTTTCCTAAGTTCCCCAGGAGTTTCTGATACAGTTACTTTTCAGATAAGCTTCTGGGAATGCCTTTGCTATGTCAAACCTATGAAAGAATATGCCTATTGTCTATACAATCACATACAAGGTTTTGGCTCGGAACCAAAAGGCAAAAGGTAGATGTAGGTGATAATTATGTCAACTAGAGCTCCCCTATAAAACGTTCATCTCCCTGTTGGTCCCAAAGCAGTGTGTCTTGTCCCTGGAGGGCAGAAGCTTTGACTGCCAATTTTCTAGGGGCTCAGCTCAGCCACCAGGATGGTGTTCTGTTCGCAATGGACACCCAGTAAATAATATACTGATAATAATAAACCCAAATTTACCATTCACCACCTGTGTGCTAGAAGGTGTTCTAAGTGCTCTATGTACATTACTGTCTTAATCCTGTCATCCTTCCCCTGAGTTAGTCCTTTTCTTGTCCATTTTTCCCATCTGGAAACTGAAAACAGAGATGTTACAAGCAAGAAATAGTAGTAGAACTGGGATAAGATTGACTGTGGGCTTCAAGAAAATGTTTCAGGTGATGGCTTGAAGACAGTCACTGTGCTCATCTTTCCTCTGCCAATCCAAAGATAAAGATGGGATTTCATCTTATTACATCTTATTTCATCTTTTAAGATATGTCTATCTTGATTTAAGGACTTCTTCCTGATATGCTTCATCCTTCCCCTCTCTCTCCATCTTCTCCCTACCTCTCCTCTCCTTTTCCTTACTTCTTCTCTTTCTTTTTCCTTCTTTTGTTATTATTAAAAATGTTTATCAGAGCACACATTGAGTAAAATAGCAAGGGAAAATAATTATTATCCAAATATATTTACAAATATTGTTTAACATAAACACGACTTAAAGATTAGCATGCACTTCAACATCAGTTTTCAAGACCAATATCCATTTCCCTGAGAAGAGACATCAGTTTTGCTTGGCAAATAAGGAGGAACTGTAATTTTCTGTCCTTGGCTACCTGTGTATCTCTTAGGAATATTCAAGATTGGAGCAAGTGTTAGGGCTTGGTAAATATTTCAGTTTGCCTGAAGGCTGTTTTAGGCTATCACCTTTTGTATTTTTAATATTATAAAGGAAATGCTGACTGGCAGGTAAGATTTTTTCCACTGATTTAGAGAGAAATGATGAAAATATTCTCTTGAGCCTTAATCACCAGGGATTTCTGAGGCAACTAGGGATAAAATCCTGGAGCAGTACTGGTTGAGCTTCACACTGCGATCACTCAAAGAATGGAACTTCCATGATCCCCCAGGATAGGACTATCGCTTTTATCTCTGTACCCTTAATATTGAAGACAGTAACTTATATACTATAGTTAGCCAATGAGAGTTGTTTTCATTAAAATGAGTGAATGAATTTATCCACTTAATTTCCCAAGCACTGATATAGGATCATTTCCAACTCTTCCTTACATGTCTTAGTTTAAACCCTCATCATTTCTCATGCAGGCCAGTGTTTCCTTTTCTTTTCTTTTCTTTCTTTTTTACTTTATTGATTTTTATTTTATTATTATTTTTAAGTAAGCTCTGTACCCAACATAGGGCTTGAACTCAGGTCTCTGAGATCAAGAGTCACATGCTGTACCAACTAAGCCAGCCAGGTACCCCAGGCCAGTATTTCTTAAACTTTAGTAGTATATGTGTCCCTTTCTAGGAGAAATAAATCCAACAAATGCCAAATATTGACTTGAAATTATTTTTATCACACTGCATAACACTAGGCATAAACTCCCTGGGCTTATACTTTCTAATGAAATCTTGAATCTAAACAAATTTAAGAAGCAAATACAAGCAAAACAGCAAAATGATAGCATTCAAAATAAGATTTGTCACAGACTTTTTTTCCTGCTGAAACCAAGGTGCCGAAGTTGTATTTGCTATTGGAAATGCCTTATTGAATTCTGTTTTATTTATTATTTGCTTAATTCTTTTGACTCTAAGTATAGTAAACTATCATTTATGTCTAATTACCGTCAACATGATTATATTAGCTGCTTCTTCTTCTTCTTCTTCTTCTTCTTCTTCTTCTTCTTTTCCTTTTAGAGAGGGAGAAAGAGAGAAAGAGAGAGAGATGGGGAGGGAGGGGCAGAGAGAGAATCTTGAGCAGGCACTGAGCCCCATGTGAAGCTGGATCACATAACCCTGAGATCATGACCTAAGCTGAAATCAAGAGTCTTACAGTCAACATACTGAGTCACTTAGGCACCCCAGGGTCCTTTTTCTTTCTTAACAGGGGTATTTAACAACTAAATAATTATATTGATAGGTCTATGAACTTAATAGCAATCATAGATTCATTACCATTAAAATATAATAAAAGTTCTTTTATTGCCTATTTACTGATAACTTTCTAACTGAAACATGATGAAAAGAATTGTACTTTTGATACTACAGCACTGCTTCTTTCAAGTTTATTATACCTGCACTACTGTGCACTACATGGTAATCAAAAATTTTCATCACCGTTTCTCATCTGAAAGTTCATCACTTAAAAATCTGTCTTTATTCTTTTATTATTTTCCCTTAACAATTAAAGTAGTAGTTTCTCTCTATTGCATCGTTCTTGTGATATCAAATCTAAGTCTCATTTTATTAAATAACTTAAGAAACTAAAGCCTTAGTCTATGAAAAATATTTTTAACTGAAAATTTTAATGGCAAAGGAGAATTTTATCTTAACTGGGAAAAGAATACAAATATGGATTTGTACCTGAGACCATTGTTGTCATTTTGACATTAGAAATATAGATGCAACAACAGTGTTCTAAGGCAATAGTTGGTTATAAGATTGTCCTTTATATACTCAAAAAAATAAAAATTATTATTATTTTTTTAGATTTCTCAGTTGGGTGAGAATTTATCCACTTTAAAAAGTCTGGTTTGAGCAAATTTGGTCACGTTGTCTTCCTGTCTGTGGTTTTGATCCCATTTTATCTACTTTTAGGCAAAGACTTAAATAATTTCTCTAAAATGCAAGGCTGTTAATTCAATGCCCTATTTAAAATCCTTCAATAACTCTGTCTTGCCTAAAACCTAAATTCGTTGTGTGACATATAAGGCTACGATTTGGCTCCAGGTATTTTTTATATCTCATTTCTATTCATTCCTCTTTAAGGCACCTTCGAGCTTCTTAAGCACACCTTGCTTATTCTTACTTCCACTCTTCTGCATGCTCTGTTCTTCTGCCTTAAATGCCCTCACTATTCTCAGACCTCTCCTTACTGTTCCACATCTCTGGAAATTTTTCCCTTCAAAATTCTGTCCTGGATTGGATTTTTCAGGGAAGTCTTTCCTTAATGCCACCAGGCAATGAGGCCACCTTTGTACTCCTACAGAACCTGTATATGCTTTGTTCATGTGCAATAATTGCTCATTGTGTTGTATTGTTCTCATTTGTGTCTTCCTACATACATAGATGTCCTACTAGAAGGTGACTTTGTATCTACAGAGGTTAAGAGTGCTTATTAGGTCAATTTTTACAAAGGAATGGCAATAACAAGCCATCCTTCCCCTTTGAAGAGAAACTTTTCAGTAAAGAGGATTTGGTGTCCTTAAAGTGTCAATTAATTTCATGCCTTTCCATGACAATATTTCCATTTGCCCTGACAGGCCAAATAAAGTAGTTGTTAAAAACAGAGGATTTTGGATTCTAGTACACTTAGATTCAAATCCAAGCTCTTTCACTGATTCTCTACATGACCTAAGTCTCATTTGTATCTACTTGCTGTGCAAAGTTGTTTTAATGATTAAATGCGATGATCTAATGGTTAGTACATAGTAGGCATTCAATACAAGTTATTTATCATTGATAATAAAATATTAACATGTACAATTACAAATCAAAGAAAAAAATCACTCAGCAAATCCTGACTTGGGACAGAACATAGGATCACTATATCAAAGACTGCAGGAAAAGGCTTTATATCTCTTTGCCATGCCAATCTTGTGCTGATGACAGACTGGGAAGATAGGCAGTGAATTTGGTTTGTGTTATTGAGTTAATCATTTTTTTGCATTCCTTTCTCCCACTCTCTTTGCCAACTCCCAACATTTTGGATTCTCCATGCAGAATAGTCTGTGGGGTTAAAATTTACGAGTAACTGGCGAAGAAGCTATATCTTTTGTCCTCTACCCCTTGAAAATATAATGAATTCCTGAGGTTTGGGCTACTGAATACATTCTGTGCCTTTTTCTCAGGAACTGAATCCAAGGCACATGCAGAATGTATCTGTTAAAAAAAAAAAAAAACTGAAGAAGCAAAGTTGTTGGTCCCCCCACCCCCCCTTATATCAAGAAGGTGTCATTTGGAATCTTGGATGAATCATCTGTCATTGCTGAATGGCAAGATAATGGTCTTATGTTAGTAAAGAGAGAGACATAAATGATGTGTTGCAAAGTAATAACAGAAGATTGCTTAACAGGTATGCGAAAATGGCACTAATGCTTACAGATACAAATGCAATGTGACAGCAATCTGTTAGGACATGGTGCTACTTGTGGAATGCACATATGCTCATGTAATGGATATATTTTAATTCTCTTGAACACTGTGTGTCTATGCATTTATGTGGGATTTATAAACATGGTATAATACTGTTTCTGAGTATTCTAGTTTAGAGTTAACATGGATTTAATATGCATTCTCTCATTTGTTCCATATAAAAACTCTGTGAGCTAGGTATCCATGGAAAAGGAAACTGAACCTGAGAGATAAAGGGGCACATGTGAGGTCACACAGGTAAATAATGACAGATAAGGATCTGCCTTATCTAACTCCGTGTCGCTTTTTTACTAGATAACAATCTGTTTCTAACATATAACAATCTGTTCTCTATACAAACACATTTGGAATCCGTAAACTTATAACTGCACTGAGTCATGTTTACTCAAGAATTAATATAAAGCATTTTCCTTTTTTATTCTTTTTATTCCCAGGAAGATTTGTGACTTGATTTTTTCTGATGACAGGTTGCTTTGTTCTTCTGCAAGGATATTATCAGAATGCAGGACACAGCGATTTTCTATACAGTTAGATTTATAACAGAATACTCTGATGAGCTAAATGCCCTATAAATGAATGCTTTTCAGTGATGGACAGAAATGATAAAACATTGTTTGCCTATATTAAGACAAAATGGCAGCTTTATATTTGGCAGAAAAGAATCCACAAGCTGATTTTTAAAAATTTGTTTTCAAGATATTTTTTCCCTTTCAATTTTTATTTTTGTTATAATTGAATTTGATAAACATGTATTAGTGCCTGTTGTGTACAAGATATTGGGCTACACTTTGGCACTTTATAAGGAAGGCTAAGATCAAGAGATTTATAGTATGTAGATACTAATGTATAAACTATATAATACTGAGCCAAGTGAAACAATTATTTACATTATGCTATTGCAACCTTTACAAAATTAAAGTCACTGTATTACAATTTATAAAACTTGTAATTCAGGTAGTCAATTTTGTTCCATAGATGAAATTTTAATAGTATACTTGGGTACATTAAGAAAACACAAGTTCGAGGTTAGTGAAAAGAGGAAAGTTTACTTAATACTAAAGTCATGGTCACTCTGTCTTCTGTTGTGTTTCTATTCACATGAAATATGAGTCAATATTTTTAAAAACTTTGGTTATTTTGGGGACTCAGAAATATATTAAAATACTTATTTCCTTATTTTACTTTTTGTATACTTTATCCATCTAGCTATTCATCCATCATTTTTTAAAAAAGATTTTATTTATTTATTCATGAGACACACACACACACAGAGAGAGAGAGAGAGAGAGAGAGATCGGCAGAGACACAGGCATAGGGAGAAGCAAGCTCCGTGCAGGGAACCTGACATGGGACTTGATCCTGGGACTCCAGGATCATGCCCTGGGCCAAAGGCAGGCACAAACTGCTGAGCCACCCATGGATCCCCATCATGTATCATTTTAATATATTATTTTGAATGTTATCTTGAGAATATAATTATGATTTAGTCTCTATAGTTTGGCTTTGATAGTAATAATAACAGAAACATGAACAAAAATTTAACATCAATTTTTCCTTGCAAAAATTGTATGATTATGCATGTAAAAGGGACATTAGAAAGCTAGGTATAAATGGCATACTTTTTAGGATTCTTAATATCTATAGCTAATTTCTCCATGCTATTTGCTTTCTACCATGTAGTCTTGTCTTCCTTCAGCAAATATTTGTTAAGTGTTGGCTATGAAAGACACAAAACTGAGCAAAAGTGAGTTTTAGTCCTCAAGGAAATTCTTTGGCTGTCATGCAAGGCAGACAAAAAGTGCACAGTGGTATTTTGGCAGCTATAATGGAAGTATTGTACAAAGAGTTGGGATACTGTATAGAAAAAAAATCAACAATCTTCTAGATGTGATGAAGGAGAGTGAACTGAGGAAAGGTGCAGAGGCTTCAGAGGAAAAAAAAGGTAAATGTAAACTGGATCTTAAAGACTGATTTCAATGGGAGAGATATACAAAGAGTATTTTAGGCACAAAAAATAAGCATATACAATGATACGGATATAGTGACCTGGGAAAAAAACTGAAAATTATGTTTGATTTCTTTTGGTCAAATTTCTACATTCCTGTGGAGAGAGAAAAACTTTTATTCCATTCAATTAAAAAATTATCTGATTTATTCTAGAATCTCCCAAAACATGGTCTAAACAAAAACATATTTCAATAGTATTCTTGATCCATAATACCAAGAATTTCTGCTGCGATTTTATCAGAAGTAGAATAGGTGGGGATGAAGGAAAACCATTCTTCTGTGTTACAGAGACAATGACGATAGTGTATCACTTCTAAAACTTTTGTATCTCTTGATAGTCTACTCTTTAAAAAGTCTGTATATCAGTCAAGTAATAAGGAATATTAAGCAACCAATGAATGTGTCTAAAGCCGTAGTATTTTAATCTGTGTTTTTGTTGGCTATGTTGCATCTTTTTGACAGCCAAATTCAAATATAGACTTTGCCCTGTCCTGTCACACCTTAAGCTGTTAATGCCTATCACTTCATATGCACACTGGAGGAATGGTTTGTTCTACAGACTTGTTTTCAGGAAAAAAAAATGAGGGTTTCCTTGCAGTGCACTAGACAGGTAGTAATGGATAAATATAAATATATCTGTTATTTCTTTTTAGGAATGATTTTTAAAATTTTATATAACTCATTTATGCATATTCACTTACATAGATATACAATTGAACCTCAATGTGTTCTAGAATGTTCTGTATCCATCAAGATTTCACCTAGTGAGCCTTAACAAATATTTGTATATTGACAGTTTAGAGTGAATAGCAACTAGTGACAAAACTCATCTGTGGAAGTCTTTCAAAAGTTGCAGGAGGGTGCCTGGGTAGTGCCCTTTGGTTAAGCGGCTGACTCTTGATTTTGGCTCAGGTCGGGATCTCAGGAGCCCGGGCTCTAGCCCTGCATCAGGTTCTGTGCTCAGCAGAGTCTGCTTGAGACTTTCTCCATCTTGCTCTTCCCCTCCCCCCTGCTTAGGGGCTTGCACGTGCACGCACACACTCTCTTTCTCTCATATAAATAACTAAAATCTTTTTAAAGAAAATCACAGGAGATAATTTCTTTTCCTTTTTACTTGTATTCAGAATAGTTTATGAACATCCAAAACATTTTAGTACATTTACTGTACAACTCAGGGCTTATATGCATAGCTATTATAGATTTGGCTTTTTCAAAAAAAATGATAGAATCGGACAATTTTCATAACTGTATTCAGTGATCACATTCTAGTTGCAAAAAAATTTTATAAGTATCATGGATACTTAAAACACCAAATAAAATACTCTGCCAGATGTCAGGAGACTTCTGGGATCATCATTTCTCCCTGTTGTTGGGTGATCAGAGGGGATCGTGAAGTCATGAAAATGTTCTGGTCAACTCTCCAACTGTGAGGAGAAAACTTGAACATCCCCAGCTCCTACCCCTCTGGATGTACCGCTGTGTTCACTCTGAGGCCATGATTCCTGTGGGCTGCTCTCAGCCAAAGATGGGGCATGGTGGAGATATTAAAAAGCAGGTCTATTCTGGCAACACCAGAGGCTTGAGAATCTTCGGCTGCAACTTTCTTGCTATTGTTCTGTAGTCCAGGAGTTTTTCTGTCCAGTATTTTTTCCTTCATTCTCTTTTCCCATAAGTGTCAGACCCACACTGCAGTCTGAAGCCTCACTTCACACTTCCTGCTCTCTCTGCCAATAAGTCTGTTGAAATTCTAATCCTATCCTGGGGTCTGTCTCTTGGTGGAACACTTAAGCTTCCTTAGCCTTCTTTTCCTCATTTGTACTTTGGACATCTGGTACTTCACCTACTTATTGTCAGGACCAAATATTAGAATATGCAATAAAAGTACTTGAAGTTATAAATTGCTATAAATTATGATAGACTACTTTCATAACTTTTTTTCCCTCTGGAAGAGACTCTGTTCCCACAATAAATTTCATTTTTACTCTCTCATAGCTTGAAGAAAATTTTTTGGTCCTAGTTATCATATGAAAGTTCAATCTCAATTCATCTGTTTCTACATCATGAACTAGGGATGTATTAGACCCAACCTTGCTATATTCTGGGATTCTATTCATGACAGAGAAAAATTCATCATAAGGCAGGTATTTCCTGGAACCCATCCAAGCTACCGAAATTTCAAAATGACCTCCTTATAAATATACCTCCCTGGAAGTTGTCCTCCCGGTAGGAATCCCAGCAATATAGCAATTCTAGCATTAAAATAATTTAGGGGGATTACATAATCTGTGATCTATTTTGGGAAAAAGTATAAGAGGTGGGGGAAGAAGAAACAGTGACTTCACACTCTAAATCATTTCATTATATGGTATAAATTTCACAAATTAATCCATTTTTAGAAATGAACCTGTTTTTCAGGCTTCTTTGAGGACTGCATTGAGGCAAGGAGCAGAGAGGCAAATATTGGCTTTGAGAGAATAAGATTAATTTGGTTCTCATGGTTTTCTGTCTTACAGCACGACCTGAGTTAATAGGCTCTATTGTATACATATATGGCAGCATAGAAAACAGGATTGGAAGCAGAACACCTGTGTTATTAAGTCCTGCCCTTAATTTTATGGACAGCTTTGGGTGAATCACTTAATTGCTCTTCATTTGAGATTTCTTTTTAGTTGAGGATATATCTTATCTTCCAGTAAGTGATAGCTATTTTCCATTATTCACAGACAAATGATGCTGAGTAGGAAAACCTAAGTCTTTCTCTTCCTGTGCATTTCTTATACTACTGACGCAGAACACACCACTTCTGATACTACTGGTCACCAGATGAGTGGCTTTTTTCTGACACCAAATAATTACAAGAGACGACTCAGGTGTCGTACAACTTAACTCAATTCTGTCACTATTTACCTAGAGATAGCATCATATCTCACAAGTTAAGGGCTAAGTTCCACAACACTCCTCCCAGCCCACTTCAGAGGCCAATCACAAGTCCAGATTGTCACCTGTGCTTTTGACTGATGGCTGTAAATCTGAGGTTCCCGTGAACCCTTCCTAAGATTTGATTAATTTGCTTAAGTGACTCAAGGATCTCAGGGAAGCACATTTGCCACTTATTAAAGGACAGAATAGAGGATGCAGATGAACAACTAGATGAAAAGATACACAGGTGAGGTCTGGGAGAGTCCTGAGTATGGGAGTTTCTGTTCCCGTGGAGTTGGGGTGCATCACCCTTCTGGTTATGTGCATGTGTTCACCACCCTGGAAGCTCACTGATCCCTGTACTATTGGCATCTCATGGAGCCTTTCCTCTGTAATGATCAATTACTAAGTCCATTTCTAGTCCCTCTCTCCTCTCTGAAGGATGAGGATTGGGCTGAAAATTCCAAGTCTTTAATTGTGACTTAATTTTTCTGATGACTGGCACCCATCCTGGAGCCTTCCTACAGTTGTCTTCATGGAGCAAAAGGTGCTCCTAGTGCTCTTATCACTCAAAAACTTACAAATGTTCTAGAAACCCTGAGTCAGAGGCAGGGTCAAAGATCAAGAGATGTCCTTACCACTTAGGAAATGATAGGCGTTTTAGGAGCTCTGTGCCAGGCATATGGGTGGAGAGGGTAGACATGATACATGATAGATAGATAGATAGATAGATAGATAGATAGATAGATAGATAGATAGAGGACACTGGGTAGCTCAGTCAGTTAAGTGTCTGCCTTTGATTCATGTCATGATCTCAGGTTGCTAGGATTGAGCCTTACATCAGGCCGCCTGCTCAGCATGGAATCTGCTTCTTCCTCTCCCTCTTCCCTTCTCCCTGTTCATGCTCTCACTCTCTCTCTCTCTATCAAATAAATAAATAAAATCTTAGAAAAAAAGATAGTTTCTATTATCTCACAGGTGCTATCTAATTAGAAATTCATGGCAGTAGTGGGGAGAAAACATTGTAATCTACACACTTAACCTTCATCAGTGTTTAGATTCTTCTGGTAGAAGACTAAAGGGTGCAGAAGCTTCTCACAGTGGAAAAAATATGATTCTGGAGCAAGACATGCTGTAAGTCTAATCCAGGATTTCACATTTTCTAAGAATTGGGCTGGTTACTTGATGTATTTGAGGCTTTAGATAACATTAACTCTTGGTGTGAAGACTAAAGATAATTCTGCAAAGACACCTAGGAATGCCCAATCTTTCACCTGTCCTCATTTCAGGAAATATCAGTAAATGTCTTTCTTGGATACCTGTTTGTCTTGAGCCCAGTTCTATAGAGGTTGTATCACACTCAAATGGCTTTTAGTGAATTTGTAGACTTAAATACACATCTTTGAGGTGTGGAATAACCTGGTGTAGGGAACATTTCCACTCATTGGAAGGCTGGATAACTGGTAAGACACTGACTGTGTCACTGGAGGCAACTTGCTAAGTATATCTGCTTTTCAGTTTGTTCATTAACAAAATATAGATTGTAGTAATACCTACTTCATAAAGGTTTTGGCGAATTAAATGACATGATACATATGAGAAAGAGAAAACACAGAGCTTAACAAAAGAGAAAGCACAAGACAACATCTAACAAGTTTTGGTAAAAATATCATCTAAGAGAAGCTGAAATTTCTCATTAAATTTAGAAATTAAATATAGTCAAGTAAATACTTGTTAAGTTGTATTAGAAAATTAGGATAACACTTGATGATATGAAGCAGTTGTTCTGACCAAAAGATAAAGAAGTATGGAGTAGGGAGACAGGTTGCAATGGAAATGACAGGCTCCTCATCACGAAATGAATGACATGAGGAAATTAATCCTAAGTTTGAGTCAACAGATGATTCCTAGATATCTGCTCTCAACTCTGGAATCATATCCAACTGTCTACTTGACAAATGTAATAGAAATCCAAGAGGGATCTCAAATAATATTGCCTATTTTGTCTCCTAAATCTGTACTTGCCATGGACTTCCTTCTCATTAAAAAAAGAAAAAGCTATAATCTATATATGTGTTTCTTTTCTTTTACCTAATACTATGTTGATTGTCTACTCTCCCCACTAGACTGGTTCTACATTTCTTTTCTTTCTTTTTTTGGTTCTACATTTCAAGAAGGCAGGGATTTTATATGTTTTATTTATCTTTATAATACTAGTCTCTAGAATTAGTCTAACTCATGGGAGCTTTCAGTGAATTATAAAAAAAAAAAAAGATTTTATTTTGGGACACCTGGGTGGCTCAGTGGTTGGGCATCTGCCTTTGGCTCAGGGCATGATCCTGGAGTCCCTGGATCGAGTCCCACGTCAGGCTCCCTTCATGGAGCCTGCTTTTCTCTCTGCCTGTGTCTCTGCCTCTCTCTCTGTGTCCCTCATGAATAAATAAATAAAATTTTAAAAAAAGATTTTATTTTATTTATTTAAGAGAGAGAGCATGAGCCAGGGAAGGGGCAGAGGCAGAGGGAGAAGCAGACTCCTGGCTAAGCAGAAGCCTGATGTGGGGCTCAATCCCAGGACCCTGAGATCATGACCTGAGCTGAAGGCAGACACTTAACTGACTGAGCCACCCAGGCGCCCCAGGAGCTTTCAGTGACTGTTGAATGAATAAATAAGCTCAGAGTGCAGTTTATTTGCGTAGAGGAATATATTTTTTTTCCCATGGCAACGCAAGAGCACAAAACAGTGATGTTAACTAAAATATTAATGTGTGGATCTATGAGGAAAAGGAAAGCAGAGTGGGTTTTCTTTGACCTAATGTCTGTGAAATTGCATGACCATCAGGCTTATTAGCACATGTGTTCCAACTCTGTGGAGAACAAAATGTGAAGAAATAGTTTTAAACAACAAAATGAGGGAATCCCTTTTAGGCATATAGGTAGGCGACATGGGGGTGTCTAAACATTGGGATCACTGAAAATTTCTTTCCTCTGGCTCTAGGAGACAGGTTACACTTTCAGTTCTCTTGACAGGTTTTTGGCAGGGTCCTGCCTGGAGGCAGGGTTCTATACTTGAATGCCACAGGAGCTCTGAAGCCTAAGGCTCCTTGCCCTGTGAGTCTGTGAATTAACACATCTCTTTGAACAAACATGTTTGATAGTTTGTGAGAGAAAACAGACTTTTAAAAAGTAGTTTGGTGAAATCTGAAGGCATGTGAAAGATCCATTTTTAATAGAGAACTTGGGGAAATCTCCAGAGTGGAAGAATGGGTACATCCACTGAAAAATCGTTTCCCAAATCTGATCTAAAGAGTGACCTGTTCTTTTCCAGTTTAACCACTTCGGCATCTAAGTCTAAACACATACAAGTGATTTAAAGGAACAATGACTGGAAGTGGAAATGACTTCCAAAGGAAATGAGTATTTTTGCCATAATCGTGACATTTATAGTGACATAGATTTAGACATATATTTAACCTAGGCTGACTATGGATGTTGCCAAGATGTGAATCAGCTAAGCTCTGAGACAAATCTGCAAGCTGGAAAACGTCAAAGAACAGGATTGTTCCATAATTTTAGAAAGCGTTACAATTTCTCTTAGGTTGGCTTTACTGCTTAACCTGCTTGCCTTATATGCGTTCTCTTTGTTCAGGAAAAATTCCCCTCTCACATAATAGAGGGGAGGATATTGAAATGGTTTTCGCCTCTATGTTCTGGCTTAAAGAAGGTTTTTAAGGGCACCCGGACCAGTCTTGTCCATGGGAATTCATGCCTCCAAGGGCCACATTACATCTCTAAATTGAAATGCCTCTGATCAGACCCAAGAATATTCTAAAAAAGGTCTCCCATCTAAATTCTAATTTAGTGTGCTGCTGTAGACACCAGCTTTGGGTGAGCCAGCTCAGCATGTGTCCCTACTATTTAATGTCAGCCCATGACTATTCTTAGCCTTGACACCTCCAAACAGTTTACCAGAATGAACAGATTTCTCCAACCCATCACATTTTCTCTCCATTGAGTTGCAGATGGAAGAGGATAAAAAGGATACATATATGAAAGGGAACTGGTGCACGTTTCCCCCACCCGCACAAGCTAATCTCAGCAACTGAGCTAGTGTCAGTTGCATGTGAAAATAGGTTTTTTATTTTTTATTTTTTTCCCCCTATGCCTGGTTCTGGGAAAATGAAACATAGGGATGACAATAATGTATCTCTGCCAGTTTTGGGTGCTTTAGCTTTCCAAGTTGGCAGATACTTAACATCAAGGAAAGACTTTCTAGCTAAAGAGGAAGGACAACTATAAAGAGATCAAAGTAAATGGGCATTGGCTGTTTTGGAGGACAGAAAAATCCATTTTGAAATAGGAGCTAATTGATGGTATTGAATATGAAGAAATTACCTGCATATTTTCTGAAGTACATTCTGAGAAACAGTTGCTGCCCACAGAATCTCAGTGAATGAAGAATAGAAAACTGGGTGGATGGGTTTTCCATTTTTGTCACTAATAACTCTTCAAGCTCTGAGATGCTGGCGACTTCATATAGTTTCTTTCTTTTGGAGGTGGGGGAGGGGGAAGGGAGAGGAGTTTCTTGTCAAGTAGAATAACATGGAAATATCAGGAAGATATCCAGAGGGTACTTGAGGTAGTAGAGGATTCTAGAAGGATTCACTCTCTACATCCCACATTTACCCTTCCATCTTCTTTATTATTCCAAATGGGTCAGAATTGGAGCTTAAGTCCCTCATCATGCAGGGAAAAGTGGGCGGGGATGTGAGTGTGGGTGCAAGATCAGGCAGGCTTCAGAGAAGAGAGATTTAGTAGATACTTTTTTACCAGGAAGAGTTGGGGGCGGAGGAGGAAGGTTGTAGTAAAGGTGATTTTAAGAAGAAAGAGAGAAGTAAAAGAAAAAAAGAGAGAGAGAAGAAGAAGAACCTGGGTTAAGAGAAGAAAAGCTGTGGAAGTAATTTCTGGAAAGATTTTTACCTTCTTAGAACTGGAAGGCAATCTCCCACCCCCACTCTAAGAAAAATACTGGCAAGCCATTTCATTTCAAGAGCTGCCTCACAAAAACAGAAAATAGCCAGCTGTATCTTTTACTTGAGAGAGAGCTTACCCAGAAAATATTTGAAACCTTAGATCTTTCATTTTTCGGAGTTCTTGGTGCAATTTGTTTTTTTTTTGTTTTGTTTTGTTTTGTTTGTTCCTTGAATCATTCTTGACTCTCTGTGGCCCTAGCACTTTTTCATGGAACCACAGCTCAGAGAGGAAAAGGATTAGCCCAAGATCATATAGATAGTCAATGGTGGAACCAGAGCTACCAACTGCTGTGATGTCATTGCCACAATGTACCAATGTCTTTTCCCCAGCAACTCCTTGTGAAATGTGGTTATAAATTTTACCCAGGGTTCTGTTCTTTTTGATGCCAGGTTCTAAGTGATTATGAATCAGGAATCATGAGATGTTAGTGAGACATCTTTGCATTTGCATACTTATGCATGGCTTGGTATTTTAATTTAGTCTTTGGGTTTTCAGTTGATTGAGTTTTCAAATCAATCAGGGTACATGTCTCCAAACTATGACAGGAAGTTTGAGAAGGAATTGTCTTATTATTACTAGAAAAACAAAAATTTCAGCTAATTGGTTGATGACACTGGGAATTTAATAATGTAAAATTTGGAGAGTGAACTTCTAGGAAATACTAACATAAATTAATTCAAGTTATCCAATTCCCCGGTGGATGTACCTGTGAAATCATGATGGAAAGTAGAAGATAATAGCAATTTTAGAAGAAATACATATTTTCCTATCCAAAGTCAGAAATTGCATATAGTAGTTTCTCATGTATTGAAAGAAATATAACTATTTTTATATGGGTAAAAAAACATGTTATTTCACTCACACCAAGTTGAATATTTTACGAACACAGCCTTACAATCAGTTTTTATAACATTTGGACCATGTTGCGTTTGTAAAATGTCACTACTAGTTATATGCAGATCTCACATGCAGATGACTGAATTCTGTTTAAGGTCCCAAAAGTTTCAGAAGCTTTGGATTTTCCTGCCGATACACATTTTTAAAAGGTTCACTTTCTTCGCATATCACCCAAAATGAGGCCAACAGAAGAAAGAGACTGAATTGAAAACACAAGAATTTGTTTTTGAATTGGCCCTGAAAAAATAACTAACCCATGCAGCCACCTGATAAAAAATAAATTTCTTCAAAAATAGTCACAGATAGTGCTAAGATACAGGAGAAGAAAAAGCCATGTAATAGGAAACAAGACTGACATTTTAAACTATTGCAACTTATGCTATAGGTTCAGCACATCCTCCAAGGCATTTCCTATACAGAAGTATTACACTTTGGGGGCCAAAGAAAATCTTTCTCTGACATTGGAAAACCTCATTACCTTGGACTTTTCTTGATTTAGAACTGGTGATTACTTGAATGGGGCTGGTACTAGCTTGGAAAATCCCTTTTCTCATTGTAAAGATGATAAAGTGGATGTTATATTCTTAAATCTAACTAAGCAGATTTAAAAAGGAGAAAGCTATTGGAAAGCAAGAGGTGAAATGTCTGACGTTGGTTGTGTTTATGTTGTGGAATTATGTGGAATTTCCCCTTATTTTCTCTAGTTTTATTTAATGTATTGGTATTATATCATAATGAAAACACACATTTACTAAGACAAAATACCCAGAACTTTTGGGGCACTTAAATATCTTAGAACTGTCCAGTTACCTGCAAACAATTGAAATAATTCATTGAAAATTATTCTGACCTTTCATAGCAGTTTTTCTTATTCTACCTCATAAGGTTGAAAATATAACAACGATTTTCATCAGAACAAATGATAAACCCACTTACTTTCTCCCCAGCAATGTTAGTTTCAGAACTCTGTAAAAATCTAAATCCACACACACACACACAAAGATCTAAACCCATGTGAAACATGTTTTGAAAGGGTGCTGCCATCGTAGCCATAACTGAACACGTTTCAAGGATGTAGACATAAGTATTATTTTGGACCACTTAAGTGTAAGTTTTGCATTTTCAACCTTTATTTTCATATTTCTATAATCTTCTGGAGTATATTTTTTAATGGTGGAATATTACTAAATGCATATATATATATTTGAGTCACCTCAGATGCTGTTGGTATGAAGATACTTCTAACTGAATAGGGAACTAGCTAACTTACTAACTAGGTTCATTGATGTATGATGGGGCTTTTGTTCTTGAGAATATTGTAATTTTTTGTATAGTGAAACCTGCCAATCTTTTATCATTAAATGTTTGATGTCATGTTTAGACAGGTCTCCTTCATTTCAGAAGTATAAGACTAATGATCTCATTTTCTTTTAATACTTCATATGTTTCATAATTAGATTTTTATCCATCTAGAATTTATTTTTAGTGTTTCATAACATAGTTCAAGTTTTTTTTTAAATAGTTATCCAATTATCACCTCCTCGTTGCAGAGTAAAATATCCTTTCTAAACTTATTTGTACTACTTGTATTTTACACAATTCCATATTTTCATTATTGTCTTGATTGGGTGTCTGTTAATTCTATATTGGTGGATCTTATCTAAGTTGGGTTTTAATCCCTCACTATCACTACAGTAGATGAGTCAATGAAATGACCATCTTGAAAATCCAGGCTGGAGAAAATGCAAGCCTATAGTGAACCAGTTATTCCCAAATAGCTTTTTGTACTGAGCTTGTTTAGATGGTTTCTTCATTTCTTGCTTTTCTTTGATTTCAGGTAGATACTTGTTCTCTTACACTAGTATTTGAGAAAGACGTTTGTTTCTGAAATATGTCCAGACCAGCATGTGTGAGCTTTGGGTCACAATGATCCTGCCATTGGCTATGTTTTGGGTGAAGAATGGGCTTGTCACAGAGTCACACTGGTGTCTCTATTTACCTATCATTTTCAGGTGTTGGTTCTGCAAATTTAAAAGTTGAAAAATTATCAAACTATGTGCAGAGGCTGCAAGAGCACTAAAATTGATGGTGTCAGTTTTAGGTTATGTAAATATTTCTGAGATTTATTTCAAGTGTAAATAAAAGTAACAACAAATAACCCTTTGGGTATGTCCTTACTTCCAAGAGACAGAATAAGTACCCCGGCATTTATATAGCTTGAATTATTAAGTGGAAATGATTGTTTGATTATTTTATATTTTAGACATTATGAAGCAAAGTTTATTCCTTGAGGTGTTCTGATTCTTAGAATGAAATAGATTGATACTTTATTTCATACAAGGTTTCTTCTTGTAACCCTATGCTTGCTTCAATTTCTCTTAAGGAGTTTGGGATGTGATTAACTTTCCTGTAGATCTGAGCTCTGACCACTTCCTTCTGGTGAGGTTGCTGAATGAACTCTCTTACATAGACATTATTCTCAATGCCACTGAGGAAAAGGAATTTGCATCAAATACTTGATTTCTATTAGATGACTGAAGACAATAGGCTACACAAGAATATACAAATAGATCAATAGAACAATGTGGAATCTAGATTTAGATACAAAATGACACCCCTCACTATTACCAAAAGCAGCCAGCAGAAAGGTTTAATAATTCTTCAAAGAGCTTACAATTCTCCAGAGCTATTCCAGAAGAGAGAAAAAATGGGAAACCTCCCAAGTCATTCTAAGAGAGCATTATCATCTTAATCACCCACTGGTGAAAGGACAGTTTATATTTATTATAAGAAAATATACAAAGGGAAAACAGTCTTGTAGGCTAGTCTCACATGAGAAATTTTAAATGAAACACTGACTAGTGAAATATAAAAGTACATTAAAAATTATTGCATTCTGAATATTTAGTGTGTATCCCAGGAATACATGTAATGGTCATCATTAAGCGACTTGTTAATATAATCAGTAGATTCATGGTGAAAGACGATTGTGTATATAGATGCTAAAAAATTTTAATGCTCAGCAATGCTTCCATTAAAGATCTCTTAGCCAACTAACAGAAACAAACTTAATGAAATTAATAGGTGTATTTTCCAGAAACAAGCGTATACATTTATATACATCTAATATATTTTTTATTTTTCTACTTTTTAAGTAGGCTCTACTTATCATTTTCAGGTGCTGGTTCTGCAAATTTAAAAGTTGAAAAATTATCAAACTATGTGCAGAGGCTGCAAGAGCACTAAAGTTGATGGTGTCAGTTTTAGGTTATGTAAATATTTCTGAGATTTATTTCAAGTGTAAATAAAAGTAACAACAAATAACCCTTTGCGTATGTCTTTACTTCCAAGAGACAGAATAGGTACCTGGGCATTTATATAGCTTGAATTATTAAGTGGAAATGATTGATTGATTATTTTATATTTAACACCCAGCATGAAGCTCAGTGTGGAGCTTGAACTCATGACCTTGAGATCAAGAACTGAGCTGAGATCAAAAGTCAGAATCTTAATAGACTGAGCCACCCAGGTGCCCCTGTAATTCTATCTTGACAATATGGCTTACCACATTTTTCATTTTCATTCAGTTAAATGTTTTTTTCTGATTGCTAATGTGATTTCTTTTTTGATCTGTTGGTTGCATAAAAGAGTAAATCTTCTAAACAGGAATTTTCTAATCTTTTGGACACTGATTTCTAGGTTTGGGCTACTGTGAAGAGAATGTAATGTGCATAATTTTATTTTTTTAATATTGTTAAGACTTGTTTTATGGACCAGTAGGTGGTTAATCTTGGGAAATGATATGCTTGTGCTTGGAAAGAAAATGTATTTTGTAGTTGTTAGGGGCAGTATTTTATTTAAGTTGATTAGGTAAATTTTGTTAATTATACTGTTCAAATATTTTGCATCTGTTCTGATTTTTTGGTCTCCTTATTGCTGGAGTTACTGATAAATGTGTTTTAAAATCTCCTATTGGGATTATGAATTTACACATTTCAAATTTTATGAGCCCGTAATTTGATGTCACATTTACACAATGTATATACCCATTTTTCTCTTTTAATCCTGCAATTTTTGCTCAATATATTTCAAGGCTACATTAAGTACAAATAAGTTTAGTTATTGTATCCAGTCAAGTTTTTCACTTTATCTCTAGTGGTAATTTTTTTTTAAATACTACTTCTAAATAAATAAATAAATACATAAATACATAAATAAATACTACTTCTTACAATGATATTTTAACTATACCAGTTTTCTTTTCACTAGTGATTTCATGATATATAGAGTTTTCCTTTCAAAGTTTCTACAATTTTAGGTTTTATTTATTTATTTAGTAGCTTTAGATGTTAAGTCTTTCTTTTGTAATAAGAAATTGTTATACTTTTTTTTTCTTTTTAAAATCTGTTAGGCAATTTCTTTTGTTTGGAGCATTTAATTTATATAAATATTATAATTTACCATTATCAATATTAACAGTGATACGATGAGTTTATATCTGTTATGTTATTACTATTTATTTTCCTTTTTTTTACATTTCCTCTTTTCATACTTTCCTTTGCTTTGATTATTTTTATTCCAATTGCCCTTTATTTATAATTAGTATCCTTTTATTTTTTTCAATAATTTACTTACAGCCTGCATACCTTATTAGAGTTTAATATAAATTGATACTTTTACATTTTCCCAGAAGATATAAGGACTTGAGAACACTATAATTCTGTTCTACTCTTCTGTTTCTATTTTGTTTATATATTTTAATCACATCTGTTATTATTATTTGTTGTTATTATGATGACCTTATACAGATAATATTCTTTTAGATTTTATGATGACATGATCCTATGTCTGATGATGCTATAGTCTGAATCCCCTTTGGGTGGTTTTTCTATTTTCTGTTTTTCCTCTCATTTTATGATCTTATTGATGTCTAATTTTACAGGTTAGATTATTTATATTGTGTTATGCTATAGTATATAAATCTCTTTGAATCCTAGGTTCCTTTATCTTTCCTGAGAGGAATTTAAGTCTGCTTTTGGCTAGAGGCAAGGAGTAGCAATCCTCCTTTTTAGTAGGAATTGCCTTATTTCAATTAGGTTGAAAATTATTAGGGGCCTTTGATCCTTTGGCTGTTTAGTCTATTTCTGTTCATTCTTGGACCCAAATCAAGCTTTCTCAGTCCCCAACTTGAAGATGGGGTTTTATTAGCCACTTGGCCTTCCTTGGTGGGCCCTGGACTGTATAGTGTTCAGTCTCTCTGCTGAGCTTCTTGGTGTCTCAGATTCCTTTTCTCAAGTAGGCAGAGCTTCCCAGGGTAAAAATGGTGCCAAATGCCTAGTTCGCCTTTCCGTATTTCTTTACTCTTCTAGATCTTGGCTCTGTAATTCCTCACTGCCTGTTCAGCTCGGCAATCTCCTTTAGCAGATTTAAATCTATGTCGTCCAAGGTGGTTCTCAAGAGCACCACTTCACCTTCGTTGAGTTTTAGAGGAAGTGATCACTTTATTTCTTTAAAAACTGTACCCTCCCTTATTTTAAAAAATTAAAATCCATAACTTGCCAATAATAAGACATGAATTTGAGAAAGGTCATATTTTGTTCTTTCCCATTCCATGGTGCTAATAATTGTTTTATAATTTGGGGTTTTAATTTAATTTAATTTAATTTAATTATTTATTTATTTTATTATTTTTTTTATTGGAGTTCGATTTGCCAACATAAAGCATAACACCTAGTGCTCATCCCGTCAAATGCCCTCCTCAGTGCCCATCACTCAGTCACCCCGTCCCCCTGCCCACCTCCCTTTCCACCATGCCTTGTTTGTTTCCCAGAGTTAGGAGTCTCTCATGGTTTGTCACCCTCTCTGATTTTTCCCACTCATTTTCCCTCCTTTCCCTTATGATCAATTTGGACTTTTTAATGTCTGTATTTTCTACCTTTTCTGTCTCTTGGTCTTAGCTACTGTTAGAAGACCACAATAAACATGAACTAAATTTTTATTCACTTTTGCCTCATACATTTCCAGCAGCATTTGTATTTGTTTTATCTCTATGAAGAGATAAATCTTAATCTAAAAGAGATAAATCTCTTTTCTCTTTCTTAAGTACTTAATCCACTATTTTACAAGTGGGTATTTATGTGGTAAAATTTTGAAGGCTTCTATGGCTGGGTATATTTTCTTAGTCATCACCTTATATTTGAATCATAGTTTGGCCACATATAAAATTCTTGGTTCAAATTCCTTTTTCTCAATATTTTGAAAATATTACCCCATTGTCTTCCTGCATCCACTGTTCTGATTTCTTTATACTCTGCTTTTTCATTTTTTTTTTTTTGCTTTTTCATTCTTGAAATTAGTAAGGTAATTCTAAGTTTTGTCATTAATAGTCTTAACATTTTCTCTATGTGTGAGTTTTAAAAAATATTTATGCTCTGGCATTTCATGGAACCATGAAATCTGTTTTTTATCTTTTTTAATTATGAGAAATTTATTATTTTTTCAAATATTTCCTTCTCTCCACTTTTATAGCCTTTCTTTCTGAATGTTCTATCTTCTGGATGCTAGCACTTTTGTTTAATCTTTCTTATTGCTTAATATTGTTTATACATTATCTGTTTCTTTTTTCTTCACTTTTTTTCTTCTTAGAGAATCTACAATTTTATCTCCAAATTGCTCATTTTAAATTCTGGTGCACCTGTTCTAATTTTAGACTTTGTCTAAAAATGTCAAAACAAAACTGTCTGGTCCAGTTTATGGTTTTTATTTCAAAATAGCTGTTCCCTCAAATGTCTAAGCTTTCAGATCTTTAAGCCCATTTTCTCTTGGACTCTGTCCACTCTGGGGCAGGCAATGTGTGCGTGGGAAGCTGGGGGCTCCTTTTCAACTAGGTGAGCAGAGTTGAGGAGGTGTCGAATGTGCCCTAGGAGAGAACCTGGCCTTGGAAAACAACTTTCGCTCAATCCTTACCCCACAGAACTACTCAGGTGAGGGCTCCATCCTTAGCTACATAAGGGAGAAACCCAATTTGAAGAACAGATATTTTAGGTGGAAATGCTCCACCTTGGGAATTTGAAGAAGACAGAATGGGGAAGGGATTGTCCTAGTCTGATCTTTGCCTTTATTCTCTTGACTCTTCAATAACATAGGACTCTTATTCTTCCCAATTTTTCTCTCCCAACATTTGCACTAGCCCTAAAGGTCCAACTTGTTACTGTAGAAACAAGTCCTACTTATCCCAAGGCAATGGTGGAGGAAAAGCAAGAAAGAATGCTATTGAGTCCTGTTTTATCTTTCCATAGCTGTGCTGGGCTCCAGCCTCTGCTTCAACCCAGAGCCACTACGTCAGATAAACCAATTAATACAACCACCCCATTCTCCCACCAACCCCCTCTACCATCCACAAGGCTTTCAAAAATTTTCATCCTCAATTGGATTCCCTCTATATTTCTCTGCAGTTCACCTCAAGTACAAGAGCCAATAATCTCACGAGTTCAACTTCTTGGTAGGATGTCTTTGCCTCATACTATATCATTCCCAATCAATATTCTCCTTTCTTCAACTTTTCCTTTCACACTTTTCTTTCTCCTTAGTTTCTTCTGTCATATTTACTGTGCCTTTTTTAGACCCTTATGAAAGCTCCCTGCTTTAGTTTCCAGTATGTGATCCTCTCTTAATCAATTCCGTCTGTGCTGAGCTCCTCCTGTTCCTCTGTGTAGTCCTGTTTCTCATGCGTTATTCACCCCTTTCCTTCTGTTCCAAAGTTCTCCAACTCCCATTTCATTCTTTACCCTTTTTTTCTTGACTCTTATTCAGTAGCTATTGATCCCAAATTTCTAAGACACCTTTCTTTTACAAGATTAATCAATGTTGTACACCAAAAATTAACTTGGCTGAGTCCCTTAGAGGCAAAATCTAAATCTAGTTTATCATTGCCTCTCTAGTGCTTTAATATGTATTAAAATGTTTAACATTTAATAGATAAATGACACAGATTTATTGAAAACACACACACAAAATGAATTAATGCAAAGAAAGAATGGACAGCCGGGAAGAAATAAGTGATGGTGTTTTGAATGAACATCATATAAGTCATCATTTTTCTTAGTTTTATCTAGTTTTTAAGCTCCCCTAACTTCCTCTCCCCAACCCCAGTCCATAATACCCACTGTTGACTCATTCTGTCAAGTATCCATAAATGGAGAAAGTGATTTGCACTTTCAGACTTTCTGGTTATATCAAACTAATATTCATCCTCGTCTATGTAGTTTTTTGTTGTGGCTATGGATTCTATTCTAAGAGAGACACACAAAATGTGTATTATGATAGACACAATAAAATATAAGACCTTTGGATGTGGTTAAGAAATCCCTACCGTCAAAGATATCACAACACATCAGTCCCTAGGGAGGGCTGGTTCTTTTGCCTCCTAACTCTGATATGCATTGATTGTCAGATATTTTTTTTTTAGTGCTTATGCTAGTTAATGTATGATGTTCTGTAGCCTGCCAGCTTGTTCTGTACTCTGTGGAACAGTTGATCTTGAAAGATGTCATTTTTTTTCTCATTTTTTGACTAGTTTTGTTACATCAGTGTTGATTTATTTTGCACTTTTGACAATCCGAATTTTTTTAAAGAACTGATCACATCTCAGAAACTTTAAATTAATGAATTGGATGCTGTAAGCAGAGAGAAGCAATAATATCTGAGTCTCCGTATTTTCTTTTCTCCCCCCCAATCTGTTCTTTTTTCTCCTTTCCTTCCTCCCAAAGCATAAACAGCTGTATCTCTATTTCCTCCACCTTAAATACAAATGTGCAAAGAGATGCACAATTAAAATAGCTAATTAGAATTTCTTCACTTAGAACCGCTTGTGGCACGTGCTCTGTTTCCAAGGCAGGGCTGTTATGCTCCCCTGGACCTTGTTATGATGGATTAGGACCAGTGATGTGAGGTCAAGGAGCACTGTGAACTCCAAGTTAACTGTGCTTTACGGCCTGTTGTAATTTGTGTCTAACTGCATCTTCCACATAACTTCATCTTCACATCAGTGGAGAATCATTAATTAAACTTAAAGAAACACTTTTGTGGTGGCGCCTGGGTGACTCAGTCAGTTAAGCATCTGACTTGGGCTCAGATCATGGTCTCAGGGTCCTGGGATGGAGCTCAAGATGGCCCGTGTTCAGCAGGGAATCTGCCTCTCTCTCCCTCTGCCCCTCCACCTGCTCCTGTTCTCTCTTTCTATCTCTCTCAAATAAATAAAATCTTAAAAACTACTTTGGTGGGTTAGTAATTGACCAAGTCTCTGTTTTAAAGAATTAGCCAGAAGTGAGATATAAAATCAATACTTGGTACACAGATGATGAGTTGGACAAACCTGCACTTTTGATTCAGATTCCAGTACTGGGCTGCTGGCTCAGTGTGGGTGAATTGGGATGAGTCTGAGCTTCAGGTTTTTGTGTCTTTTAAAAAAACTTACTTATAGGGATAACAGTACGTCAGAAATACTATGAAAATTATACATGTATATATTTATAAAATGTATAAAGTGTTTTCTCCAGTAAAATTTCAGTATGACAATTTTGATTAGTACTGTTGTTTTGATGGTTCATCATTATTATATTGTTGGCTTCTAATGTCCACAGAATGCTTAATAAGCATAAGAACTAGCTTAAATCCAGGCTCAAATTTATCAAAGAAAAAAAATAGAAAACTTAACATCAGATAATATTTCCTTCCAACTATACAGCTATATTAATCATTTTTAGTTGATACAGAGTGGTCAGTGATCTTCATGGAAAACCATAGTGGATAAGACCCAGCCTACAGAAGCAGATTAAAGGAGAAGCATTATGAGCCAGTAATGATTTACCTTTACATTTTGTATTTTATGTAACTATGAAACAATTTCATTTAAAAATATGCATAGAGAAGCAGAAACCTGGAAGAAAGATTGTAAGGGGATACATTTTTAAAAAAAGATTTTACTTAATTATTCATGAGAGACACAGAGAAAGGCAGAGACATAGACAGAGGGAGAAGCAGGCTCCCTTGGGGACCCTGATGCAGGACTTGATCCTAGGACCCCGGGATCATGACCTGAGGCAAAGGCGATGCTCAACTGCTGAGCCACCCAGGCATCCCAAGGTGATACATTTTTTACTAATTTTCTTTTGCCTTAAATTTCCCCTTCCTTTTTCTCATGGCTCCAAATTACAGAAAGTTCTGCATTCTCAGGTATGATTTTCACAATCGTATTAATGATGATTAATGGGACTCTGTCTAGGTTACGTAATTCATTTCACTATTTAAGTTTGAGAGATCAGTAAGCAATTTCTCTTTGTTGAAAGATAGCTCATTTAAAAAATATCCAATGATTACTTATTTGTGAGGTTATTTTTCAAAAATCCTCAAACTCACTGATTTTGGGAAAAGGTAGGCCATCTTATTGTTTGTCATTTGTCATTGCTTAGTTTACTAGATGAGCAAACAAGAAAAAAAGTCTTCCATTCAGACAAAAATACATTTTGGGGAATGGGATGTTTTGCTTTCCATCTTTTTTTTTCAAAATACATTCTAAGGTTTTAGGTTAGACTAATTTTTTTTTCTTTGCTCTTAGATGCAGATTAGACTGGTAGTCAAGTGATCAAATTTTGCCATTTCAAAATTGGGAATAAACTGGAGGCATTGTTTTGTAGTCTCTTTATTCATCCAACTATATATCATGGACATCTTTGAGAGTCATTACATATTCTTCCAAGACCCCATTAATAATGGGCATACAATAGGCCACTATTGCATGCCTGTGCCATCATTCATTCAACCAATGCACTTGGCACATTCTTGATGCAATAATATTGAGGACATTGTAAATGGAGTCATTTGGAATAATATATTCATATCTGCCTTTTCTCTGTGTTTCTCAACTTGATTTATTTGCAGCTCTGAGAAATGGAACACGTTCTGTTTTGCTCTGAATGCGTTGAGCATAAATTTATACTCAAGCCTGAAAAAATACAGCATGTGCGTGTATTTTCTAATATGTATACATGTGTGGAATGAGGGTAGAGTAGAGGTTGGGAGTAACCTATGACCGTAATCAGGCCAGATAAAGACAAGAGCAAGAATTTATGTGTGCTAATCCTTTCCAAGTTTCTAATTGCCTCACAGTTTCAGGTTGTGAAATATCAAAACTGTGTGGCCGTGGCTTTTTGTCATGAAGACGTTTTGGAAAGAAAAGAGAAAAAAATACAGGAACTCTGAGTTAAAGAGTAACTTCTTATAAAGTTTTTATTATATGGAAAAGGAAATTATATTCAGCCCCCAAATCATTTTGCTCTACTAAAAAAAATGGGAACTGTGCCCGCTCTCTTCTATTTTAAATGCATAGATATAGCACTTGCTTACCTTCTGGAGGCTGTTAACAACCAGAAGCATAATCTCTATATAAACACAATGAATGCTATAGATTCCACAGTTCTTTTCTTTGGCATTTTCATCACATTTTCTCTTTGGCATTGAAACATTATCACAAATGAAAGAAAAAAAATGTGCAGGTTTTCCCCTTTTCTTTTTCTTCTTTTTAAATCAGCTTCAAAAAAACTCCGAGAGAAAAAGTTAGTTTGTTCTCAGGTACAATGGCATCTGAGAGTTCACAACTTTTCGCTCTAATCACTCTTTTCTTTCTCTGAACGTTCATGGCTAACATTCCCGGCGAAGAGCCTCCACTTGCTCATCATTCTCTAAGCCCCGAGCAACAATCAGTGTCTACTCATGTGGCAAAGCCCTGGCCTTTCCTATCAATTCTCTTGACAAGAATGTTGTCAAGTCTCGTTTGTTCTTTTCTGAGCTGATGAACTTATTTCAGGAGGCTGGTAGTTCTATTTCACATCTGTCTCTGATGAGACTGTGTGCCTTGAGGCTCTGTATCTTCTTGGGTTTTGAAGAGACGTAACAGAGATTATGTGAAATAGGCTTTGATGACTGCAGGCACTGGGTACCCATTCTCCATTGTCTGAGTAGTGCAGAAAGACCCTTTTGTGTGTGGCAAAGGGGGCCTCAATATGCAGGACAACTTCTGTTCCCTAGTTTCCCTTACTGCCTTTTATTTTTTTAAGTGTGTCAGGGGTAGATAGTTCTGCTACCACTGGATAGATGGCTACCACTTTGCTAGATACATAATATGTCGCAGGCTTGCCAGCTTGTCACAGACCAAAAATCTTGAAGAGTTCTAAAATGCTAGCACAATTGCAGACCCCAATGGTGACGATTCAACTAGTTCAGAAATTAGCCTTTATGCAATGATACCCGGACATTAAGCATTTTAAGGTGAGTAAGATCTTAAATTCAGTGGTCTCCACCTTTTTTCAGCTTGGTAAAATGAAAAAGGCAAAGGCAAAATACCAGATAATCTCAGTATAATGGTAATGAACTCCGTGATGAAGGAATAAATGGTGGAGGGGTACTCAATCCAATATCCTTTGGGATAAGATTATCCTCACTTTCGTGTTTTTTTTTTTTTTTTTTTTTTTTTTTTTTTTTTTTTTTTAGTTTTTCAATTTGAGAATCTATTTTCTCATTTTGGCATGTGTGTATTGAATTTCAAATTTCATATACGAATACAGCGTCTGTGACCTGAAGACCCCTGTAATTGGACAACAAAAGTGGCTAGGTCAGAGGCAGTTTGTGTTATTGAGAGCATATATTTTTGTTTCAGGAATCTTCAGTTCTCTGTCTTGTTAGCTCAGTGACCTTGACAACTTAAATAGCCTCTCTCATACTCATTTTTGTCATGTATCAACTGGAAAAAATATCATCTCTGCACAGAGTTTGTGGGGTACAGATGACCCTCTTAGCAGAGTTTCATATTTTTGGGAATTCCCGAACACACATTTATTTTCTCCTTGTGAAGAAAAAAATTACCCTTTGGATTTGAGGCGAGTAGGATCTATATAGCTTGTGTTCTGTACTCAAGTAGTACATTTTTTCATCTCTGATTGTTTTCATCATTATTTCTATGACACATCCATTTAAGAATCTTTTCTGTACCTCAGGTTCCATTCTATGTTCTTTTTTTTTTTTTTTAAAGATTTTATTTATTTATTTATTCATGATAGAGAGAGGCAGAGACATGGGCAGAGGGAGAAGCAGGTTCCCTACAGGGAGCCCAATTCCATTCTATGTTCTTATCTCATATTTAAGAAGTATAATGTTTACTCTTCTTTTCTTTTACAGCCAATATAAGGGTGATGGTTATGTAGGAAACACATCAGGCAATCAGGAGTGACAATATTTAACCAGTGATGATACTACATATTTCAGTCAGATACATTGTGTGCAATGTCTACAATATGTTCTTGGATAAAGGAGTTAAGACTTCAATCATGAATTTTGCCGCAAGTATCTATTTATGAGGAGTTGCTAATGGCAGATGAGGCTAAAGTTCCAGAAGGATAACGATGTTGCGTAGGCATGGTGGTCTCTGTCAGACGCACATAGCTAGCTAGAATCCTGTCTTTGCTGTACATTCTGTCTCTTTGGAGAAATATAAATGTTCTTGCTTAGTAATATGTATCATTGAGAGTTATTTTCAAGATTAAAGTAACACATGCAAAATCATGAGCTTATTTGCTGCTTCTTGACTTGTTCTTCATTTTATGTTGTCTAATGAGGAATCTATCACTATGTAGCAAAGTGACCTCTGTCTGGTGCCCAACTGCTCTGCCACTCAAATTTTCCATCTAGGGCTTTAACGCTCTGGATTTTATGTGTGGATTCTTGATTTTATGCGCGGGTTAAGGCATATGTAATACAATTGATTACATGTTAATTAATCCTGTTTTTAAATCCAATGTGTATATTTACACATATTAAATACTTGCCAGGGCATCACTGATTCAAATGAAAACAAACAAAAACATAGTTAGTGCCAGTCTTTCTCTTTATTCCAGTTTAATGCCATTCCCTGACCTAGGTTTTTGATCTTGCTACTTATAATTCTGAAGCAATAGTGGCTAAAGATCACAGTTCACTTTTAAATGCCTTTTTAATGTGTTGATAAGACATATTCATTGACTTGCACTGTCCTCTCTGTGCACTTTAACAATTCATTACTGAGATAATTATTTGTTGTTTATTCTAGCCTACCTGCATCGTCTTATTTTCTCTTCACCTTGAATAGAGGTTGGGAGATGAAAACAGGATCATGTTTGATTATTTTCAGCATTTATTTCAAATGCCATGAATGTAGTTAAAGTGTTGGCTGGCTAAAAAATAAACTTAAAAAAATCTAATAAATGTCCCTTATTTTTAAAAGAAAAAAAAATAGAAGGAAAGAAAAGAAGGAAGCGGACAGAGTATGAGAGAATAAGAAAAGAGGATCTTTCTTTCTGACAGCTGGCAACTTTGGGATATTATTGGATATAGGTAAGAGTAATGATCCATTTGATTTCTTAATCTGCCATTTAAAATAAAATCATATTCTTCAGATCTGTTTCATTCTGCTATGTCTTCCCCTGTTTACCTAATAAATCTTCAAAAATAAGGGCGTGAAAAGGTGCCTGGGTGGCTCAGTGGGTTGAGCATTTGACTCTTGATTTCAGCCCAGGTTGTGGTTTCAGGGTTGTGGGATCGAGCCCCATGGTGGGCTCCTTGCTCTCCCTCTGCTCCTTTCCCCACTCATGATCGTGCCCTCTCTCCCTGTCTCTCTCTTTATCTCTAAAATAAATACATAAATCTTTAAAAATAAATAAGCAAATGCATGTAAAAGCATGTGCCCTGAAACCCTGAGACAGTGTCCAAAGTACACGTAATCTAATACATAGATTTCGGGAGAATGTTGTACTGTTAGTGCATTTTGCCTTTCCACTCAAATACTTGGGCATTGAAGCCGTTATTATTTTGTTTGAATATCAATAACTACATGTGAGCTTAGCATCCACAGGTTGTCAGACAGGAAGTAACAGACGTTGGTATTGCCTATAACTTCAAGTCTTTATTTTATTGGTTTTAGAAAACATATTTATATTTTTAATAAATAATGCTCTAAAATGCAGAATATAACTAGGTATTATGAAGAGAACTGACAAACTTCAGAATCATCTTGATCCATTTTAAATTCTGGCTCTAGTATTTCTTTGGGTTGGTTTGAGCATGTCTCAAGTTCTCTAAGCCTTGCTTTTCTATAAAAAATACAAAAGATGTTTCTTCAGTGGGTTAAGGATTAAAAATAATGTATATAAATTCCCTAGCACTTTGTCAGGCACACTTGCACTTTGCCATAAGCATCCTGAACTTAAGTAGTAGTAGTTAGTAGTGATCACCTAGGAATCACTACTGCTATTAAGTAAATGGAACTCTTTGAATAAAAAAACAACAATACTACAAACACAAAGAACTGACCATTGTTAGTAATAAAATCTACCCATACGGAATCAACGGAAGCTTGGAGGAGCCTTAAGGAGGTTTAATTTTAAGAAGCTTATCCAAATGGACCTGTAAAGAAATCCACATTTCTTAATCCTAAATGTCCTAGTCTCTTGGCAAATCCTGACCTTTGCATGCACCAAACCTAATTATATTAGTGGCCTTTAAAAATACATAATTTCTTACCACTGCCAAGTGATAAAGTGAGTGCCTTTCCTGGCCATACCATATACCCGGTAACTTTGGCAGTGACTACTGATATTACTCATTCCAAGATCTGGAAAAAACTCCCAGAATAGGAGAATACTTTAATCCAAGTTTTCATGGAGTAAATTAAGAGAAAAAAATTAAGTGTATATTTTTTCTATCTCTGCTCACTTCAGGTATTATTAAGAACTTATTTTCAATTATTCTCAGAGGAGTAAAAGCAAAAAATAAAAAATAAAAAGGTGGTACTAGATCTAAAAAACTTGACATATAAAGTCATGCTATCCCTTTATAGGAATTTTGCCTGTGCTTGAGATAGTCTAGCTTCTTTCCTCCCTGCCCTCTGTCTATCAAGAAATATTAGTGTCTACATGTTGGACTTTCTTCGAGGTTCTAGAGATCCTCTTGAAGCAAATGATAAGATCCCTGCACTATGTTTTGCTGTTAGATTTAGTAGTAAACACCATGTGCCAAGGAAGTATACAGGTGAAAGCCCTAATTCATGTGTGAGGCATATCTGTGAGTTTTGCCATCTGGCTTTACAGTTCCTCCTACTAAAAGGGCATTGCCTCTTGAATTTGGGTTTGGCTTTGTGATTTGCTTTTGATAACAGAATGGAATTTATGATTTATTTTTGATAACAAAATGAACTAGAAGTACCAATGTGTCAGTTTCAAGCCTTAGCCTTAAGGAGACTAGCATGTTTCTGCTTGCTTCTGCTATATCTCTGCCATTTCATGTGTAGAACATGCCTTGGTTCACCTGTTGGTCCCAGAAGGGGAATGAGAGATGCATGAGCAAATTTAGCTGAAACCAGCAGAGCTATTCAGCTGAGCCCAGCCTAGATCAGCCAATACCCATTTGACTCATTAATGTATGAGCTAAACAAATGTGTATTGTTATAGGCTACTAAGATCTTATGGTTGGTTACTACTTAGCATTATTATATCAGTAGTTAACTGATATAATCAGTGTGAGTTAAGGAGATAATGTATAGGTCAGAAATATTTCATAGAAAAGAAGACCAGTTCCAGAGGTGGCATCTGAAAGATGTTTACATTCATATCCCAAGGGAGGTTGATGGGCCAAGATCCCACTGGAGTATGACCAAATAGTGCATGTAATACATTTTAAGCTGAATTGCATAAACATTGCCCAGGGATAGGGCCCCTTTTCAGGTTATTTTTATTTTATGATGATCTAAAGCATATGTGTATAAAGTAAAACAGTAATCAGGGTGGAAAAACACCTGATCTAACTAGCACTGCCCTCAGGTAAGATCTAGGAGGACTTTAGGGGAGGATTCTATATCAGGCAGAGGACGAATTCACAGGAAAATGTTGTGGTTGTCTATAATACTGATTTCAATGAGCCTGTGGGCTTGCAGTTTTTCTGTAGACCTTATGGTGTCTCCCACAGACAGAGTAAACATCTAGATGGTCTATATTGCCTCACCTCTCTGCCTACTGGCCACTGATTTGTGAGAAGAGGCCCCCAAATTGAACAATAGTATAATTTGTTCTCCAGGTATAGGGATTTTTGTAACTAGTTTGGGTTGCAAAACATTGTGACAGTTTTCTATTTGTTTGGCTCTTTCTTCCACCAAGGAGACTATGGCACAACCAAAAATGGGAGGTAGAAAGAGTTGTCAGACCCCTGCACCTTGAATTCTCATTCTTTTTTGTAATTGTTTAAGATAAACTTCAAATGTCAAATTTACTTGAAGACTTTCATAATCTTTTTGCATTCAAAAATAATCTTGGTTTTCTACAAACTCCCCTTGCATTTTACTCATGTTCCTTTATAACATTTCTCACTTGCTCTGTTGTGTCATGCTTTTCCTCCATTTATAGATTGTTGACTCCCAGAGAGCAGAGACCATGCCTTATCTACTGGGTATCCTCCAGTACAGTGTTCGTATGTGTGCAATTAATATCGATATTTATTATAGTTTATCCACCCCTCTGTCAAACCTTCAGTGGTCCCATATGCCACAAAACCAGAACTTTATTTCCTGTTTAAGTTGGAAGCATTGTTTTCCACCATTTGTGGAACACTTTTTCGGGGGCAGAGTGAGATAGCTAAATCAAAGTGTAATTTCAGTTCTGATTCAATTTGAAGCAGGCTTTCTCCCTGCTTATAGACTCAGTTCAAATTCATTCCGTATACTGTTTCTTCAAAAAATTTGGACTTGATTTAACACATTCTAAAGTAAGAGAGGCAAAAACTGCAATTTCTCATCATAGAGGAAAACACAAACCAGTGAAGACTTGATAATTTGCCCTGCGCAAAAGAGATGCCTGTTATGGAAACCAAAACAAAGTGTGAAAAATCTAACATTTAATTTCTTAAAGGAAGGCTATACTTGCTATTGCTGGCAAAATTATCTAGACATGAGGAGTTGTGACATGTTGCATCAAAATGTATATTAACGCCCTTTTATACCATACACAAAGGCGTTTAAAGGAAGTCATTCATTCAAAAGGAAGATTCCTGGCAAAAGTCATATATTTCTATTATCTTTGCACTAAAAATTAGGAAAATTTTGGCTCAATTTAAACATTTTTCTATGCATTTTAATGCTTCTAGCAACATAATTCTACTGTAAAATCCAAATCAATGGTTCTTAAAATTTCAGGAACATAAGTTTCAAATGGAATTCTTATTAAAAATGCAAGTTTCCAGATCACACTTGAGACAGTCTGCATCTGGCCAGGAAATGACACTGTTTTTTACAAAAGTACTGCAGGTGATTCTGCTGTAGGTTGTCCATGAACCCCACTTTGAGACAGACTAAATTCCCTATAATATATGTGAGTAAATTTAAGACCATGCAATCTACTAAAAGGAAATCCTCTTTGATTAAATATCTGATTGCTCCCCAGTTACAGTTGTGCCTACTATTTAAAATGATCTCCTTAAAATAGAATGAAAGTATAACCTTCTGGAAACCTTCCAGGTGTATCCAAAGGGGCAAATAAGTTTCTATCATCTGTTTTTCCACCAGCCATTTATTGTAGTATTATTCATAGAGTTTTATCTTGAATAAACTCTTAGATTTATTTATTTATGTTTTTAAAGATTCTTTTTTAAAATTTTTTTTAATTTTTTTTATTTTTATGATAGTCACAGAGAGAGAGAGAGGCAGAGACACAGGCAGAGGGAGAAGCAGGCTCCATGCACCGGGAGCCCGACATGGGATTCGATCCCAGGTCTCCAGGATCGCGCCCTGGGCCAAAGGCAGGCGCCAAACCGCTGTGCCACCCAGGGATCCCCAAACTCTTAGATTTAAAAAATGTTCTTAGCCAAATTTGTTTGAAAAAGATGTAACATAATAGCATGGTCACCAACCATTATTTTGTTAAAAATCAAAATCACAAATTATTTGTGTACTAAAAATAATGATTCTTGCATCTTAGTAATTTGATCCATTTCCAACTTTTATACTTTTTATTCATCTATGCCTTCTTTTTTTCTTTTCATTATCTATGTATTTAGTATGTTTTATACATTTTTAATACAAGAATTGAGAAAATGGGAAATAATATAAAACTGAAGCACAAATTTAGAGATGTTTTTCTGGGTAGATATCTACACATTAATCAAAAATGTCAATCACCACCATGATAAATCAGTTCTGGTTTTCCCCAAGTATGAAAGTTTAATATGTATGCATATATATTTTATATATATGTTCATATATATATATTTAATTTTAATTCAATTAATTAACATAGAATGTATTATTGGTTTCAGAGGCTGAGGTCAGTGATTCTTCAGTCTTATATAATACCCAGTGCTTATTACATCACATGATCTCCTTAATGTCCATCACCTGGTTACCCCATCCCCCACCCGTCTCTGCTCCAGGGACCCTCAGTTTATTTCCTATGATTAAGAGTCTTATGATGGACACCGAGGCTCCTTCCACAGTTTGGCTATTGTGGACATTGCTGCTAGAAACATCGGGGTGCAGGTGTCCCGGCGTTTCATTGCATCTGTATCTTTGGGGTAAATCCCCAACAGTGCAATTGCTGGGTCGTAGGGCAGGTATATTTTTAACTCTTTGAGGAACCTCCACACAGTTTTCCAGAGTGGCTGCACCAGTTCACATTCCCACCAACAGTGTAAGAGGGTTCCCTTTTCTCCGCATCCTCTCCAACATTTGTCGTTTCCTGCCTTGTTAATTTGCCCCATTCTCACTGGTGTGAGGTGGTATCTCATTGTGGTTTTGATTTGTATTTCCCTGATGGCAAGTGATGCGGAGCATTTTCTCATGTGCATGTTGGCCATGTCTATGTCTTCCTCTGTGAGATTTCTCTTCATGTCTTTTGCCCATTTCATGATTGGATTGTTTGTTTCTTTGGTGTTGAGTTTAATAAGTTCTTTATAGATTTTGGAAACTAGCCCTTTATCTGATACGTCATTTGCAAATATCTTCTCCCATTCTATAGGTTGTCTTTGAGTTTTGTTGACTGTATCCTTTGCTGTGCAAAAGCTTCTTATCTTGATGAAGTCCCAATAGTTCATTTTTGCTTTTGTTTCTTTTGCCTTCGTTATGTATACAATGGAATATTACTCAGCCATTAGAAATGACAAATACCCACCATTTGCTTCAACGTGGATGGAACTGGAGGGTACTATGCTGAGTGAAATAAGTCAATCAGAGAAGGACAAACATTATATGTTCTCATTCATTTGGGGAATATAAATAATAGTGAAAGTGAATATAAGGGAAGGGAGAAGAAATGTGTGGGAAATACCAGAAAGGGAGACAGAACATAAAGACTCCTAACTCTGGGAAATGAACTAGGGGTGGTGGAAGAGGAGGGGGGCAGGGGGTGGGGGTGAATGGGTGACAGGAACTGAGGGGGGCACTTGACGGGATGAGCACTGGGTGTTATTCTGTATGTTGGCAAATTGAACACCAATAAAAAATAAATTTACTATTAAAAAAATAAAATAAAAGGCAGTGGTCAATAAAAAAAAAGAGTCTTATGGTTTGTCTCCCTCTCTGATTTCCTCTTGTTTTATTTTTTCCTCTCTTCCCCTATGATCCTCTGTTTTGTTTTTTAAAATCCACATACAAGTGAGATCACATGATAATTGTCTTTTTCTGATTGACTTATTTTACTTAGCATAATATCCTCTACTTCCATCCATGTCTTTGCAAATGGCAAGATTTCATCCATCTTCAGTCGATGGACATCTGGGCTTTTTCCATAGTTTGGCTGTTGTGGGCATTGCTGCTATAAACATTGGGGTGTAGGTGCCCTTTTGGGTCACTACAGTTGTATCTTTGGGTAAATACCTAGTAGTACAATTGTTGGGTCGTAGGGTAGCTCTGCTTTCAACTTTTTAAGGAATCTCCATACTGTTTTCCAGATTGACTGCACCAGCTTGCATTCCCATCAACAGTGTAAGAGGGGTCCCCTTTCTCTGCATTAAAAAAAAAAGCCTGATAGAATATGTGGGCATTTAATGCCCTGCTTTTATTCATATATATACGCACACACACATATATATATATATGTTTTTTTGGTTAAAAATATGTGTCAAAATTGATGGTGCCATCAGTTTTTCTATCTTTCTATTTTTCTTTTTATTTTTTAAAAGATTTTATTTATTTATTCATGAGAGACAGAGAGACAGAGAGAGAGAGAGAGAGAGAGAGAGAAGCAGAGACATAGGCAGAAGGAAGGAGAAGCAGGCTCCTCACCAGGAGCCTGATGTGGGACTTGATCCTGGGACTCCAGGACCACACCCTGGGCTAAAGGCAGGTGCCAAACCTCTGAGCCACCCAGGTGTCCCAAGAGTTAGATTAGAAATAGTGAGTGTGAATGGGGGGAGGGGCAGAGGTAGAGAGAGGGAATCTTCAAGCAGACTCCTCGCTAAGCACGGAGCAAGGAGCCCGATACAGGGTTTCATCCCAGGACCTTGAGATCATGACCTGAGCTGAAATCAAGAGTCAGATGCTTAACAGACTCTTAACTGAGCCACTCAGGCGCCCCTGACTTCCTAATGTTATTGTTAAGTTCCATGCCATATTTTGTGTGTGTGGTAAACTGGTAAACTGGCTTCAAGGGTAAAGCTCAGAACATGAAATCCTGGATTAAGATGTTTCTCTTAAAACCTAAATTGAAGACTATCTAAAAAGTGCAACAAAGCTGAAAGAAATATTTATTAAGCACCAGTAAGTGACAGGTGCTGTGGTGAACAGAAATAACTTCTGATCAAATGTGTCTAGAAGTTAGAAAGGAGACCGTTTGAGATGATACCATGTACCATGTTTGATGCTTACTTAGCCCATCCCATTTAATCTTCCCAGTCATAGCAAAATACATATGACATGATCTCACTTACGTAACAAAAACCATACACACTTAAGCATATCTCATTTATGTATTTCCCGTATATGATTTGATCCATATGTTGGCAGCTCTATTATGGTATGGAGACATCAGAGGTTGAACCATTCTAATTTGGTTTGAATCTTGGTTTCACTGGTTATTGGCTTTATGCCGAGGGACAGGTTAATCAATCAATCCCTCCCAGTCTTAGTTCCTTTACTGGCAAAATGGATATGGGAATGGTCTGTATTTCATAGAGTCATTTGAGAGTCAATGAAGTAGTCCAAGTGAAAGCACATACACCAGTGTTGTGCACAAAGCAAACACTTTATAAATGTTATCACCTTTATTTTGTGACTATATAGAAACTTACTCTGGATAATTCACATAAACTGTTAATAGCAATTTGCCCTGGGAAAGAGGAGTATAGTGAGTAGAAGGGGATGAGTAGTTTGAAGAACACTTTTAATTATTTATTCTTCAGTGTCTCTGTTTAGTAACATGAGTATGTTTTGCATCTGCAATTTAAACATTTTTTTAAAAATTAAAATAAAATATTTTCAAACTCAAGTCATTATGATTATAAATGATCTAAAAACCCAATAAATTAGGATTCTTAAGATTATATTTGTATGAGAATATACCAATGCTTTGCTGTAGGTTTCTAAAGTCAAATCACTGAGTTTATGGTTGGATTTATCTTTTGATGTTTATTTTTTTTCATATGTT
The DNA here is from genome assembly GCF_048164855.1 of Canis lupus baileyi. Lineage (NCBI taxonomy): Eukaryota > Metazoa > Chordata > Mammalia > Carnivora > Canidae > Canis > Canis lupus. The sequence continues at coordinate 43,807,963 of NC_132847.1, read as the reverse complement.
TACTATAAGCTCCTTTTGCATCCTGCATACCTATACATAATAGCTACTTTGGAAAAACATGTGGACCAGTACAGGTTCACAAGATTCCAAAGATTTATCTTTCAACATCTCTGTTATTTAATTTGAAATTCATTAAATGACAATACAGATATTAATAATGATGTATTGTAAAATTTTAACACGGTTCCAGAATTTGCTCATGTTTTCTTTCTTTTCCTCCCTCATTTAGCAATAGTAACAGCAACTACCCCCCAGCCCCGGCTTTTTTTTTTTTTTTTTTTTTTTTTGGTGTGGAGCAATATGATGGAAAGCGACAGAATGGTGAAATATCAACTTAATTTATACTATAAAGACAGTAAGTCTATCATCATGAATAATTATTGGTACTGCTAATGTATTCAAAGCACTTGGCTCAGTTGCACTGTATAGTGAGACAAGAGAAAAATATGAGGATATTAATAACAATGAAATGCATCAATAACATTTCAATGATACAATACAGGTGATGTTTAAAAAGTGCATAGCTGTCATATAAATGGAAAGAAAAGAAAAAGGAGTATAGGCATCCAGAGAAAAGAGATTTTGGTGGAGGCAGGTAAAGACTTGGATTTTGACATATAGCTAGGAGAGGAAGAAATATGGAGGAACAGGGGAGCCATCTATAAAGAGAGAATGATGAGGACACAGATGTTAATACAAAGGAGCATACCAAGTGTGCCTGCTCTTTGTTTCCCTTTTACCCTATTTTCTACTATGTACATCAGAGCCAATAGGGATACTTTTTCAACATGTATATTCCGAAATCCAATGCCAACCTACTAAATCAGAGGTTATATTTTTTAATTTGCTCTTCCAGTAAACTTATGAACACTTACGCTTGAGAACTGTCCATCACTTAGTGTTATTTTATAGATAGTAAAGTTTGACAACCATTACGTTAAATATTTCTCAGATAAGTGTACATTGTTAGGTTAAAAAAACACAACTCTCTCGTTGCCGTTTCTCAATGAAGAATACGACTTTATTTTAAATTTATTTTAAATTTAAATTTATTCAGATTCCCTTTTCCCCACTGTTTCCCAGTATTGTCACATTTCTTCGGAGAAGAGTTCTCTACCTTCTGGTCAGAGCCAATGCCATCAGGCCAGCATTCTGTATGTGCACCAGGTGTGTTGTGGTCAGGGATCTTCCAGCTGTTCCATTGACAGCATCATTACTAATTGTACTGATTTCAGCTCCACAGCTCATGGCTTCTCTACAAATCTACTGACTGCAAGGTTGGCACCTCTCCAGGGCATTGATGGAAATGATGACTTTCACCTTTAATAAAATCTTCTCATGCACTTCTGAGCTTTTGCTCTTTCCATTATGGCATATCTTTAAAAATGACTCCACCTCCCATCCATCCCCCAAAAGTTTGTCAAATCCCTTATCTGCTTATGGTGCTCACTTCCCTTGCTATTACCATTATATACCCATGTATATACAACTCAACTCTAATTTCAGTGGATTTTTGGCCAGGAGGATGGACAAATGTATGCACTCAATTTTGAACCTGAAAAATCAGATGTTCTTTTAAACAATTCAAACTATGACAAATTTGGTGGATGTCATATAGAATATCATTATTGATTAATTCACATGGCTTTGATGACCAGCTAGGCTGAACATTTTTTATTAGGTTAGTCTTCCCATATATGTATTTGGGAGAGGCAGATTAACTTCATGGTTGACTCAGGCAAAGCAGCTGTTCACAGCAACACAAAAATATATGTTGCCAAGCTCAGGTTTCACAGTCTTTCTTTAAGGATTTCTATACAGACAAAAATCTTCCTGTATAAAGGAATACTTCTAAAAAAAAAAACAGAAAGAAAGAGTTTCTTTTCCAAGTTAATGATTCCCTCCTCCCTTTCTAGAATTTTGTAGGTAGTGTTAATATTCTTTGCAAGTCTTTCCCTTATAGATGATACAAAGGAAATCTTTGGCCAATCTAATCCTGGTGGATCATCATAAATTTTGAATTAATTGAGCCTGAATCAATAGATTTTTCAATGAAAAGCCCTAAAGCAGTATCATTTTCCTATGTATTAAACTTGTTTTTGTCATGAAGATACTGAAAGCAAATGTTCCCGAAGAAAGTAAATGACTACATCCTTCCAAGGTGCAAGGACAAAAACATTGATATCATCTTTAAATCTTCTCTTTTCTCAACAACTCACACTCAATCCATTAGTAAGTTCTACCATCCAAAATATATCCAAAAACTCAGCCTTATTACCCCTCCACTGCTTATACCTCCTTTTCAGCTCCCACCATCTTTTATCTGAAGTAGTGTAATAAGAATAATTGTCTCCTAACTAGCCATCTTGATTCCACCCAATTTTTTTTAAAGATTTTATTTATTTATTCATGAGACACACACACACACACACACACACACACACACACAGAGAGAGAGAGAGAGAGAGGCAGAGACACAGGCAGAGGGAGAAGCAGGCCCCATGCAGGGAGCCCGAAGTGGGACTCGATCCCAGGACTCCAGGACCATGCCCTGGGCCAAAGGCAGGTGCACTAAACTGCTGAGCCACCTACGGATCCCCAATTCCACCCAATTCTTCAACGAGTAGTTAGGGTGAAAGTTTTAAAACATAAGGGAAATCATATTACCCCTCTCCTAACTCTCTGCTGTGCTCCTCATTCCATTTAGAATACAATGGCCAAAGATTTTACAGGATCTGGTACCTGTTTCCTGTCTTTTTATGCCACTTCTCCCTCCCTCCCTCATTCTCCTTTAGTCACACTAAATTTACTGTCCCTTGTATGTGCCAGGCATGTTCCAATCATAGCACATTTGCTTGGACAAATGGTTCTATTAACCTGTATGTAATATTATTTATAGTAATACAGGTAAAGGAAGATTGTTACTTTTGATGAAAAAGGAGAAATACCTTATTTCCATCTTTTTCACATTATTTGATTCAAACAAAAAGGCAAGTGTAAAAAATGTAAAGAAGTGAGGGTATATGTTTAACATGTCGATAGTTTTTTCAAGCTAGAATTATATTCAATTATTGCATATCCTCAATTTGTACTAAAGTAGACCAAATGGCAGTTAAGCACTTGGATTTCAAGATCCAATTTGTAGTTTTGTTGAAATACCTGTGTGTGTGTGTTTCATTCCTATTTCTGTAAGTTCTTTTTTCTACTAGGCCATCACAAATTTTTTTCAATAGTAAATAAAACCTAACCTCCTAAAATAACATATCATCTCTTCCATAGAACGTGTAAATGACCATGATGACACTTATAAACTTGATAAGGTCACATGTCAGAATAGATTATTGCTTTCTTTCAGTTTTAGCTCTCTTTCTCTGTTTATATTGCTAGAATAACCCTACCTGCCATATCATGCATTTATCTAAAACCCAATAGATATAATTTTGTTTTTCAAGAAATGCCTCCTCATTTGAAGAAAGATTAATACAAGATATATCAGAATAAAGAATATGTACATTTGAAGATATCTTAGTTAACATGTAATGCTTACTAGACTCAAGTGAAAACTTCTCTTTTAGGTACTAACTTTCAAAAAGAGTATTTAGAGCACACAGCTGTTAGAAAATGATTATACTCTACCAAAAATATTCTTGTGACATGCAGCCTCAGGACGTCACAATAAGTGTGACTGGGCTCAGAAAACACATCTTTGTTCAGTGTGAAAAGGTCTTTCATGACCATAATACAGTCTGGGTGTCATGATCACAAGATGCCATAGAGATTAGCCTTTTATTCCATGATTCCATTGAAAACTTCCATTTTCAGTTTAAAAATCTTGCCAGAGGAAAATGAATATGGCTGAATTGAAGGATTGGTTCTGCCATTCACACATTGTGGGTTTGCATTCAAACCTTAAAAAGAGAGGGGGAAAAAAAGGAAGCGAATGGTTGAGCATAATTCCCTTTGATGGAGCTGGGAGGCACCTTTATCTGCAGGCAACCATTTAACTCTAGATTAAGGCTTGCAGTGCCTTAGCAAGAGGTGCAAAGAAATGCTAGTTGATTGTGAAGAGCTTTATTTTTATTCCATTTCTGTGTGATATTATATCCACCATACGTTGTATTTTCAATCATATATTGTAATTTGCTTTTTTCTCCAACTTTTCTGTCTCCAGTCCCTTTGACTCTTAACCTTTCTAAACTTTCAATCATCTGCACAATTAGCTTCTCCACCTTATTTTTGTACTGTGTGTCTTCTACTCCTAATTCTCCATATTCCTTCTCCAGATCTCCATTCAACCTTCATTTTGTTTTCACTACAGTAGCTTGAGGAGGTCTGTGGTGTCTCCTTTCTCATTTTCCACCTTCAGATATTTGCCAAGTTCAGTACAATATGCCTCTGCAATGCCTCTCACCTCCATTTTCTTCTTGACTTTCCTTTTGGCTCTTCTCATTCATATTTTAATTGTCATTCGCTGAGAATGACGCTATAGCTTCCCAGATGGTCTTTCTGTCTCTTGTCTTTGTCGAAAACAGACCAAAATCAATAAGATTTTTTTATCTGATTACTGACTACCTTTCAAACTGGGTACATAACCTTCAGGCTTCATTCAATCCCTTCACAAGATACAAGCAGCTTATCACTTATCTTCTGGTTTTTCAACTCCTTCTCTCTCTAATTGAGTTTCTCCCTGTTCCACCAAAGTTAGTACATGTGAACTTCCACACCATGATATTTTGTCTTCCTTTTTTTTTTTTTTCCTGAGTCAAAATTCTGCTCTTCCTTCCAAGGCCTGGGTGGGTCAAGTACTACATTTTCATGATCTGCCATAAATATGGATTCTTCCTTCTCTGATCTCTCACAATATTTGCAGTGGCTCTCTGAAAGCATAAGAAGGGTTTGCTTTGTTTTGAATTCCTTTATTTTATTCTCAAACACCCATTTGAGCAAATAGGTTGAAGTCAGTCATTGTATACTGCCAACTACTGTTTTGTTTTTGTTTTTTTTTACTTTCTTTGAGTTAGCATTATGTCTTGTGCTAGGAGAGAGCTTGATACATTTTTATTTGAATTAAACTGCTCTGGTTCAGTCCTATGTCCATGATGCTGAATACGTATCACTTAGTGCTTCTGGCTCAAAAAAACTGATGGTGACCTTCAAACCCTTTGAGTATTAAAAAAGACCAAGGTGGTGGGACACTTTCGGCCTCTTCTCAGATTAATGAAATTTGTTCAAAATATATGCATTCCTAAAGAACTATTACTCATGGATCACAATCACAGAATCGCTAAACTGATGTGATGACTCAGGTGTTCCTTTTGCTTGGCCTTGCTGGTAGGGCAGTTTTAAGCCATATTTAGGATACTAGGTTCCACTATACATGAGATCCATCTTCATAGGCAGGCATCTTCTAGATCCTGGGAAAGAGAGAGAAAGTACAAGTTCAGTGACATTTGTTGGCATAGAGGGCTATATGGATTTAGTAGTAAATGTCATTAAGTTCAGAGTTTGTGTATTCTTCTGGGTTCAGTTGTTTGTGGCTGACATTTTTTAGGATAACCTGTGAAGCACTGGCTTTCTTATTTTAAAAAATTTGCTTCATGTAGCTGTATATCCACTAATACTTAATCCATCGATTAGTACCATATAATCAACATAGGTAGATCAAAGATATCTACATGCCAATACAAGTAAGAAGAATGGCACAAAATTAAATTAAGTGGCAATAAAAATGAAATGTTACAACTTAGAGTAGCAATGAGTGAATGAAAAACTAAGAACTGTCTCATTTAAAAAAGAAAAGGAAAACAAAGGACAATTTATTTTTCTCCCATTTGACTAATTAGTTGTCAATCTTATGCTTTATTATACTTAAATCTGATGTCAGACCTGTGTATAACAAGATGTTTGATTGACATGCCAGTTTTTTACACATGGATATGATGCTCTACTCATGTTTAACTAGGTATTTGATTGACATAAGAAAAAGATCAATATATCCTTATATTTCCATCTAAGAGTTGATATCATTTAAAAGCAAAGTGAAAGATAACCAGCAAGTATTTGATTATGCATTAATATCTTATTTATTTTTTGGTTAATATGTAATGGTCATAAAATTAATTTTACTTTAGGATTTATTTAGAGCATCTTCTTACAGTATCACATATGGGAACTATATTTAACCATTGAAATATATATATATTAGAAACCTTCACCCCAATCTCATTCTTAGATATACTATAAAATCTACTCAAAATACAATTTGCTACTATGTGCATTCAGACATAGTAAAAATAAAGTGCTGATCTGAAGTGTAGCAGTCAATAAAATGTGGAAACTATCAGACTGAGACATTCCAATAATAGTGCTATTCAAGGATACCATTATATTTCTTTATGGTTATAATTATTTTAAATTGTATTTCAAATGCTAGCCACTAAATAAATCATATTAAATTATACTTGTTTTGAGTAAAAATCTCAGTGCATTTTCATTTTATTTAAACTTGGGCATTTTAAAATTATTTTCTCAAGCAGCAAGGGATGTTCTAAAGCATGCCAATAAGTATTACATCAAACGGTGTGCCCTGGCTAATAAATGTTGACTTAAACAAAATTGAACATGTTTCTTTAGTGCTGGACTTTTCAGAGTCTTTGAAATGCTAATATGAGCTGTGAATATCAAAGTGTGGGAAATAATATGTTCCACAAACTTCTTTGAACCAAACCCTTTTCCTGGGCAGCATCAAGTGAAGGCAGAAGGGATTTGTCCAACATCCTTCAGGAAGTACTGCTCTGAGCAATTTTTCCTTTTTTATGAGAAGTATATTAGGATTGGATAATTCTATAAATATTACTAGAAAAGTAGTGTACTTGGAAAGATATATTAAAAGTCTTAAACATGGCATATTTATTTAAAACCAGGATATCACTCTTACTAAAAAGTGCGACTAGTGAAAGATGCTTGTTTATGATAGTAAAAATATTGGCCATAGCTAGATTTAAAAAAAAATAAGGAACAATTCAATAGATTTGCCTTATTTGTATTATGTAGCATGAAATAGTATGCAGGAACTAAAATCAATATGATAAAGTTATATTTAGTGATGTCAAAGGATGGCTCCAAAATATTGACACAGGCAGGTTACAAAATAGTGTTTACAAATTTTTTTTTGTGTGTGTGTGTGTGTGTGTATCTAAATATGCATAGAAAAAATGTGAAAGATCTGTCTAATTGATCATGGTAGTTTCTCTGGGTGGTGACTTTAAATTTCACTTTTATGTTTGTATTTTATGTTTCATCTGAAATAACTTACATGGCCTCAAATGAAGATGAAACATAAGCTAACACACACACACACACACATACACACACACCAAAAAAAAAAAAAAACAAAAACAAACATTACCCTGAACTTTAAGCTTCCTGAGGACAGGGAACTTTCAACCAGTCATCTTCAGTGGGGCCTGATGAATAGAGAGGGCTCAAAATCCACATGTTGAATGGGGCTGAACTGAACTGACTTGGATCAAAGCCCTCCTCATATAAAATAAATTGAAAAAGAGAAGTGTTTCCATGGATTATTTTTTTAAACAAAAATTTAAAGTATAAAATAGACCATTGAACACAGATCATGTTTGGCCCACCATGATTTCCTCATTTCCTTGGTCTTTATGACATTTGAAAAGGAAGAAGGAAGAAGGAAATGCATGAAGAATAGACCAAAATTTTATGAGCAAGTAGTTTGTGTGTGGATCCATCAAGAACATTTTAGACAGATTTATTGAGGTATAATTGATATGCAAAAAAATCTATAATACTGTTTGCTGAGTTTGGACGTATGTTTATACTCATGATACCATCATCACAAGGTAGGTAATGAACATATCCCTCACCTCCCAAAGCTTCCTTGTATCCCTTAGAAATTTTTAACATACACACAAGGCTATATTACAAAATTAATTGGCAGGGCTTTGAGTATTTGTAAATATCATTTAAAAGCAAAGTGAAAGATAGCCAGTATCAATTCTATATTTTTAAACACTTATACATTTGAAATGGGATGGTAATATTAAATATCAATCCTAATGTATAACTTCAAAGTCATACACTCATTTTTTCCCCCAAAGTTTCCTTTTCCTTTTAGATCTTAGTGTCAAAGAACTAGAAAAGATTCAGAAAGTTCCTGCCCTCAGGTAGGATTATGTTAAATCACTCCTGACAGAAATGAGCCTAACTTTGATTCCCAGATGGTTTTGTTCCCTCAAGTGAATTATGCTGTTCTTATGCTCATCACTGATGAATTTCATTCTGAGCATTTCTGATCACCTTCCCCTTAGAGCCTTCTCTGGTGTAATTTCAAATCCAGATCCAAATCTCATGACCAAATTATGGTGTCAAAATTATTAACGACAACTTTAAGTATTTTGAGCTCAAGCTTAACTCTGTCACATATTGTATCTATAATTCTCTCCTTTCCCCTATGACCAAGATTTGCTTTGCTGCAATCATAAACACTTTTGAATAGCATTAGAAAAAGATAATTTTATAAATCATGAGGAACAAATTGTCATTATACTAGTATGTAATACATTGTCCTATTTTTATTCCTTTAAATACTGTACAAATCTTTGAAGTGCTAGTTACTCCATAACCCATCTACCTTTAGGGTAGTTCAGAACCATGGGTAAACACATAGATAAAGCCATGTAATCCAGTATCTGATAATCCTGCCAGTTAATTTGGACCACTTGCCCATGTGTAAGATAGAAATTCTATGGAAATTCTTAGCTTTTTCTTTGAATTATTTCAAACTTATAGATTTGTGGATGTGGTGGCTTCCTTATGGAGGCCTTCTCTCATGATAATAGCAGAGGTGCAAGAAGGACCACTCAGCTATGCATGTACATTTTTATCCTCTGCTAATGTCATTTTTTATAACATCCCACTGACCAAGCTTGTCACATAGCTGTGCCACAGTCAAGGGGAGTAAATGAACAATTTTAAATAATTGAATCTATCACCATCTGCTCTTTTTTTTTTTTCATAAATATTGGTACTCCCAAATGCTAAATAGTCACCTCATTCAATACTCCCCAAACTCTTGGTTAATCATAGCATCAGGGCCACCAGACATTCACGGTCCAGAAGTGGCTTTTCAGAAAAAAGCATGAGCTAAGAAAACAGGTGACCTGCCTCACATATATTTAATGCACACTGGTGAAATAGAGGTAGGAGAGACCCAACATATATCCCCATTTGGAAAGGGGAAAATAAGACAAAATAACTAATCCAAGGCACTTCTGATAGAACTCTAAGCAAAACTGGTCAGAACCCTTTCCTCAAGATGTAAGAAATGTTGTTAATTTAGTGCCTGATTTTATTTCTTGAAAGTAGCTTCTGTGTCTATTATTGTCCACAGCCCTTATGAGCTGGCTTCTGAAGCTATTTTCTATTATCCTCAATCATTTCTGAAGAGAGCATTGTAGAATATGCTTTGGGGCTAGGCCTCTGTCTATGACTAGAGGTCTTTTTACATTTCAGTCTCAACCATATTTAGTTCTTAAAAACAAAGGTTTCTCATGAGTTTTTGTAGTTTTTTATGTTATTGAATTTCAGTGACTCGCACAATTCTGTTTTCGGATAAATGTCTCTTACCTTCAGTTATGTATATATATTAGGCATGTGAAGGTTCTGTGAGACTGTGGCCTAAATCATTCTAGGAGTTCTTCTGTCTAGCTGAGAGAATTAACAAGGCTCCAATCTAAATTCTCTCACAAGTCTTAACAAAGGATCCCACTTTGAAGATATGTCTGGAAACTCCTGGATTTGGTAAGGTTGTGTTATAAAGCCTATATCTTTTGTTAGGTTGAAAATAGTTAAAAATTCAATACTGCAGTGTAAAGGTTTCAATATCCTGCCTAAAATGGGTTTGCAAAGTAGCCAATTCTTTTTGAAGCCTATCTCTTTCTTATGGTACCTTATCAAATGTGCTAGCAGCAACCATCTCATCCTTTTAAAAATTCCCATTGATTCTTCTTTTCAGTTCTTCCAGTTCATTATGAACATATTTTGCAGGCAAGAGTTTACCAGATGTTGCTGGTATATAATGCTGGTCACCATTTTTCTAGCCTCCTAGAGCAGTTTATTCACTGGCCAGTGTCATGTTGCAAAACTAATATCACATGTTTTTGAAATATGTTATCTATTATTATCCAACAAGCCAACCACAAAATTCAGTGCCTTAACATAGCAATTGCTTATTTTTATTCATTTGCCTGTAAGTTGCCCAGGGGTCAGCTGATTTAGGCTGAGCTGCTTGAAGCTCTAAATATGAATGTCTGGCTCGCCTTCATTTCACAATACTAGTTGGTTTTAGGTCCATTCTATATTTGTTCAATTTTCTGTTCATGCTTATGTAGCAGCAGCGACATAGAGAAAAGTTTTCTTAGTGTGATGGCCGAGGTGCAAGAGAATAAGCCCAGCTGCATCATAACATTCGAAGTCTCTGCTTGTGTCATGTTGGCTAATATCCTACTTACCAAAGCAAGTGTGTTGACAAAGGCAAATATACTCTGCCATGGAGGTAGGGAAGAAAAATGAATATTTGTGAACAAAAATCTGCAAAAATATGAGTGTTCAGCCAGCTGCAAGTATGTCCATCTTGACTGTGTATTCACGGACTGGGGAAATAGCAAGTGAATAAGGGACCCATTGATTCCACTGTGAGGAATATCTGGACCAGGACCTCATTTTCCACTTGCTTCTGCACACCTCCATCAAGGGTGGGTGATTTGAGTTTGCTAGTGCCAATGTTAGCTCATACACTGTATTCCACATCCCCCAGATGATTTAGATATTCTTTTCTCTAGAATGGACAATTAATTACTTGGATAAATGGCCATAGTCCCTTGGGTTAGAAATGAAGTAATCATTATTATGTTGATCTGTAGTGGCATTGGAAGATCTTTCCTCAAGTGGTCTTACCCTCTCTTTCAGCCGATGAACTTTGGGTCAGAAACAGGTTCAAGACTGAAAATTGAGCCAAGGGTTCATGATTCCCTATTGCTGGACTTACGTCATCTGCTTTCTGCTCACCCACTTTGGATCTTTATCTGTTATGTGTATCAAATAATGCCTTCATTGGTTTCCCAGTTCTCTTACCCCTGGGACCACTGTGGTCACAGCCATCACCATAAACCCTGTGGATCATAACTTCCTAGTTGCCATTCTGGACTTTTTGGGGGGTTCATCATGGTAGCTGACATCAGTTAGTCTTCTGACAGTTAAATATTATATTTCCACCTTTATTATTCTGGAGTCTTATCACACTCCAAAAGCATCCCTTATATTCAAGGGATGCTTGGCCCACAGAGAAGAGCCACCCTTAAGTTTCTCTGTGATGCTGGTGGCCCTTTCATTAGCACATTGTTCATTGTTGTAGTGAAGAGCGTATCTTCTGGACCTTCCCAGGTAATGCAGTCAGCTGATGTTTTCTATGGCTTTACCTAGTAAGTATCTTCTAGCATGCCTGATCTTTGAGCCTCTCTTTTCTCCATATTCTGCCAAAGCAGTTTTAGCCTCTCCCGTTTATTAATTATTGGCCATTTTTTCCCTCAAACTTATTAGGACCATCTCCAAAGTGTTCTTGACAGCTCATCAATTCCTGAGTCATGGAGGAGTGACTTTATACCAATAAACATTCCCTATTTAGGGAATAGCAGAATAGCAGCATTTAGCCTGCTATTCTGTCTCTAGTGGTCCAGAACCTTCAAGAGCCAGCCATTCTCCAGCACATTCTCCAAGTTCCTGCCAAATATGTTATCTGGGTCCTGCAGCTTTTTTGTTAATACCCTCTTTCCTCTCATGGCAGAGATTGTACTTCCACAATTAGCCCATGATGCAACTGAACTATATTGGCTTAGACCTAGAAGAAATGAGAAGAGGTATAAAAAATCTTGAGGAAGGAAAGCATCATCTTGATGGACATCTGCTTTGATGAGGGCTTTGCATGGGTCCAGGCAAGTGGAGGCTATTATCCTCTAGCAAGAAGTAGGTTGTAGGCCACTTCCACTAGTCCAGCAGATTCATGGGAGGCTGGGTTTCCTGGATGTGTAAGTGCATCCTCTCAGATGATCCCATTTCTGACATCAGAGTACGAATTCTCTTTCAGGGTCCTGCTTCACATACAGACATGTGCTGGTGTTGTGATTTCAGCCTACTTTGTAATTATAGTACTGTTATAATCAGGTCTTGCTTCTAATTTTCAGCATATTCTATCATTGGTCATAGGAGATGCAATGCTTAAATACTTTCATAGAGGTCTTCTGGCTTTCATATGGTGCCTGAATTAATGATTGGCTGACATGAGCCAGCTGTGCTTCTTTTAGCCCTTTGATTCACTTAATAATCAGCCAACTACATAGACCTTATAATTACTATTGACCCTGCATCTAAAATGCTGGCATTATTGCAAAAGCAAGTGCATTCACTTCTGCTTTTCCACCCAATTCATCACAAGTGAGAGTCTCAGGAACCATTATGCTGTAACAATCCATGGTTTATCACCACCCTACTCATACCAGCATCAGTAGCCTTGTTGCCAACCAGAAAGTTGTCAAATTCCAAAATTCCATCTTGAAGTTTGCTTTCTAGGACAACTTCTTAGTTTGGATTCTGTTCAGAATCAGATCAGATCCTGAGACAACGATTTGAGTGCTAGTTGTTTATTTTGGATGCAATTCCAGAAGACTTCACTAGGGAGTGGGGAAATGAGATAAGCAAGGGAGAACAGCTGGTAAAATGTGCATTACCAGCAAGTTTCCACAGTAGGCACCTGGTCCTAAATCACAGCGGTGAACTCTGGATCCTTTGTTTAAACACATGCCTCAGATTCATTCTACTCTGTGGGTGAAAAATCTATGGTATTTAGAAATTAATTCCTGTCTATCATTGGTGGGGGGTTTATCCAAGAGGACAAACTTGATGTTTCTGGGTTTCTGCATGTATGGGAAAATCTAGGTCCAACCACAGAAGACCCTGAAGCAAAGAGATATAGATGATGGCAGTTGGAAGTTGGATGGCATGAACTGAAATAGACACAGGGAATATGGGCAGAGCACTGGTGTTATTTGCTCTAACCTCTGATGCTGGCATGGCTCTCAGCCATCATCCTTTACTGAATTCTTGCAATTATTGCTAAGGAATTCTTGCTTCCTATCTGGTGTTCCAGCTTTCCCTTTTATCTCTCTTCAAAATAATCTCAGCACAAAAGTGAGAAGGATACTGATGAAACTCAAGTCAGATGTGTCTTTTCCCTACTCAAAATTCTCTCCTGGCTTCCTATCTTATACAAGGTAAAAGCAAAATTTTGTCCTAAAATTGGAGGCCTCGCAAGATCTGCCCCAACCTGACTTCCTCTCTACATTTTGATCCAATAAACTGGTCTTCTTACTATTTAAGCATAAAAAGCAGGCATTATTTTGACCTTTGCAGTTGCTACCCTCTCTGCCTAAAATCCTTTCCCCCAAGTAGTGGTCTCTTAACCTCATCATGTCTCTCTGATCTTGACTCGTAATGGTCCTATAAACTCTTAACCACCCTCTCAATCCCTGTTTCTCTCCCCTCTCTGTTTTTATTCCCCATTCTTATCACAGTGTAGCATTCCCTATATTTTCTTATTAATTTCATTTATTCTCTGTCTTCTCTCTGGAATGAAAGCTTACCAGGACAATGGTTTTGTTTATTCACTTCTGTATCTCTGACACATGACAAAGACTTGATAAATATTTGCAGAATGATTAAAAGAAGTTTTAGAACCTAGACTGAAACTGACCCAGAATTTATCTTTTAATTTCTTTTTCTCTTTTTAAAGATTTTATTTATTTTTTCATGAGAGACTCAGAAAGAGAGAGGTAGGGACATTGGCAGAGGGAGAAGCAGGCTCCCTGCAGGAAGCCAGAAGCAGGACTGGATCCCAGGACCCTAAGATCACAACCTGAGCCAAAGGCAGATGCCCAGCCACTAAGCCACCCAGGTACCCCTATCTTTTAATTTCTTAAGAGGTAATTTTTCTAAGGATAGTTTAAAACCAAGAATGTTTTTCTTTTAATAGATAAAGTATCCTCAAAATCACAATGTAGTCAAATTTGTGATATGAATCCCTGTATGGTTCAGTTAGGTTGTTTAGAGTATATGAAAGTGATATTTATTAGTAGCATATACCTTGAAGGCTATAAACATTTTTTCTTTTTGATTTTTCCTTGGATCCTTCTATATACTAGAGGCTTAATAACCATTTTCTAAATTAAATAGAAGAATTTGAGGGTGATCTCTTTTGTATATCTATTGCTCCATTTTTACAGAAGCTTGATTATACTAACGATAGTTAATTTTTATTTTCATATAACATGTCTTCTATTTTGTAATTATTTTTGACATTGCATTAAACTTCTGAATCAGATTCACAAATGTGAACTTGCTCTAATGATTACTGCATATTTATTTTATTCCACGTATTTCTCATTCTTCCTCTTATAACTTAGTTTTTCTTTCTTTCTTTTTTAAGATTTTATTTATTCATGAGAGACACACAGAGAGAGAGAGAGAGAGAGAGAGAGAGAGGCAGAGACTTAAGCAGAGGGAGAAGCAGGCTCCATGCAGGGAGCCTGATGAGGGACTTGATCCCAGGACTCCAGGACCATGCCCTGGGCTGAAGGCAGGTGCTAAACCGCTAAGCCACCCAGGGATCCCCAAACTTAGTTTTTCTAAACAACTTACACCTGGTGCAAAAGCAAACAATATAGAAATGCATAAAATAAATAGTAATCATCAACTCATACTTGTAAAAGGCAAGCAATATAGAAATGTATAAAATAAAAAATAATTGTTTTTATTCCTACTCCACAAAAAAACCACTTAAACCACTAAAAACCACTAAATATATATGTTTATATATATATATGTTTGTATAGTTAGTTTATATAATTTCATTCTAGACATATACAAACATTGCTGTTGATATTTATATTTTCACATACGTATATGTATCCTGATGGACACTGTACATTTATTTTATTTAATTACCTCATTTGTTTATGAACTTATTTATCAACATTTAACATGAGATCTACTCTCTTAATACATCTTAAAGTGCACAATACGGTATTGTTAACTACAGGTACAATGTCTTCCTGCAGATCCCTAGAACTTATTCATCTTGTATAATTGAAACTTTAGTACTATATAATTTAAAAGTACAACGAATATCACATTGAAGAGATTCAAAGTCCTTTTTATTTTGAGTATTACCAGATCTGGATACCATTTTGAATTTCACAGGTACTAATTTTTATTGGTGTATATAAAATATTAAACTATGGCTGTATTTCTACTCAAGAATGAGTCCTAAACATTGGATATACTGATGGTCATTGGGATAATTCTGAAAAAAATAAGTTGTCCACTAGTATTTGAAATTTGACAGCTATGAAAATCATGAAGACAGAAGAAAGATAGTTGG
Source organism: Canis lupus baileyi (assembly GCF_048164855.1). NCBI lineage: Eukaryota > Metazoa > Chordata > Mammalia > Carnivora > Canidae > Canis > Canis lupus. The sequence continues at coordinate 43,792,443 of NC_132847.1, read as the reverse complement.
TATAAAATGTAAAGAAATTCTAACCTCTCTTTAACAAGTGTCTATAAGATGAGTGAGAAGAAGGAACTTATAAATAATATAGCCATAAGCAGCCATCCCATCTTTTCTTTTATAAAGATAAATGTCATAATAGATCAGTGTTCTGCCTCTATTTTATATGTTCAATGTATATTTTTTCCTCCTCTATTCTTTGGGACTGAAATTACTTTAGAGAGTAGTTAGAAAAAATTGAAAATGTTTTGGAATGTGTAGCAATAAAAGGTTCAGACTGCAGCGAAACCTTTAATAACTTGTGAATTATGTCATCTGTGAAATAACAATAGATGACAAACTCAGCTGTGAGCAGAATAAAAGCATCCTTTTCTTAAAAAGAGAAAAAAGCGAGTTTCCCTCTAGAGTTATGATCAGCTTTAGATTTTCAGTGTTCTTTGAGCAAAGTTTTAACACACCATGAAGTCTATCTTAGCTACAATAAAGATATTATCTTCAATAGAGTCTGGGTTTGAAGTACCAGCTTCTAAAGCGTTAAACCTACTCAGGTGGTTTCATGTCAAGAGGGGATCCAGTCTGTGTGTACCTGGTTGTTTTACGAAGGGACTCATCGCCTCTGCCCTCTGTAGACTAGATTTTCTGATAGATTTCTTGTCAGAAATTAGCCATGTATTATTACTGGCACTGCCTGCTTGATATTTAATTACTTCCTTTTGCCTGACTAATAAACATCTCATACTTGAAATCTCTAAAACAGATCTCTTTATACCCCACATCACCTGACAGCAGAATTCACTGGATGTGGAACAATTTGTTTTTAGAAATGTTTCCCTTTGTGTTGAATATGCCATTAAACTTTTAAAAGTCATATACATTGAACGTTCTTTGCCAAAAGATTCTCATCTTTTTCTTTTAGATTTTAATGATCAGAAATTCTAAGTGCTTAAAAATATGTGTTTCATTGGTTTTTAATCTGTTCTTGATCTGGCAGTCAGATTGCACATATCCAGTAGTAATATCCAGAGAATGAATGTCTCAGTAAAATTTCATGTTAGAAGCAATCCAATTGTGTCATGGAGTATAGTAGAAAATTAAACCAATGTGTAGAAGAATTCAGCTTTCTGTTTATTAAACATTCATCACAAACTTGTGTGAGTTTGATTTTTCTAGAAATGTCAATTCAAATGATCTCTTCTTTGTTTTGAGTCCTCTTTATTTTCTCCTTGGGAAAAATGATGCATTTTCTTGTTTCTCCCATGAAACATAAGAATTTATAGTATGTGATTCAAACAGCTTCTTTATAATCTTATGATTAATTTCCCCAATTTAGTATTAATTTCCCACATTCATATACTCTTGTGCTTACTTTCAAGCAGCCATCTATAAGATCTTAAAGAATTGTCCATAAAAATTTATATTATTTATTTATTTTTAAAGATTTGTATCCATTTAATCATGAGAGACAGAGAGAGAGAGAGTGAGAGGCAGAGACACAGGCAGAGGGGGAAGCTGGCTCCGTAGGGAGCCCAATGTGGGACTCCATCCCAGAACTCTGGGATCACGCCCTGAGCCAAAGACAGACACTCAACTGCTGAGCCACCCAGGTGTCCCAAGAGTTAGATTATTTACAAACTAGAGAAAACTCTTTCTTAATCTTAATCCTTGAATTGATAACTACATTTATTTTTGCATTGTTCCCTTCTTGTCTTTTTTCATTTGAGTCTCTTTAAATATTGTTACATTTGTATCCTGAGCTTTCACTTGGCAATATTTAATGAGCATTATACTATAGTCTTTATAATGATCATTTAAAATTTTATTAACTTCATTTTGACTTAGCGTTATCTAATAAGCCTGAACTTTACAATAATTACTTCCAACATCTTAATTCCTGTTTAATATTCCATATAGTAGATATGCTGTAATTTAAGGAACCATTTCCCTGATGCTTGTCATTTAGATTTCTTCCAGTTTTCCCCATTATAAGTCATGCTCCAATGAATAGCTTTTAATATCTAAAGAGACAGACAAGACACAGACAGAGAGTATGACAATGTGGTAAAGTGTTAACATTTGGATAACGTGGGTGAAGGATACACAGGGATTCTTTGAACTATTTATACAACTCATCTATAACTGAAATTATCTCAAAATAATTTAAAAGAGTACATTTGAATAAGTGGAATTATTAGATCAAATGTTATACATGTTTTGAAAGCTTTCTTTTTATATTGTCATTTTATACCAATAAGTGGTACAGCAGTATGTGAATATCGGTTTCATTGCTCAATTAGCAAGTGATCTATGAATAATCCATGTAGAGAAGAGATTTCTTCTCTTTGCTAAATTCAATAGCAATTTCTCACTTGGAGATGGAAGACTGCAAATGTGAAAAGTGTAGAGGTAAAGGAGAGAGAGAAAAAAGATGCTGCATGTAGAAGAATATCAATGTCAAATTTTTTTCCTAGTTATCTTTGGAAGTACACAGCAGCACAAGAGTAGAAATGGCAATAGATTGTTGTCATTCTCTGGTTTTGTTTGTTTTTTTGCCTCACAGGTGAGTTTCTGTCTTTCATCTATCTATGCTCTGTGGATAACTCCATATTGATGGTACGGTTTGTAACATTGATATTTGCAAAGTCATAGAATCAAGTAGTTTAAAGCTGGAATGAAGCTTAGAGTTTCCCCAACCCGAAGCCTGCAATTTTACAGATAAAAATAGAGAAACCCAGGATTGAGGAGCATGGTTAAATGACAAAACTAATCAATGTCAGAGCCATTTCTAAAAGAAAGTTGTCTTTTTTAATATTCCTGTGCTTTTTTCATAAATGTCATAACCTTAGTAAGTCTATAGAATGAAAACAGATCCTACCATTTTCATGTAAAACTGACTGCCAGGTACTTGGATGTTCTTTTACTTTTTGGAAGTTCTTAGACCTCTTTAAATTGGTGGATGACCTGAATGATCCAAAATTCTTAAGATAGGGATCCCTGGGTGGCGCAGCGGTTTGGCGCCTGCCTTTGGCCCAGGGCGTGATCCTGGAAACCCCGGATCGAGTCCCACGTCAGGCTCCCGGTGCATGGAGCCTGCTTCTCCCTCTGCCTATGTCTCTGCCTCTCTCTCTCTATGTGACTATCATAAATAAATAAAATTTAAAAAAAAAAAAAAAAAAAAAAAAAAAAAAAAAAAAAAAAAAAAAAAACAAAATTCTTAAGATAAATCTGTAAAAGTATTGGTCAGTGTGCATCATGGACAAAGGATGTATTTTATTATTTTTAGTTTTTTGAAAAGCAATTCAGTTATATCAGAAATTTTTACAATTGAAGAACTTCATCAGAATTACCCTATTGAGGGGTGCCTGGGTTACTTACTCTGTTAAGTGGCAAACTGTCGATTTCAGCTTAGGTCATGATCTCAGGTCGTGGGATCCAGCCCCATCTCAAGCTCTTCTTGGGGATTCTCTCTTCCTCTCCCTTCTCCCTCCCCTCCCACAAAGAAAAGAAAAGAAAATTATTATTATTATTATTTGGGAGAGGGAGAGAGAGACTCATAAGCAAACTCCAGATCCAGTGTGAAGCCTGATGCAGGGTTCAATGTCACAACTCTGAGATTCTGACCTGAGCCGAAATCAAGAGCTTATTGCTTCACCAACTGGTCACCCAGGCACCCCCAGATAAACTGCTCTTATATATAATTGAATTTAATTGTAAAGATAATTTCTATAATCTTTGTCCTATGAAAAATTATAAATCTATAGGGATCACAGTACTTAGGATCACCATTAAAAATATAAGGATGGGAAGGAGAGACAGAAATATTGTTTCATGGTAGCCAGGTGTTGTGCATTTTATAGCTTTAAGTTTACCAGTTCAGCACTAAAGAAGTGTTCATCCATTCATTAATTCATTCATTTTTAGCATTTTTAACTTTCCCTTCCATCAGACATTAGAAGTGTGGCTTACTGTCTCCTAGCCCAAATGAGAAGAATATTTTAATTTGAGATTCTTTTGGTGACTGAATGTTTAATTAATCAAACCAGATTTACATCTCTGCTTAATACCACCAAACTTATAGTCATATATTTTTCACTGAGTGGTGTAAACACTGTTGTTTTATTCTTATGAACAAATGTGGCAACTGGCATTTTCATGCTCATGTGTACAAGTACATTCATAGAATAAATTCTAACAGGAAAGAATGTGACTTGAAAGTTTGTAAATAATTTATTTAATAGACATTGTCAAAATGTCCTCCACTGCATTTATACCAATTTGCATACTGAACAACAATATATCAAAGTGCTAGTTTCTCCACCAGCTTGCCACTACTGCTTGTGCCAAGACCTTTACCTTATAATTGAGAGTATTTTTCTAATATTGTTTCACTTTCTATTTAAACAATTATAAGTAAGGATAAATGTCTTTCACTTGATATTTGAAGAGATGCAGATTTTATACTTCTGGATAGATTCTGAAAAAATAGCTTATGAGTTTGGAGGCTGCATTTCCACTTATTTCAGCAAAAGAAACATTGTCAAATTAGAAAAAAAACAAAGTTATTCGATATTAGGAATACTTTCAGCACACCTCTCCTCTGACAAAAATCCTTATCTTTATGTGGCTATTTCTATTGACTTTGGTTTCATAGACGTGTGTAGGTGTTTTCCTTCCATGGATAAGAATGAGATGAGTTCATTTAAAAGTATTGAAAGAGAGACAGTGTCTTCTGTACACAAAACTAGTTTTTTTAAATTTTCTTGCTACCTTACCTGAATCAATGAAGAGGCAATGGAACAATGTGTACAACTTCTCCTCTTGGGATTTTCTGGAGGTGATTGTTTTCTGACAGAATTGTATTCCACTTGTTACAAACTTTATTTGGGGAGAGAAGGGTTTAGAATTCTTTTGACTCTCTGTGAGTTACATAGTTGTCTTACCTTTTGTAAAATTTGAACCTCATCTGCAAGTGATGACATCTGTTTAATTCTACCATATGTTATTTTAGTGGCAAACAGCTAGCTACCTAGGAGTAAGCTTAAATGCACAGAATAAAAGATGTCATATGGGTTAAATTGTAAATCTTTTAACAAAATGACAATTACAATTTAATATAGTTCATCACATCATCCTTAAAGATAAACATTTATGTCTAAAATGTACTGATTAGATTCCATGTCTCGTTTATTTATGGATTTTATGAATTAATAAGAACAATGTGTTACATTATTCATTAGCTTTGGATAGCAACTGTTTATAAAGGCTGCTTTTCAATAAAATTTAATGGGGTTCACATCAAAATACAGTGACAGGAACTATTAAGATAAAGGTAGCATTTTGATTGACAGCTAGAAATCAAACTCATGAATCTCATATTAAAAAAACCCTCATGTAAAGTGCCCACTCTGATATTTTGAGATGTTGTCTGGATGTCATAGCATTTTGTTGTAATGTCAGTGATAGGAGAAGAAAACATTTCTTTAGAAGTAAGTGGTTTTCTGGTTCTTTTACTGTGTTTACCTAATTAGTACCTTTATTTTATCTTCTGCTCAAATCTCTTTTTAGTATCTTTTTTTCTTTCTGATTAGCAGGAATTTTCAAATCCTACACATTACCTAGTATTTTTTTTCTTTGAAAAAAGAAACATTGGAGAAAACAGAACATTTATGGAGTGGTAACAACATGCAGTACAGCATGCAATATAACATTGTGCTTAACGCTTTCCTTAACTCATTTTGTAGATGGCCTCAGAAAGTATAGGTCCCTTATAAATGGTTGAAAGGTGGAGCAGTTGAAAGGTGGAGTCGTGGTTCAAACTCAAGACTACTGGACTTTATTTTTTTTAATTTTTAAAAAAATATTTTATTTATTTATTCATGACAGGCACAGAGAAAGAGAGGTGGAGACACAAGCAGAGGGAGAAGCAGGCTCCATGCAGGGAGCCCAACGCAGAACTCGATCCCAGGTCTCCAGGATCACACCCTGGGCTGAAGGCGGTGCTAAACTTCTGAGCCACCCAGTCTGCCTTAGACTATTGGACTTTAAAAGCCAGTCTCTTAAAAAAAAAAAAAAAAAAAAAAAAAGCCAGTCTCTTAACAGTAGACTATGTTACTCCAAGCAGACTAGCTAGTGGGGAAAGGGGACCAATTGGCAGCTGTTTGAACTGAAGAATGCAACTGGTCTAAACTTAACTGCATCTTGCAGTGAATTTCAAGAACGTATTATTGCTTTGCAATTGGAGCAGAGAATCAGTCATTTGCTTTTTTGTTATTCCTCTGTGTGATGGTATTTTTGGATTTTTTTCACCAAACAAAAGGGAATTTGCATTTTTTGAGGTTCTACATAATGGTCAGGCTATTTATGACTACATTCGATCCTTGTTTTAAATCTATGAAGGTGAGATGGAGAAATTGAGGCTCATTAGCTTGCCCCATAGTGACAAGTGGCCTAAGAGGAGCTCTAAAATTCAGAGGTTTCCATAATGCCCATGGATGATGTGAGGTGAGCAAAGATACATCCTATAGAGACAAACATTATAAAAGGAGGTAACTGTATACTTGCCACAAATCCAGAAAACAATAAAGTTTTCACTTATTTTCTATTTTCGAAGGCATTTTTAACTTGAGTTCTCAAATGGGAAAAATGTGGCATTTTTTTCTGGTACCTGAAGATTATAGGAAATCCAGAATTGATGATCTCATGACTCTGCCTTTTCCCACCAGAGTGGACCTACTTTTCAGAATCAAAATGTCATTATTTTACCAGTGGGAGATTTGGGGAAATGTTTCAGGTAACAGAATAGTCTATTTTGACACATGTCTCTATTATTCCATTTCAGATATGCCTCAGGTCAAACGTATTCTTGAGACACACTCTCTCAAATAAAAGCTCTTTATAGAATACCCAAAGAAGAATATGATGTCCTGTTTCCCTAAAACTAATACCAACGAGACATTCTATTCTGCTTAGAGTATGTGTTCATGCGCTGAAATGGGATGATAGCAGGTCTGAGCTTGAACATTAACCATATTAAGAATTACCAAGAACTACAAGCAAAGAAATTAAAAATTCTCAGGTGATTAGAGTTTGAGCTTAATTTAGCTCTATGGATTTAAAACTAGAGATATTTGGAGATTAATTTTTATAACCTTGTCGCTCACATTAAAATAATTAAACAATTCTGTTTCAACATGGTAGGTTTGAAGATGAGAATCATGACCTTCCTGTCACTTAGTACAATTAGTGAGTTTATGTACAATAAATGCAGCTTTCCTGGGAGCCTCAGTCTATTTTCTTCAACCAGATTAATTGCTCTGAACTTTTTTGACTACACCAGGTATTCAGATTTGTTTGGGAACTATGCTTTATTTATACCATTTGTGACACATTGTCTCAAAGATGGGACAACTATTCAGAAACATCCCCCTACCATAAGATTTAGGAATTTCATAGACTCCACTCTGTTTTCTTAAATAGATGTTATGCAGAGATATATAAAACCTAGGAAGTAACAACTTTTAGAGATGTCAATTTAGCATGTCTTATTTAGGTAAGAATTTTATTAAATGAAGCTTTTAGTATTAGATGGTTTTCTCTCTCCAGGATAACCAAATTAGAAAACTGTTTCTTTCCTTCCTTATTAAAAAAGGCAGTTACTTCAAGAAGCATTTTACATGATTTATTTTATTTCTTCCTTAAACCATACCCTCAGATACAAGAATTGTTAGCTCTGGTTTACAAGTGAGCAAGCTGAGGCTTAGTGAAGTTCAGTAACTTGCTTAAGGTCATAAATGTAGCAAGTTAGCAGAGTTAGAATTCCAAAGTACTGAATAAGTGCCCAGTGAAATAAATGGAGAAAAAAAAGCTAGTTCATGTTTATCCTACATTATATTTAAATCCAAGACACAAGTTAATTGTGTTTTGTGAAATGGTAGTAGGATCTGTATTCCTAGGACCTTCATTCAGTGTAATAGTATGCAAATTAACAGAGGAGAAACAAATCTGAATGACTCCAGAAGCACATCCTCCTTCTGCTTATTGGCAGTTTAGTGAAGACCTGGCTTAGCTGATTTGGATTAGTTTAGTGGAAGAACAATCTGGAGGCCCTTTCCCAGCACCGTCCCCTAACTCCCCTCCCACCTCTGCCATTTCTCTTTAGATGAGGGAGCTTCCACTGTTGCATAGCTACATAGGTTCCACCTGCCTCTGGGTTCTCATAAATACATGAGATTTTTTTCAAAGGGCTGGCCCCTCAGCAGTAAGGCATCCAGCCCAGCTATGCTTGTCTTAGCACATATCTCTATGAGAAATGAGGGATTAGGGGGAGCACTGTTCTCTGCTATTTCTCTGTTTATAAGCTTTTACCCTATAAACATTATTTAACATATGCATCATGTAGCATGTGTAACCATGTTCCCTTTGTACCACACTCCTGTACCATTTAAAACAAAGCTAGTGGTGAATAAATCTTTGTTAATTTTATATTCGATCACTCTGGATGAGAATTCGTTGAAGCTGAACAGTTTAAAGCGTATTCTGTTATCATCCATTCTCATCTAAGCATTTTGTTTTCTGCTGACTTACACCTGATAATCCCCCAAATGTGAACCCAGTCTACTCAGGGATCAGCTTCATCAAAACCAAACCAAAATTCAGAAGAAAATGTTATGCACTGGGATTATTCAGCGTGAATCTTCTTTGTCAGAAAGAAACATCTTTCAGTAAGTAAAGGGAATCCCACAAGGAAATGAAAATAGGCCATTTCACATCAGTGAGTTTCTGTCTTTCTTTTCCTTTTCTTCATTCTCTTTGTCTTTCTCTCTTCCGTTCCCTCCCGTGACTTTTCTCTCTTCTTGACTCCTCTTTCTCCAGTGACTATGCCATCTAGGAAAGTACAAATGTACAATAAAAATTACTTCCTAAGATCAATGTAATAAAAGCATCTTTCAATGAGATACATCCTATGATGTGATAAAATGTATTTCTTATTTGTAAATTCATTTAACTATCCTTAGTGACTATGTCATTTCTCTTTTCCAAGACAAATATTTGATTTTCCAGAAAATTCAATACTTGGGGTTCTTATATAATTCCATGCTGATTTGTTAAGGGAGATGTAGAAAATACACAATTCATAATAGGAGGAAAATCTATATCTTCTTTCATTTAATTTCACAGGAATCCCAAATGATTTCTTTCCTCTCACTTTTTAAATACCCAAATAACATACTGGAGAAAAAACATAGCCCATGAAACATAGAACCATAATTTGAAATTAATGAACAAACCTGGTGCACTCATCTGTTACTATTATTTTTATTATGTTCAAAGTCTCAGATTTCTGCCATTTATTACTGGTATTATTCACTACCATATAGTAATGTTTTAATCAGTTAAACAAAGATCTTAAAGGTTAATAATATCAGTTCTGAAGGGAAAGGTGGCCTGTCGTACACTGTTGGTGAACTGGAACCCGATGAAATGCATTTTTAAATAAAATCTGGCAGTATTTGCCAAATCTGAAATATATTTGAAATTTAAGGTGTATCAAAATATAAGTATACTGATGTCAGATATATTATTTGCAAATATCTTTTCCCATTCAGCAGGTTGCCTTTTTTGTTTTGTTTATGGTTTCCTTTGCTCTGCAAAAGCTTTTTATTTTGATGTAGTCCCAATAGTTTATTTTTGCTTTTGTTTCCTTTGCCTTAGGAGACTATCTAGGAAAATGTTGCTACAGCTTATGTCAAAGAAATTACTGCCTCTGCCCTCTTCTAGGATTTTATAGTTTCAGGTCTCACATTTAGGTCTTTAATCTATTTTGAATTTATGTTTGTGTTTGGTGTAAGAAAATATTCCAGTTTCATTCTTTTGCATGTAATCATCCCATTTTCCCAACATCATTTACTGAAGAGACTGTCTTGTCCCATTGGATATTCTTGCCTCCTTTGTCATAGATTAATTGACCATATAGTCAATTAATGGGTCATATGGGTTTGATATCCAAAATATATAAAGAATTTATACAGATCAACACCAAGACAAACAATCCAATTAAAAATGGGCAGAGGACCTGAATGGTCATTTTTCTAAAGAAGACATACAGATGGCCAACAATGAAAAGATGCTCAATATCACTAAACATCATAGAAATTCAAATCAAAACAACAGTGAGATATCATTTTAGACTTATCAGAATGGCTAAAATAAAAACAAACAAACAAGAAATAACAAGTGTTGGCAAGGAGGTGGAAGAAAAGGAACTCTCATGCACTGTTGGTGAGAATGTAAATTGGTCCAGCCACAACGGAAAACACTATGAAGGCTCCTGAAAAAATTAAAATAGAACTATCATATGATCCAGTAATTTCACTGCTGGATATTCACCCAAAGAAAACAAAAATGTTAATTCAAAAAATATATGCCCCCCTGTTTATAGCAGGATTATTTACAATGGCCAAGATATGGAAGCAACCTAAGTGTCCATAGATATATGAATGGATATTGTAGATGTGGTGTACACACACACACACACACACACACACACACAGAGGAATATTACACAGCCATAAGAATGAGATCTTGCCATTTGTGACAACATGGATGGACCTAGAGGGTATAATGCTAAGTGAAATAAATCAGATGGAGAAAGACAAATATATGATTTCATTAACATGTGGTATTTACAAAACCAAACAAATGAATGAACAAACAAAAAGCAGAATCAGACCTATAAAAATAGAGAACAAACAGAGGGAAAAGGGTAGGGGGATGGGTAAGGTAGGTGAAGGGAAGCAGAGATACAGGCTTCCAGTTAAGTCATGGGAATAAAAGGCACAGCATAGGGAATATAGTAAATGACATTGTAATAGCTTTGTATGGTGACAGATGGTAGCTACACTTGTGGTGAGCACAATATAATGTATAGAGATGTTGAATCACCATGTTGTACACCTGATGCTAATGTATCATTGTGTGTCAACTGTACTCAAAACTTTTTAAAAAATATAAGTACACTGATGTGATTATAGCTCTCTTCATAAGAATAATCAATCACAGTAAGGCACTGTAATTAAGGTTCTTGTAATAGACACTGCTGAAGAAAAGATATGTACCTGTTGATTGAATAAAAGTCTTCAAGATACATTACTAAGTAAAACTTGTGATATAGAACAGTGAGTATAGTGTGATCATTTTTTATGTTTAAAAATATATGTAGCTATATGCTTGGAAATTGTTTCCAGACTTACAGACAAGCACCTGTTAATATGGGCTTCCTTTGAGAAGAGGGACTCAGGGTGTGGGCTTGTGAAAGACTTTAACTTTTCACCATATACTTTTCTGTGCACTTATCATGTCTAATTATGTGAATGTATAATCCTATTTTTTAAATATGAAGAGGCTAGCACAATTAGAAAACCATTTTGGCATTACAATACACCGATAAATGTAATTTAGAAAATATTAGCTTCTGTCTGGCACTAGTAAAACATTGCAATATAAATCTGGAACTTTGCATCCTCTACATAAAAAGGAATCTTGATTTTAAACTAGATGTTCAGGTTTCCTGGAGGGAGTTTTAGAATGACTGGTTAGAACTGATTATGCAGAGCTCAGAAAAATTGCTTAGTAACAGGAAAGAATGAACAACTGCTAATGTGTGTTTGCTCAAGCCACAGTGGCCAGGGCAGTTCCATCAGGTGCATGGAATAATGGGAAAAAGCAATCCCCTGTTGTCTGTGACCTCATGGGTATGGACACCAAGCCTCCTCCTCCTCTGCATGCCTCGGCAGTCCTTCCATGGACCGTTGCCTTGCACTATGATCAATGATCTCTTGATCATAGAAAGGTATCCACGATCCCTCTGCTGATGCCCTGGGACTCACTGTATGGAGGTGTAGATCCACAGTCACTGCTCGGTCAGCCGTGGATCTGGCTGGGGTGTGGTACTAGCTGTCATCTCCTCTCAGCACCTATACCAGTCATGAAGTAGCTGGATCTTTCACTCTTTCCATCAAAATGGGAGGAAATGCACTTTTTTCTTCTGTTGTGAGTTTTGCTGGTAGGTCGGATCAGAGTCAACACAATTCAAGTGACACTGCACCATGAAGCACTCAAAATCTTTCTTTTCTGACATCATCCCTTTTCTTCCCTCACACTAAAACCAAACTTGCATATCACAAAGCTCTTTACTCCCAGCATGAATTATGCTACCTGCGAGGTTAGAGGTGAATGAATTCTTGGCATGTCAACCTTGGAGATTGGCTTTAAAATGTCAGCTTTAATATGTCTTTCATTAGATTTATTGCACTTTCCTAAAACTAAAATGGCAGCTATTCTGTCTGGACAAGCAGAACAGAGCGTTAATCACCTTTTAATATGGAGTCAGTGACTTCTTGGTTGCCATAACTGCTTTCTGAGGTCCAAAGCAGAAGGCTATGTATCTTAGTATATCTTAACCTGGAATAACTTTTTCCACCTTGATATAGTGGTAAAAAAATGCAAGACTTTGGAGTCATGGGTCTGAATCCTGGCTTTTTTTGTTTGCTAGTTGCATCATCCAGTGAAAGTAAGTTAACTAATACATCTGTGAGTCTCAGTTCTCTCATATCCAAGAGTTGGTGTGAAAAATAAAGATAGCAACAATTGTGAACTCCTTAGAATATACTGCTTGACACTTAGTAAGAGGTCCATGAACATGTGGAATTTGATTGGTTATTACACTTTCTTAAACCTATTAATGGCACCACCCTACACTGGTCACCACATCTGGAAATATTTGAGTATTATCAAACTCCTTCCTTCCACATTCTAAATTCAATCCATCACAATGGATTCTAGAGCCAGCTCTGCCTCTTACTAGCTGCGTGAGTTAGGAATAATCAATCTCTCTGTTCTTCCATCTTTTCATTGGTAAAGTGGAGATAATAAAACCTATGTCACAGGATTGTTGTATTAAATGAGATGACGTATATAAACTATCTGGTACATAATAAACATTATGTATATAATAAAACTAATACACTAGATAAATAACATGTTTTATGTAAGATTACATATAGTGATTTGTCAATTTCATACTTTATTTTATGATTAACAAATAATTTTATTACAGAAATAATAATAGCATAATCATATAACATAAAACAATAAACATTATATAAGTCTTTTCCTCAATAATATTACTATTATAGAAAGTATTATTAGCACTAGTCTTTGTGAAGAGGTTTAATTTAATAGTGAATTCTATTTCTCTCATTGATAGTGGCATTCTGATTTTGTATTTCATCTTATGTCTGTTGTGGTATGCTGTATTTTTCAACAATTTTGTCATTTATCTAAACTATTGCTTTTTTGCAATAAAATCTGTTAAAAATATTTGTTTAGTATCATTTTAAATCTGTACGATCTGAGGTGGTCATACTTCTTTTATTATTGATATTGGTGATTTATGTTCTCTCTCTTATTAATCAGGTTGAAAAGGAACTTATCGATTTTGTTGAACTTTCAAAGAACCAAATTTCAATGTATTAGTTTTTTCTATTGTTTATATTTTGAATAGTTTTCACCCTTTTGTTTTTTTTTTTTCCATTTACTTTGCTCATATTTTTCTAACTTCCAAAGTTGGAACCATAGGCGATTGATTTTTATACCACACTTCTTTTGGTTTTAAAGCTCTTAAATTTTTCTCTGAGCACTACGTTAGCTGCATCTAAGAAATTTTTATATAGTTTCACTTATTTGGAAAGACTTTTTAATTTCTCTTATGATTTCTTCTTTGACTTCATGGATTATTTAAAAGTGAATTATTTATTTTCTAAATATTTTGGGTTATATTAGATATATTATTGTTTTGGAGTTCTGCATTGTGATCAGAGAACATACTTTACATGATTTATGTTTTTAAAATTTATGTTTAGTTGTTTCTTTCAATTGCTTAACACATTATAATGGTGAATATACTACATGTCCTTAAAAAGTACATATGTCTGCAAATTTAGGGATAATGTTTTACAGTTATAAATATGGTCCGGGTTGATGGTGTACAAATTTTTCTCTACCAATTACTGAAAGAAGGATCGTTAATACTTTTGAAGCTCAATTTTCCTTTATGTAATTGAAGTCTTGGACTGGATAACACATAAGGACACTGACAATCCAGCTGAGCTGAAAGTTTTAGAATAGAACTAAATTTTGTGTATGTTTAAGGTCATTTTTTCCTCTATGACTATATTCTCTTTCCTGGTAAGTTAGACATTTTTAGATTACTTACCTTTGCTATAGTATTATTTGTCCTCAAGTAAAATCAAAATTTTGTAAAATTATAAGTATATGCCTATTTTTCTCTTGTAATACTAGAGATGTAATTTTTCTGTTTAAAAATTATTTATTTATTTATTTGACTGAGGGATAGTGAGAAAATATAAGCAGGGGAGAGGTAGGCAGAGGGAGAAGCAGGCTCCCTGTTGAGCAGGGACCTCCCCCAACCCATGTAGGGCTTGATCCCAGGACCCTGGGATCATGATCTGAGCTGATGCCCTACCAACGGAGCCACCCAAGTGCCCCAAGATGTTATTTTACTTAAGAAAAAGCATATGACCCAGGATGAAATAAATATCACATTTTTGAATGCAGTAATAGAGTGTACCCTGAACAGTTCTATGTAAATATACTTTAAAGAGCAGATCATTTCTTCAAAAAGCTTACATGAAAAAGACAATTGTGATAAAAATATTAGCTAATCTGTCAGTAGTCAAGATTTGATAAACTGAAACTGAGCGGTTGAAATCATTTGACAATCTTGATTGGGTGCCCTATAATTCGTTTTTTGGTAGATGACATTCCGTTTTTTGGAATTTTTTAAAATATAATTGCGCTTCTCTTTCACTTACTCTTAGCAATTTTCTTCAGTAAATATATCATATTTTCTCTCGATGTTCAGAGTTACATTGAATATTTCAAGGACTCAATATACATTCTTTCCTTGTGACTTGCCAGTTAGGTCCATCTTCTCTGATACTGGTGCACTAAACTAGAACTGTAGTTACGATCTCTGAGAATGTTCTGCTCCACTTAAAATGTCCTATTCCAGAAAATACTACTAGGCTGTTCTTTCACTGCGCTGTTCATAATTTGAACCAGGAATGGATACTTAATTAAGAGTAGTCTATATTTTTGGGTTGACTGGTACCCATGCTGTTTAGCAGGGAGGAATAGTAGTACTTAAAGTAACAAGATGATCACTTTCTGGGACCTGGAGAGAAAGAATGTAGGGACATTAGGCCAATTCGAGGTAAAAGAAGTAGAAAACATAAGATCATGAGATAAATAGAGAGTTGCAGTTCCCCAGAGTTGCCTCGATTCTTGTTTATTTACTCATTGTGCAAATATCTACAGGGAATCTACTATGTTCCAGAGACTGTTCTAGATGCTGGGAATGTGGCAATAAAAATTAAAGCTTTCTTGTTCTAGTTCAATTCCATTCTAAGTGCAGATATTGGCTTCGCTATTATTGAGACTGGGCTTTCTTTACTAAAATTTAAAAGCTCCTAACAAATACGCTAGGGAAATGATGATCTTATAGTAACATTTTGTAGCAGTACATTTGTAAGGTATTCTCTTTTATCACCAGGTGTCACTTGAGAAAAATGAAGAGATTTAAAAAATACTTTATTTCATGTAGTTGTTGGTTTTGTCAACAGTTTTGTATATTAAGTTATTTAAACCTAGATTCATATCTGCATTGAATTACTTTATATAATGGTTACATGGGATATGAAATCAAGAAACAAGGCTTCTAAAATTACTTAATCAAAAATCAAGAGGTAGAGAAAAAAAATAAAGAGGTCTGATCTGTTAAAGCTTATGAACATACCTACTTTTTCCAACTAAATTTTAAGTCTGTTTTACTTATAATTACTTTTTTATAATTTAGACTCAAGTTATTGTTTTCCTTATCAAACTTCAATTAACTGCAATTGTTTTGACTCCAGATCTAGGGTGATGTTGAATGATCATTTTGTAGTTTAATAGTGGGTTCTTATTGAGTGACAAATAATAGCACTTTATAGTGTTGGATATCTAAGTGTTTTACATAAATTTGCTTATTTAGTCCCTGTTATAACACTATGTGGTAGGCACTCATATCACACCTACCTTATAGGTAGGCTAACTGAAGACTGAAGAGTTCCATAAGCTGCCAAGTTATACTGCAAGTCAGTGTTGAAGCTGGAATTCAAATCCAGGAAATCTTGCTGTGGACTCTACAATATCAGCTACTTTGCTATACTGGTTTTTGTTCCCTTCTGGTTTCCTGATACTGAGATCCTAAAGCCCACCTTTATTTTGGAGCCTGCCCTATACTGACTGGTTACAGTATTCTCAAGCTCATATTATGCCTCTGACCACTTTGATGAGAAAGGAGTGTTTTTTGTATACTCAAGAAAATGTGATTGTTTAAGCAAATGTCATGGTTCTCATCATATTCACCTTAGTTGGAACGGAAGAAATATGCTTTAATTATTTTTTCCTGTCTCTAAGACAAGATTATACTTTAAAAAGGCAATAGTTAATTTTTAAAAATGGAATAAAATTTAACAAGCTAAGAATGCCTTTTTTCTCTCAAAGTGATATCTTCATATAAGTTAAATTTTATTTTCCAGATGTTGAATAGAATTCCCATTTCTTTTTCTTTTTCTTTTAAAACAGTATTATTGAGATATAATTGATATATGATACACTGCACATGTTTAAAATGCGCAATTTGGGATCCCTGGGTGGCGCAGCGGTTTGGCGCCTGCCTTTGGCCCAGGGCGCGATCCTGGAGACCCGGGATCGAATCCCACATCGGGCTCCCGGTGCATGGAGCCTGCTTCTCCCTCTGCCTGTGTCTCTGCCTCTCTCTCTCTCACTGTGTGCCTATCATAAATAAAAAAAAAAAAAATGCGCAATTTGATAGGCTTTGACATATTTATATATCAATGAAACCATCACCACAATCAAGATAATAAACATACTTTATTATCCACAGAAGTTTGTGCTTCTGTATTTCTGCCCTCAAGCACCTCCCCACCATTTACCAGGCAACTGATGATCTGCTCTTTATACTGTGTATTAGTTTGCATATTCTATAATTTTTATTAAATGGACTGATACAATATGGTTTTTCATCGAGTCTTTTATTCAACAGGATTATTTTGAGAACCATTAATGTTTCTATCTGCATGAATAATTTATTTCTTCTTATTGTTGAGTTGACTTCCATTGTATGGATATACCAAGGTTTTTATGTGTTTACCATATATTTATCCATTCATCTCTTATCCACTCACCTCTTGATAGGCATCTGGGTTATTCCCTATATTTTGGCTATTACAAATTAAACTGCTACGAACAGTAACAAGTCTTTGTTTGGACACATACTTTATTTTTTCAATAATATGTAGGAGTGGAATGGCCAGTTGGGTCATTTGGCAGGTATGTGTTTAATTTTTTTAAAAAATGTCAAACTAGGGCAGCCCGGGTGGCTCAGCGGTTTAGCACCACCTTCAGCCCGGGGTGTGATCCTGGAGACCCAGGATCGAGTCCCACATCGGGCTCCCTGCATGGAGCCTGCTTCTCCCTCTGCCTGTGTCTCTGCCTCTCTCTCACTCTCTGTGTCTCTCATGAATAAATAAATAAAATCTTTAAAAAAAAATGTCAAACTACTTTCCAAAGTGGTTATACCACTTCACATTCCCACCAGCAGTGAATGAAGGTTCTAGTTCCTAGTTCCTCTACATCCTCACTAACATTTGATGGGTGGTCAGTACTTTTAATTTTAGCTTTGTAATAGGTACCTTCTTAGGGTTCCATGCCTAATTCAAGAGTAAATAAGAGAGTTCATTTTCTAAATGACTAATAAATTTCCATAGAATTCAGGATATAAAAGAGAACATAGAACAAAATTACAAAAGATACATGCAGAACATTTATACATTTCAAAAAATGTTTTCAGGGTGCCTGGGTGGCTTAGTCAGTTGAGCATCCGAGTCTTGGTTTAGACTCAGATCATGGTCTGGGGGTTATGGGGTTGAGGCCCAGGTTGGGCTCTGTGCTCAGCAGTGAGTCGGCTTGGGATTCTCTCCTTACCTCTCCCTCTGCCTCCCCACCCACGCTCTATCTCTCTCTAAAATAGATAAAGAAATCTTTTTAAAACCTTAAAAAGATGTTTTCTTTTTCTTTGGAGCCAGTTATAGGGGGAGGGTTGGAATGTTTATTTCTTAAAAGTAGATTTTGAAAGTTATAGTTTGGTCATATTCACTTAGAATACAAGTACTATACAAATCAACCATTTTACTTGATTGTGTTCCCTGGTAAACATCAAACCAACCAAACCAAAACAAAAACTATCCATAAAATTAGTGACAGAGTTAGAATTAAATTCCAAGTTTCTTAACTTCTAAACTAGTGTTGTGCTACTTTTCATATGTTGGACTATTGTACAAATTGTTTAGGATTTAATATGCAGTTAGGATATTTTGAGTGTATAATATCTAAAGAGTGATAAAAATTGCTTATGCATATCTACACAACATGCAGCAGAGAAAACAAATCATTCAATTGAGCTTGAAACCTGTATTTGAATGATTGAAGTGAAATCTTTTTATCTTTTAGATAAAGCAAGGCTGCAAGAAGGCACTTGAGGAAGAATTGTGGAAAATAGGATAGCAAATTGTGTAGCAGGAGAAGGTAGAAGGAAAACAAAGTAAGAATAGGCATTAGTTGCAAAAATGCTGCGGAAAGACCTTTATTGAGGATTTTGTGGGGTGGGGGTGGAGGGAAGCAATTAATAACATATGGTCAGAGAGTTAGCTTTAAGTCCTCAGTGTTACAGACATGGGAGCCACAGAGATCATTCCAGATGCATAGAGGGATGAAAATATAAGAATAAATCATAAGAATTATAAGCCCAAAATAGAAGAATCTATCACTCACTAGGTGTCGGAATACAGTGGGGGTTCCATACCCTGAGAAAATGTAAAACTTCAAATGGCAAAGGAGAGGGAGTATATGAAGAACAGCTCAAAGGAAATCTTTGAAGATCTAAACAAAATAATAACAAAAATGCCAGTTCTTAGAAATAGAAATTGTAGAGCATTGATAAGAGGAAAACCTGTAGGGAAATTGACCCTGAACTGATTGCATCTGTGGCTTATAATAATGGTAAATAACAGATAAATAGACAGGGATGGATTTTTGTTGAATTTACAAAATATAAAACATATGAAATTTATGTGAGGAGACATTATCTTAAGTATAACTTGGAAAGGAGATACAATGGTTTTTATAATGTTCTACCTTCAGAGTGGCTGCACCAAATTCATTACCACCAATAGATGACAATTCATTGATGTTACTTATAATAATAGGCCAAATTTTATGAAAACGAAACAAAGTAATAGAAATATAAGGTTTTGCACATCGAAAGACCAAATACAGACATACTGGACAGCAGGAAAAGGCTTAGTAGCAACCTACATGGCAAGGATGTCAGTGTTGTAGTAAGTGGACCCTAAAGGAGACATTGACACATGTCATAGAATGGATTACTTTTATAATCAATTCTATTTGTGATCAAAACTCTAAGAGGAAGCAGGAAAACTGAAAAAAAAAAAATTGACCTCCGCAAGGCCCTGGTTTTTAGGCTTTCTATTTATATGGCAATTTATTTCCAAATGGTTTGGTTTAGATTCAGGTTGGGTCATGCTTTCTTAATAACAGCTGGAGTGACATGGTTGTTTTTTCTAATATCAGTCCAAATATTGTCTAAAAAGTTCACATATATCATAAGAGATTTGGTACTAGCCCCTACCTTAGATATATTGCCATTGCTATGAATTCAGTCCCTCGGATTGCCCGGAATGTTGAGGAATGTTGCTAGTGTGTTCAGCTTTGATGCACTGTAGCTCTGTCCCTGCAGGGGAGAGCCACTGATTGGTGCTGGTCCATCTCCATCACAAAGCACAGATTCTCTCATTCCCTTTTGACTTTGCCTCTCATCCTTGTAATTAAGACTCCTTTGATTTTGTTTGGCAACTCACCATCTGCAGAAAAGGAGGACCAGCCCAGAAAACTGGCGTTCTCACAATTTCACAGGGTCCTTGATTAAACTCCGTTTAATTCTGAGAATCTTAATCAAGGTAATTATCTGACTGAGGGTGTCTGCGTCTGCACTTGCTTCTCTTGTGGGTTCCTCCAACAGCTGGAAGGTGTTTTGGATGTGGCGGCTCTCCACAATGGGCCCACTGTGGAGGAGCAGTGTGTGCGTATCAGCAGCTCTATTTAGCATAGTCCTGAGTGTATGGCTATATTGATTTGTTTTTAAAACCTTCCAAATGTGTACAAAGCAGGCTGCTTATTTTGTGCCAAAAGACTAGATTAGCTAATTTGCGGTAATGCTGAATTCAATCCCTTAATATATTTCTCCATAATTCTCATAATTTTCACACCAAAGTGCAGTGATTGCTTATCTAGCACACTCACTACCTTCCCCAAAATACAACAGGAAGTTCAATCCAGAGAAAGGCCAGAGGGCATGCTCAATTTATTCATCAGTCATTATATGCCATTCCAGGTTTAGCAGATGCTAAACATTTTAACCTTGTTAACCAGCCAAGGTTGCAGAAAAAAACAAATAAGAATAATTAGTCATCGTAGGAATATTGCTCTCTGGGAAATTCAAAGTTCTGTTAGAATAGTTTTGAGAACTATTGTTAGGTACAATTCCTGAGCTTCGCATTTTGTTGTGTCAGACTGTTTTGTCCAAGAAGGTTCATCTGAGGTTGGGGGTACATAGATTTTCTTAAAAATAATCCAGACTTTTCCCTTTGATTTATGCCTCATGAGTGAATCGATCCACCAGAGCTATTATATATCTTCTTTTTCCATTTCTTTCCGTCAAGGCCTTCAGTTCGTGGGTAGAGGAAGGATGAGTATCCTCTAATCCTGGCATTTCAGTGTGGGAAGGCCTTGGACAGCCTCCAACCTAGCATTTCTCACTTTCTGGGTTTTTGTTTTAACTTGTAAAACTCTTCCAAAATAATACAAAATCTTGTAAACAATTATAGAAATTTCTCATTAATTTCAAGCTTTTGTGTAGGTAATATAGCTAATGAGCCAAATATTTCCTATCAGTACGGTATTTAATCTATGAAGTTAATTTAATACAATATTCAATATCTTCAAAACAGATAAAATTGTATTGTTCCTTCCCTTTGTTAATGCACATTAAATAAATATCCATCTAAAAGTGTTTTTCAGGATAAATGCGAAAGGTTATATTTTATATTTTTGTATTTAGACTATGCTTTCATCAAAATAGATAAAAGCTGCTTTCATGTCTCATATTTGGAAATTTTCAACCATTTTTAAAAATATAACTTTCATACATAATCTTAGATAATGAAATAATAGAGACCATGCTGAGCTCTTTTTGCAAACGTTTCTCCTCTAATAATGTGTTGCAATGTCTATCATTTTGAATTTCTGATTTTATTTCTAATGTATTTCTTTTTTTAAAAAAGATTTTTAAAATTTATTCATGAGAGACAGAGAGAGGCAGAGACATAGGCAGAAGGAGAAGCAGACTCCCTGTGGGGGAGCCCAATGTGGAACTCTATCCCAGGACGACCTGAGCCAATGACAGACACCCACCCACTGAGCCACCGAGGCACCCCCTAATGTATTTATTTCTAATAAGTGGAAAGTCCAAAGAATAGAAATGTTGCTATGTATTTTAAACATTTAAAACATTGAAGTCATATTGATGGGCCATATAAGAACTTGTGAGATAAATTTGTGAGATGAATTCAACTTATGAATACAGCCAAAATGAATTTTCAGAAGAAGTTCTCTAATACTTCTCTCTGATTGGTTGCTTTCAATCAGTTCTTCATGCTACCTTCTTTAAAATGGTTGTCTGTGTTTGGTATAAAAATATATGACTAAAACCCCAAATTTCAAAATCCTGTATAACCAGTGTCAAGCAAATATCACAAAATCTTAGCTATTGTCAATTCTCAGTGGTCTGTACAAATCTTTAAAAAATCCTTTTCTCTGATTGGATTTGCTTTAAAAAAATGGCTATGTTATTTAACATTTCTGTCCTTCAATGTGTCACTCTGCTTTATAGCATGATTATAAAGATAAAGGAGGTAATGTTTGGAAAATGCCTAGCACAGTGCCTGGTCCAGGTACCAAACCAAAATATTAGCTAGTTCTTTTCTTCCTGTTCATCTATCTTTTACTATTTTGTTTACAAAATTTTGTAAATGTCTATGGATTTATCCTCCAATTCCTTCAGATAGCTTTTCATCTCCCTGTTACTGTCCCACGGTCCATTCCAGGAAGACACTGGTTATCTTGACAATCTTTTCTCTGTAAGCAACACAAGAGTAGCTGGAAAACTCACTTTTCTATACATGGGACAGTGAATCAGAATACTTAGAGGGCCACTGTGTTCTTTTGTCCAATAACAACAACAACAACAATAATAATATAATAATAATAATACAAATTCTACAATTCAGAAGTTGATTTTTCTGTGTCCCAATCCAACACTTCTTCAAGTGTCCAACCATTTAACTTGGCTTTTTCCCTTTTCTGTGGCAAATAGTATTGTTAATGCTTGGGAAGTAAACAGGAAAATATAAGAATGCTGACAGAATAAGGAGATCTTTAATCAGAACATCAATGTAACACCAGGATGCTTATTTTTTTTACTATTAAAAGGCATGCATTATGTAATTACTCAAACATAAAACTATACATTCTATTCCATATACATTTTAATTATAATTATACTTAACATTATACAAAACAAAGGCCTATTCATATTATAGATTACTAGAAAGAAATACACTTAGGTTTCAGTGGTGGTTTCAGGATATTTTTCCTCTCGTATTTATGAATTTTCGAATTTTCTGTAATTGAGCATGTGTTACTTAAACATAAGTGAGTATTGAGAATAAAAAAATGGGCAGTATCTTCGATGGTTTATGTTTACTCACATTTGTGCACACAATCGTATAAGGTATCACTCGTGAAAAATAGTGTGTTGGGGGGCTGAGTATGTTGAATATAGATGAACTTGGGTGCCACTATCAGCAGTTTTTGTTAGAGACTCTACAGATCTCTGAGGCATGCAGTGACAATTCTTAGAAAAAGCAATCAAGGTTATTTCAGCAAGCAGCTGTCTTACAAACACCTCCAGGATGCCTTTGAAAGTTGAAGGATGTTGATCAAAGCAAAGTGTCTTGTGAGGCTTCAGAGATATTTCAGCAGGACATTAAAACAAAACAAGGGAACTGACATCAACTTCACTCTCCGTGCTGATGTGGTTTGTCCTAGTGGCACCAAGCCTCTGGTATTATGTACACACGAGGACTTAGATGACAATGCATTGCTGTTGCCATAGCAAAACCAGCGTAATATCTATTAGTGTATACTCCACGGTCCACAAATACTTAGGAAAGAAAGCACCACATTTGCTAGGATTAACTTCTCTTTCATGGGGCAAAATGGGATTTACAATTGCCTTGATGGCTGCCTTTGAAACTTTGCCCTTCCCCAAGGAAGGGCTAAGGACAGGTCCCAGAGTCGTAATACAGAATTAAATTAGACTCTGCATTAGCTTTGCACACATCAGCTTTGCACACAGGAAACTCCAAATTGTCCATCTCTATCTTGGCCTCCTGAAGAAAAATGACCAGTCTGTGTTAACCGGTGGGACTCAGCAAGGCAAAAAAAAGACATTGATTTTGGAAGGCCAAGTCCTAAAACTCTCTAGCGAACAGATTCATAGGTTATAAATGATTTTCCTATCTGCATTCCATCAGAAATATTTAAAGTTTTAAAAAATTCTATAAACATCAACAAATACGGTGTATTACTAAGTTCTATCAAAGTCATAACATGCGCAAATAGCCAAGCACATGAATATATTTGAAGAAAAAACAATCAGAAATTTTAATGAATTATTTCAGGACCCATATAATAAAATGATTCATTTAAAAATTCTAATTTTTGCTATCCTTTCCCTCACCATGTAATTGTTTTCTTGTACAAAATGATTAACTCAAAGTCTTCACTGAAAGAGGAACAGCTGATTGTCCTATTATGGGCATACTTAGCCTATTTACATGATACAGGGGAAGGGGAAACCACATCCACATGCTCATGCTTTCTGTTTCTCTGTCTCTGTCTCTGTCTCTCACACACACTGGGACATTTATGTCTATTAGGGAGCTCTCTGATGTACCTGGCCCTCCTTCTTTTTTCCCATTTTAGCCATCAACCTAGGAGAACAGAATCAGAAAGCTGAAAGAGCTTGATTTCAGGAGTTCTTTTCTATCTAATCCTAAGAAAAATTAGACATTATCTCAATCACCAGTAAGGTAACCTAAATTTTGAACCCGAGAGGAGTAGGAGAGTACAGTTGTGCCTTGTAACACCTTCTAACCTAGAATTATGTCAGACTGCCCGGCGATTTAGGGAAATGCAATCTATGTTAACTGGGTAGAGGAAAGAAGATAGGCAAAGTAGAAGAAATTCACAAAGTCTAGGTAATTTTTATTAATAATGTACACACTGATGTGCAAAACTGGATTAAAGTTTGTTTTCTTTAGTGTTTATGTCTGTTAACCACTACACACTGATGTATTTTTATTGTGTCATAAAATCCAAGATACTTCTTGATTTGGCTTCAACCTATATTTCCAAGTAGCACACCCAGATGCTATATGGTTTTCCTGTAGTGAACTATATTGGCTGTCTCAAATCTCCCCTCAAACTCTTGCTCCTGACCCTTTGCTGTTACTTTAGTGTTCACTTACCTGGAATACCATGACAGTTGCAAGTTGCCTGAAGGACCTAGAACAGTTTCCTATGTTCCCAGTGAAAAGTGTGAAATGTGGCATTATTTCAATCTGTCTTGCTAATGGGCCTTCTTGAGGGCCAGAACCATGTATTACTAGACTTATTAAGAGAATGGTTCCTGGAGTCACGTAGGCTAGGACAGTACTTAGTCTTTGCAACCTAGAGGCTGTTTGGGCAGAACTCTTAACTTCTCTGAGCCTCTGTTTCCTAAATTGTACCTCAGGGATATATTCATATATAGTGAAAGTAGTGAAAGTTAAAATCATGAGGGTGGATTTAAAGCCCTCCACATAGTGGGTGGCATATAGCAAACAATAAATACTGTTATTGCTCTCTATTCACCCCTCAAGTGCCTAGCATAGGGTTTAGCTCATCGTGAATCCTCTATAAAAATCTTTGAATTGCTTAATGCATGAATAAATGAAAATGTCTTCTTTTAAAAGCCATCAAAGTTGCTTAATTCTCTTTTTTAAAAAAATTGTGAGAACAAAGTGGAATAACCAAAAAAGTCCTGTGTGCAACAAATAAGGTCTGCTGAAACATCTACAAACCAATTGGGGAGCACTGTAATTGGTGACCTACATGAATTTTTTCCTGGAGGCAGTTCCTTGGAAGAACAAGGAAATGCAAAGATATGCAAAGAGTATCATCCAGCTGAGACAAGCTTATTAGCACTTTCATTGACTCTACTGAGAAGCCCACCTGCTAAAGCTCTGCCTGGGGATCCTCTGGGGCTCAGATGGCCTCAGCTGTGCAGGAACAGCCAGTGTACACAGTTAACCAGGTCGTCAGCCTGGGATTGGCCCTCATTCAGCCTGCCTGTTCTTGTTTGGGCTGTGGTGGCGCATATATGAGCAAGGAGAATCTTAGCTTTATAAGTGAAAGAAAATGATTTATTTTTGCCCCGTGGAAATATATCTTTACAATAATTCAAGAACATCCTAAAAATTGAAAGTGAACTGGAACAGAAATTGTCCATCTAAAGTAAACAGAGATGTTTACTTGTCCACAGATAAAGGGAAAATTTTTGAAAGTATTCTTATTATTCTTACTTTAAAAGTATTCATACAATTTCCTACTACAACTAAAATAAATACCCATAGTATTTCTTGAGCAGAACATGGTGCTCCGTCGTTAAAACTGGATAGTATTATGCCTCCTACCCCTTTAATTTATAGTGGAGGAAACAAGATGATTTTCTTGACATGAAATGCAAACGCGAGATGGGAGCTCTCTTACTCTTGAGAGTTAGAAAAGGTTATTCGAACCACAGTTCCATGGCCCGGAAGTCCAAAGCTTGATCCAAATCGTTGAGATGGCCTGGGATTACGTTCTGTTGGCTATACTCTATTTCTGGGCTCAGGTTTTTTGTGTTTTTAGAGGAGAGGGTTTTTTTTTTTCCTCCTGAAAGATCTTTGTTCAATGCAACGTTAAGCCAGATGTGAAACTCTGCACTTCTGCTAATTTCTATAAGACTTAGTGACTTTAGGTTTACTGTTGATGTGGGGGTCAGGAGGAGGGACCACAATGTACTCTGATCAGTAAAAAAAAAATGTTACATTTTAGATTAAACACTCCAGCTCTTAAAAACCCTTTCAGTCACATTGCTACCAAAGGCAGAGCAGTGCCGCATCATCCTCCAGCGTTTTGTCATTTCTCTGGTTCTTTTCTCTTTCTGCTCTATTTTTCCCCATTGCCCCTTTTCTTTTTCCTAGAACAAATAACAAACACCTACAAAATTCTTCTTTACCAGATGAAGTCAGCATTGTATGCTGGGTGAAGCTTCCTTGGTTTGAATCCCTGCAGGTCTACCTCTGGTGACCTGACCTTGGATTAGATTCCTTACCCTTTCTACCTCAGTCTCATCACCTGCAAAATGAAGGAATAAAGGATTCATATCTCACAAATGTAGTAATGATGATTAAATGAACTAATATGTATGAGCGCTTAGAACAGTTTTTGGCACAGTGTAAGCAACAAAGATGTTTATTAAAAAATTCGTTCTTTTGCTATTCTTGCTTGGACTCCCTTGGCCCGTTATCTTCAGTTTCCAGTGATTTATCAAGAGAGTTTCCAGCAAAGCAAACTTTTTCTTCTTAGGAATCATTCTAGTGCCAGATGTTCAGGGAATATTCATGTTATTAGAAAAGGTTTTCATCCTAGAAATCACTTATAAAACATTGGTGTCTGCTACTATCCTCCATCAAGTGCTAAAATACTGCAAGGAACACACATGTACAGATAAGCTGGTGACCAATCTAAGCACTTAACTCTGTGATCCTACAGGGCTTAGGATGATTATACAATGAATATTGTACAATTTTTTTAAAAGATTTATTGCAGGCTCCATGCAGGAAGCCCAACCTGGGACTTGATCCCAGGTCTCCAGGATCACACCCCGGGTTGCAGGCGGTGCTAAACCGCTGGGCCCCAGGGCTGCCCGTATAGTATCTTTTTTAGAAGCTTATGAAAGGAATAGAGGTTTTCAAGTTCAAAGGCAATACCAGAAAAAGTCACTTTTGTTTCGACTGGGGCATATAAACGTTATTGCCCAAAGCAAAAAGGTATTGGTGTGTGTGTGTGTGTGTGTGTGTGTGTGATGCTGAAATGAAGCTGTTTATAATTCCAGCCATGTGGGGCACCTGGGTGGCTCATTGGTTGAGCATTTGCCTTTGGCTCAGGATGAGATCCTGGGGTCCTGGGATAGAATCCTGCATCAGGTTCCCCACAGGGAGCCTTTTACTCCCTCTACTTATGTCTCTGCCTCTCTCTGTGTATCTCTTATGAATAAACAAATTTAAAAAAGTAATTCCAGAAATTTGTGGGGTGATGACCTAGACCTGTAGGCCATTTAAACTTGCCTCCATGTCAGTATTTCCTTCAACGAAGGGATAAGCAGAATTATTGAAAGCTATCTCCTAGGCAAAGAGATGGCATGTGGACATTTGCTTATCATGCATTCGAAAATAAAAACTGCTATAAAAGGATGTATTGTTAAAACTAAAGATGAGTGGTGGGAAGGGGGAAATTGATTAGGTGAAGTTCAGTGCAAAATAATTCAAGGACCAAGAAGAACAAAACTGGGAAAGCAGACCTCGGACAGTTCCAGTTGGCCCTCCGCTCTACCTGGAACCTTGTTGGAAATGAAATTATGTACCCCTCCTCCCACACTCTGTAACTAACTTAGCATCTTTGCAGGAGGGAGCTAGGAATCTTTTTACAAGCTCTCCTCCTGGCGATTCTTATGCATGCTCAAGTTTGAGAAGCACAAAGGAATCTGCATTTTTGAGATGTCCACGTTCTCTAAAATAATTAAGTGAAAAATCCAAGAAAAAGAGAAAGCAAACAATTTGGCATTTGATTGGATTTGATTTGAAACTTACTGTTTAATCTCATTGATTAAGCTAAGCATCTCCTTTAGTTTCCCTGCTTTGGGAGTAAACTGATTGCATGAAAGACAGTAATTTCTTGTGGAATTCTAGGATTATTTGAGTAAACTATTAACCAGAATGAAAAAAAAATTCTGTCAAATTTAACATTACACATGGCAGAAAGCCCTGAGCATTTGGGTATCAATTTCTCTAAAATGATGCTACGTCCACTTTTTCAAAATTTTGCATTTTTGGCACTCTATGTAGAATCAGGACGTATAAGTGGACTGAGAAGACAGAATCATTTTACCAAGACTTCTGTAGATGCCAGTCTTAATCCAGCTGGACAGTGATGGATGTTTTGTTGGATTAATGATAGTCCATTAAGGGCTAATGTGGAATCTGAGTTCCAACACTGAAGGAGATAGAAGGATGTTTATATATTGAACAACAAGAGTATTCCAGAAGTAAGAGTTTCAGAATGTCTTCTTATTAGATCAAATCTAAGTTTGAATAAAGTGATGTAAAAGTCATTATTTATTTTAAAAAGGAAAACTTAGTCAAAATAAATACTTTTGAAGTTGTGAATGTTTAGTATTTGTTAAGCACTAGACTAATGAATGTATAAATTATAAATTTGACTAATTCACCTGTAATAAAATAGTATGGGTTATTGATTTCAAATTTAAAAGCTGTAAACAAACACTTTCATATATTAAAATTTTCTATTTTCTCCACAAATTTGGTTACACATTCAGTCTTTGATGAATCTGAAATAGTACTGTGTTCATATTACAGCTGATGTAGAATATTACATTTTTCTTTGAAATATAACCTTAAAATATTTGTTCAGCCATTCTTAAGATTCAAAAAAATGCAGAAATGTAATTTTACACAATTTTCTAAAAATGTGAAGTTGTAAAAATGGAATACCAACAGAGCAAGAAAATAAAAAAGAAATTTTGATAGGCAGAAATAGCATCAGCTATTAATAATGCATTAAAAATATTCCAGATATATAAACGGTTACCATAGGCTGCCAGGGTCCAGAGATGTTGTATGGCATTTCTTATCCAGTAAAAATATAATAAAGGCCAATTTAGATTCCTGTTCTGTTCCTTCTAAGCTTATAAGAACTAATCATATAACTGAAGCAGCATAACAATGTTATCAACATACTGCATTTATTTTTCTAAAGATTGTCACATTACTGATAGTACTGTTTTATTATAAGTAATCAGCAATTGTGTGCACCAGGGTAGGAAATAATATCTATACACTAGAAAATATTTTATAGTGGTGTGGGAAACAAAGGCAGGGGAAACATAACTAAATTTCCTTACTCCCTATAGCCCATTGACAAGTCCTTGAAACAGGTGGAGGGACCTTCCTCTAGGAACTCCACTGCCTTGATGTCGATACTTTGCTAAGGGCAAGAAGCAATCTTAACACAATCCTCAGGGTCCTGTAAGTCTGTTTAACATATAAAAGTTCCTTTAGATATTTCCTTTACCCACCCAAGATACATGTTGGCAATCATCCCCCAACATATGACACACCAATATATATCTGAAGGGTCTCTGACTGAGTTTTTACTCAACAGTAATAAATGACCTTTCCTAACAATAGCTGGCCCCCTCAGCATCCTGGAAACCTTTTTTCCAAAATACCTGGGAGGCTTGCTCTATCCCTAACCGCTCCCTCCCAACATGAAAGTCTATAATGGGTCCCTTCCCATGACCCCAGTACAGCTCTTTCTGCCCATGGGTTCTGTTCCTGTGCTTTAATAAAACCACCTTTAATAATACAGAGGTGAATAAAACAAATAATTCCTGTTCCTCTTGGGATATAATTCTAATGCAAATATTAAAACCTTTATTATCTCAAAATTACTTGAATAAGAAGGCAATAGTTATGCATTCTTTTTAAAGTAATTAATAATAAATATCTTCACCTTGGTTAATATTTGTCTCTTATTTTTACTTCAAAAGAGCTTATACTTAGATCACAACATGATGTGATTTGGGATCTTAAATATTTTTAAGGGTTTGCACCTAGTTGCTAAAATTCAAGTATTAGAATTTCATTCTTTGAAAAAAAATTTTTCATTCTTTGAGTGAATGAACTTCCTGTTTTGAAAACACACATTAAATAGGTTTAGCGATTCTTATACGAATATTATTACACAATTATGATGACATAATGAATATAATAGTACTATACATTGCCATATATAGAGAGGTGCTATTCCATTTTATAAATAATATTTAATGTTATGAATATTATTTGAAAACTTAAGTTAACACTGACAGAACTATAACACATTATGAAGTAGCATTTGTTGTGAAAAAAGCTTTGTTTACCTAATCCAAAAACTGAAGAAACAAAAATTAGAAATGCATTTGTAGGTTTATATCAATCAAGCATGCAGCTTTGAT
Source organism: Canis lupus baileyi (assembly GCF_048164855.1). Taxonomy (NCBI): domain Eukaryota; kingdom Metazoa; phylum Chordata; class Mammalia; order Carnivora; family Canidae; genus Canis; species Canis lupus. The sequence goes on along the minus strand of NC_132847.1, from coordinate 43,761,731 downwards.
TTTCTTGGATAGTCATGAGTTTTAATATCCTATTCCATTGTTTCTAAAATTACATTCGGAATTGTTAAAAATCATGCATCCAATCTTTAGGCATAAAATATTAGCATTATTTGTACTTAGGAATCATTATGGGGGTAAATTATGAATGGCTTTATGGAAATAGATGCTTTCATTAAAAAATGAAAATTGGCTGAATATACTGAGGTTAAACAGATTAATAGTAGAAATGTATATTTTTAAAGAAAGCCATCTAATTATAAAGAGACCAGAGCTAGAAAGGAGAATGCTAAGAAATTCTAAAAAAATTATTTTTCTATCCTCACGACCACAAACTGACCATGATGGTTACATTGACGTGTGTTGCAGGGTCGTTTTTATTTCCAAATATATTTTAAATTGTATAAATTAGCAGAGAATTGCTATCTATGTATGATAGAAGCTAGATGCACACTGAAAGCATGTAAAACAATCACCAAGATGTAGGTAATAGTAGATCACTTTTTCTGGTTTTTCTCTTTGATTTAATAATATGCAAGTTGAATTTATGCTTGAGCCAAAAACATCTTCAAATCCTTCTAGAAATGATGTAAATCACTAAATATGACCAATGGTCATGTAAAAACACAATGCTATCAACTAAAATGACAGGATAAGATTATTTTAAATACTCAGCTTTTACTACTTTCTGTGTAGGCATCGATTAAGATCTACTCTCACAAGTCAGATTGCACCAATCCATTATTTATAGGAAAACATAAGTGAGGCTTTCTTCTCCAAACCTTCAGCTAATGAAAAATGTGTTTTTAAAGTATTTTCTTAGTGCTGTGTAACTGGTTCAGAAACTGCTGCTTTCAATGTTGCCTTTAATACTACTCTCCACTCTTAGCCCCCAAAAGGAAACCTTTGCTATATATTTAAAAAAAGTAAAAATGTCACATTTTTAAAAATTTCCCTAAAACCATAAAGGCCAACACCATCTAACACCTAAAAGAGACAACAGAGTATCAGAGGAGAAGCAAATAGCAAAAAAGTGAGTATTAACTATTTTTATTATTATCAGCAATGATGGTATTATCAAAAGTTCAGGAAGTGAAAACACTAATAGGGAGGGTTTGAATGATCACTAAGCAGAGCTTTGAGGAAAGGAACTGGAGATCTGAGTTTAAAATTAGTAGAATGTTGCCATTGCCTTGGCAAACAGTGATAAGGAGCAGTGAAATAGTTAATTGTATAATGAATAGAAAGAAGGGAACCTGTTAGCACAAGTAGTGTAGGTAGGAGATGATATTAATGTCTATCAGTATGCTCATACTGATTATAAAAATATTGAAATCCTTTCATACCCTTTGGTAAATAGCTACGGGGCCAAGCCCCTGACTTATATTCAGCCCATTCCCTGAAAATCAGATTTCCCTATGAACCAAAGACTGTAGTTTCAAGGAACTTTAGCAAAGGGCATCCCGAGTCCTGCTTTAGCATGAAAGCTAACATCCCACTGATGTGTTGATACTTGTGTCTCTCAGATTGTTAAGTATTTTTAATATCACTTCTGTCTTTAAGAAATAGACATGGACTTCTTTTCTACTTATACTGCTCAACACTTAATACGCACTTTCAACATGAGGACATGTGTCTCTCTTCCAAGATTCCTAGCTGATATCTCTTCAATGACTTTTTTCCTCTTCATTTTTTTCTGTCTTCTTCTTCTGTAACCCTATTGTACTGCTTTTGAATCTAAGAATCTGTTCTATATGTTTCTTATCAGGATTGTCCTATTTTTAATATACTGTTACTTCATATTATTAATGTAACACTATTTAATGATATGCACGATAAGAAAGTCATTTTTGAGTACTCTGTTATTTTCTCTTTTTGGGGGGGAGAATTAATCTTCTGGTTGATTTCATCGACTGCTTGGCTTACTGAGAGGCTTACTCAGGTGTTCGGAATTGTTCATCAAAAAGAAAACTTCTGGGCACCTGGGTGGCTCAGTAGTTGAGCGTCTGCCTTTGGCTCAGGTCATGATCCCAGGGATCCTGGGATTGAATCCCGCATCAGGCTCCCTGTAGGGAGCCTGCTTTTCCCTCTGCCTGTGTCTCTGCCTCTCTGTGTCTCTCACAAATAAATAAAATCTTATAAAAAGAAAGAAAACTTCCTTCTTTTCCTTCCCATTCTTATTATCCCTCCCTTTTTTTCCTCAAACTCCTCAATTTTGAACAGTTTTGTAAACACTTCTACTTGTCTTTCTAGGGGTCCCAATCTAGATTTAGTCATACATCAGGAGCTCAGAGATCTTGATAAAGTGATGATTTGGAAAGTTGTAGTCACCCAGAGCTATAGTTTGTCTCAAGTCTTGATCCACCAAGATTATATCCATTACCTTCTTCCCTCATTTTTAGCTTGATATAGGCAGCCAGAATTTGGGGTAAGACTGAGATGTTAGTTTTCTGTTTCCTTTAGTAGATAGAGAAGGGAGGCCATAGCCACACGTTTCACGTGGGGAGCCTGGGTCTAGTTTGTTCTCCTGTATTTGTATGAAGAACTTTTAACCTCCTTGATCGTGTAGGAATAGAGCTCTCTACTTGCAAACTTGAGGTTCTATAGATCTGCTTTTTAGGACTGATGACTCTTTGCATCCCTCTTTCATTATGGGACCAAAGCAGTACTTATCTTCCCATTTGAACTTCAGGATTTGATTTTACTTTTATCATTTTATACTTTATCATTTCTATGGGCTTAGTAGAGGGGAAGATGGTGCTTTTATCAGTCACGTTTCCAGCAGGAAACAGATGGCACACTCAAATTAGGATAATTCAAGGCAAGTTTAAAAAGAGACCACTGAAAAAGATGTTGTCAGGGCGTAGGGAATCAAAATCGATACTGTCACATTCCAGAGCAAGTATGGAATAGAAACTGAAGACATGAGGAAAGAGAATGGTTAGTGTATGGACAAAGAAAAGAAAAACCCAGCTATTTCTCCTGTCCTTCCTACATGCACACAAATTTATAAAACACTTATTTGGGGGGGATTTTTGCAATTTGCATCTTACCTTACCCCTAACACTGGCTTATGAACAGGTCACGTGTATGGGTTTATGTAATGAGACAGGACAGAGAGAGAAACTGTAACCCTATACAATCTTATCACTGAAGACTCAAAACAAGCTGAAAAGGTTAAAACAGTAAGTATACACTATGCATTCAAGAGAATTCATAGAGACCTGTAGTCATGATGATGCTGTACGTTTGTGTTTTATGCATGGGGCCAGATAACTTCAGTTTGGTTGCTCCCATGGCAGAGAGTAGGGTAGAGAAATATGGAGAGGATTTCTTTCATAAATGTATGTGTATGCATATGTGTGTATGTGTGTGTGTGTGTGTGTGTGTGCGCGCGTAGGAAATGAGAACAGTTGGATTTTTTTTTCATGACAGCAGAATAATATCCACACCTGAAGTGAGACACAATGAGTATCTCTTTTTTATTCAAGCTTTTATTTGTAAATGTCAACCTACTTCTCTTCTTTCCCTGATTTCCATCATATCCTTTTCTTTCCATCACCCTCCCAAAGTAGAGACTTGACTAGGATTTCTTCAGCAAATCCTGGACATCATGGGCAGAGACAGAAAGACTAGTGGGCTTGCAGTGAAAAATTTGGTATTGGACTTTGGTCATCTGATCTGACTTAAGGAATCAAGCTCTCTGAATATTAAGTTTTTCATCTTTGAAGGGAGGTGTCACTGCCCATCTTTCTTCAGAGGTTCCCAATCAAAAGGGAATATCATAAAATTCATGAAGATGGTGGTTCTTTTTAGAAAGGATGAGGAAAGGAGCATGCCCTAGAGCCTGAGAGTGGGCTGGAAAAGGAAATAGAAGGGAGTGCACTCTGGCTGGGGAAGAAGACATCCCTGAAGACAAAATGGCTCCATTAAAATATCTGCCTTACTTTTATCCAATATGTCAGCAATGCTCCCACATTAGGCTCTATGTACTGTGTGTTCCCTCTGCCTCAAGCACAGTTCTACAGATATTTATCTGGCAAACTCTCTTACCTCTATCAAGTCTTTGCTCAAAAATCATTTTAATGAGGCTTATACTGATCACCCCTATATGATATTGCAATCAAAGCCCCCAGTACTCCTCATCTGCTTTGCCTGGTTCCGTTTCTTTCTATAACATTTGTCACATTCTAATACACTCTATAATTTTCTTGTTTATCATGCCTACTTTTTTTTTTCTGTTATTTGACAACACCTTCATGAGAATGTAAACTCCGTGTTGGCATAGATCTCTGTACATTAGTTCATGGATGTATCCCAAGCACATAGGTTAGTGTTTTGGACATAGAAAGCACTTCATATTTTTTTTCCAAATGAATAAGTGTGTCACTCTAATAGTGCAAAGCAGTCATATCAGATTTCCCAGGGTGCCAGCTGAAGAGTGTCATATATCATAATAGAAAGATTAGTTGGAACCTGATCACAGGGACTGACCACAGGGCCTTTGGTGACTTTGGAGATTGGTAACCAGGTAAAGAAATTCCTGATGGTGCTCTGCTATACATTTATTCTTCAAACCTGACATCAAGACCATTATACCCATTTTCTGAGTATACAGTGGAAAGGTTCTCACAAAGGGCTATCATTCCCCACAGTCAGATCAAGTCCCCTGAGGAAGACAAACATAATTTTACATTCTGCTAGACAACAACGGTTTGCTTATCGTTTCATCCTTTTTAGATTGTGACTTCATCTTGTTATTTCTTGTCATCATTATTTTAGAGATTTCCTTTGCCTTTTTGCCTGTAGATTACTGTGTTTTTGTAGATTCCATTTCTTTCTCTTGGTAGGTTTATTTTTTCACTTTACTGAGCACATGCTCCAGTAGTACAAAATGGGTAAAAAGGAAGTAAAATTTTTGATCCTTTGTGTGACTAAAAATATCTTTATTCAACCTTTGATTCAATGTTTGGTTATATGCAGAATTCTATGTTGAAAATAATTTTCTTAAATGATCTTGAAGTTTTATTCCCCCGTATTTTCTAGGTTCTACTATTGCTTTTGAGAACTGGAATGTATTTTCTAAGTTTTGTATCTATTTTATCTGTTATTTTCCCCAAGCTAGAAATAGGATCTCTATTTTAGGATCTCTACTTTACCCATGATGTTATGAAAATTTACATTGATGTGTCTTGTTGTGAGTCTTTCTCCATTCATTATGCTGGCACTTGACATGCCCTTTAAATCTGGAGATGCATGTCTTTTAGTTAGGAAAGAAAATCTTACATAATTTCTTTAATATTTTTCTCCCACCTATTTTCTCCACATAATTTTTTTTAGATAATATGCAGTTGGGAGTTGGACTCCCTAGGTTGTTCCTTTAGTTAAAATTTTCCCCACATTTTTTCCTTTCGTTAACATTTGAAGGCTATATTTTTTATTCTCTGAAGGTCTCTCTTTTTTAAATAGCATCTTATTCTTGTTCGTATTTCTGACAGTATTTAAGTTTCTATTTTTTCTGAGTTCCTTTTAGGGGCATTTGGCTATCATCTTTCATTTTTGAATGTTGTCAAATGTCTCATGATATTTGGCTGCTTACAAATAATATCAACAAAGCATAAATAAAAAATAAAAAATTAACTAAAGGCTGTTTATCAATAAAGCATAAAACATAGGTTGGCAACCCAAGCCTGGGGGTGGCACAAAGTGGATGATGGGCTCCCTTATTGGAATCAGGTGGATATATGGCTCTTTTATCAAGTTATACACAAATTCCTAGATGTTTTCTTTCATGCTGGCCAGTTTATTTGGAGAGAAAACCACACTCCTCCAATTCTCAGGTCTTTCTGATTATCCCTGACATTAACTGTGGTACTAAATTATATTTTCTTACATCTGTTTACTTCCTCTGCTAATAATGCTGCCTCCTTGGCTGGGAAGGGGCTATAAGCCTGTTGTTGGTAGAAGTTGATCTAGGAGGAGGAGATGAAGTAGGGATGGCAAGTCTCAAGAATAAGTAGTTTTGGGGTGCCTGGGTGGCTCAGTCAGTTAAGCACCTGCCTTCAGCTCAGGTCATGATCTCTGGGTCCTGGGATTGAGTTCTGCATTGGGCTCCCACTCAGTGGGGAGTCTGCTTCTCTCTCTCCCTCACCCTGCTTCTGTGCTGTCTTTATCTTGCTCACTCTTTCTCTCAAATAAATAATAAATAAAATCATAAAAATATTACTTTCACTAAATCCATCTATTTTCAGTAAGAAGCCCCCTTCCTGTTATGGCTAGAGCCCTGTATTTTTTTCTTTAGCAAATAAATATATACACTTTTTATTTGTCAATTGTATCTGAGAAAAGCTGAAAAAAAAAGTTTTTGGACATTTGAGACAATGAGAGGGCTCTTAGAGACATGGGCATTGCATGTTATCTTTTGCCCAGGCAAAATAAACAGAGGGGGATGCATGTGGGAATTGCTCTTGTGCTCTGCAATCTTCTAAAATCTCAAGACTCCCTTAAGCAACCTAAATTAGTCTATTAACTCCTATTTATGAATGCTGAGTGGGCCTTTTACTTTCTATGCTGGTAGAGCTTGTTCATTTTGGAAAGAGAAAAGACCTATATTTCTGTTTTCTAAGAAAATTATCCACTCGTGGTAAACCCTGGTGTCCTACACCATTTTTAATGACAATGTAAGACAAGAAAACATCTTTCAGTAATAAAAAAGCATTATTTTACTCCGACCCCCCCCCCCCACCAGAAACATGAGAATAGAGAGCTTAATGTTATCAGCTGAGGAAAAATAATGAGCTCTAGGTAGAAGGAAACCAAAGTAAAAATAATTGCACTTCAGCCAGTTTCTTTGAGGTAGTCTTTACAGTAGTTTTATTTTGGAGATATCACTTTAAATGAGCATTGCTCCAAAGCCAGGCGTTCTATGAGTTTTTGTTGATTTTTTTCTTTTTGGCATAGTGTATGCAGTCATCTTGGTTACACCTGCCTTAAAATTTTCCTAGACTACAAATGTTGTAATATGATATAAGCACTTGGGCATCAATTGCATATGTAAAATAATCAAATATGTTGACTTAACTATAGCTCTAGACTGAAATTTTTATATATAGAATATATGGTTATATTTTCTTTAGCTAACTCCACTAGCAAATTATAGAAAGCATGACTTTTTCTACACCCAATATTCTCTGTGTATCTATTCAGGTTTATATTTTCTGTGCATCTGTGTAGAATCTTTCAGTAATAAAAAATATAGGATACAGTAATACAGTAATAAAAAATACAGGAATACAGGATGGTATGCAAGATATTTTGGAAAGTTGAACTGACTTTGAGGGAAGTGGCTAGGAAGTTAGAAGCTGGGTCAGGTGCCCTCAGTATTATCTTGGTGATTTGCTAGGACTCATGGAACTCTAAATATAGTTGTATTTATGGCTAAGGTTTACTAAATGGAAGCAAAATTGTCAAAGGGAAAAGGAAAATAGGCGAAATCTGGAGGAAATCAGGTGCCCTCTTCCAAGGGTCTGCTCCCTGTGGAGTCCCTTAGTTCCTAATTCCTCCAGCATTAAATTGTGACATGTGGCCTATCAGGGAAGCTCCTTAGATGTTAAGTGCCAAGGTTCTTATTGGGAGTTAGTCAGATAGCATCCTCTGCCAGGCATGTATGAAAATTTGAGATTTCCAGAAAAAAAAAAAGGGCATTTGTTCAGCATAAACCATAGAATTTGTACATTTTAGGCTGGTAGTTACCTCATAAAATCCAAATTCCTAGATGCCCACCAAGGCCCAACCTGGCAAGCAGGCATTTCTTAGGATAGCAATCTTTCTTGCCCTGTTAACTCTTTTCTGGGGGAGAAAGAGGACAAATAAAGAAACTAAATGTTATTCAACATCTCTTTGAAAAATATTTTCATAACCCATTTAATTTTCATGAAATCTCCATGAATTCCAGTGGCAGGACTCCTGGCCCCGAGGGGTAAGGAAATGTAGTAAGAAGCTCCCTTTGTCTTAGCCCTTGATTATCTTAAGACTCTGTTTTGTATGTTACAGTAATTACAAAAGTTTAGAATCACCACTCATTCATACCTAGTGGGTTTTAGGACTCACCTCTGATTTGGGAATCGATTTTCTCCTATGGACTGCAGTGGTTCACATCAATTTTTCCTTGAAAAGTTCGAGTTGGTTTCTGCACTGTCAGCCTCGAGAACCGAGGGCACCCATACCTTGGGTGAGGTTTCTAAGCTTTCTGTGTCCTTCCTTTGCTTTAGGACTCCCTACCGAGGAGGAAGGCATACAGAGGTAGTTTTATATTGCTCCATGGAATGGGTGTATTTGGAAAATGACAGAGAAATCTAAACACACACGAATGTGTTTCATTGGATGATGAATTTTCTCCCTAACAGCCACGGTCTGTCCATAGCATGGGAAGATGGAACCAGTCCTGGTATGGAAGAGGGGAGTCCAGGTCAGGCTGGCTCTCACCCGGAAGTGGGTATGAGGCCCAGGCTTTCCCACAAGATCCCTCCATTCTTGGTAGGAGCTTCTGAGTATGCACCTGAGGAATCATAACAATGCTTCTCGAAGAGATGAAGGTCTTAGCATACTTTCATTCCGCCAACTCTGATCTTTTAGTATTTACTTCTATAATAAATCTGGAATTTGTTTTGTTATTTTGTGTGGGAATCTAACTACTAAGAGATGAGAAATGTAGGCATAAAATATAGAAAAAAAGTATTCTGAATATTTGCTTTTAGAAGTATTTTAAAATATGATTTCATACATTTTTCTCCAGATGATATGAAAGAGTATTTTGTATAACTCTTTTCTCAGTAATAGGAAGAAATTACCTCACTTTGTTTTCATGTCTATAAATTTGGAATATATCACACCGCAATGTGTGTCTACCTCTTGGGAACATATTGAGGATGATTATTTCCAAATAATACTCTGTGCTGAAGTGAGTAGATTTTTGTGCTCCATCTTTTAACAGGAAGAGCTGGGAGATACAAATTGTGTTTAAGTAGACATCAATATTTTACCAAGATAAATGCTGGAAGATTTAATTTCTCTTGGAAAATGGCAATCATATGACATTTCAAACTGATTAGATAGAAATTTGATTATTGGAAGGGATAGGGAAAATCCAGCTTTAATTTCATGCATTTTGGTGAGAGTCGTGCAGTTTCCATGCCAGTTTAATGGGTTTTCTCATCTGAATGACAAGTCTAAAAACGGCCCCTCACAGTATAATCAGAATGGTCCAGATAGCTTTCCATTCACAAATTCAGATATATCGGGGGTTGAAATAAATCCTAAAACTGCTTTCAGCAAGTAAGTGGTATCATAACTAGTTGTTAACTTTGCTTTTGCTTTTATTTTGATATGCGCTCATTTGTTTTCCCCTACTTTCTTACCCCAAATTATCCTCCTTAGTATTAGTTTCTTTGGTCATAATGGACACTATCTGCCAATCCATAAGTGATTTATAAGTAGTTACATTTTCACAGATACCTGGGTATTAACCACGAAATCATGCAATGAGATTATGTGCTGTAAGAATTTATTTCCAACTCCTTTGACCTCTGTGTCCTCCTGGATGCCAGTCTGTGGTTGTACCTTTTCCTGAGTAACTTGCAAAACTGCCTTCTTTCTCACTGATGGAAAACAATTTCCCCTCTAACGTGCTACCAAAGTAGCTGGAGCTGGTTGCTGTGTGATGTTTGTGTGTTTGCCTGGTGCACATTTTTCCCCTGACGACTGCTGTCATATTGACTCACTTTGATAGTCAAAATAAGTCTTTTAAAATGTTTCTCTATATACTCCAGACTAATCCAAACCTAAAACAATCAGGCTGACTTTGTTTGCCTCTTTCAGCACCAGCAACATCAAGATAGCAGACAGCACTTCCAGCTTCAAGAATGATTACCATTGCTGAAGATGTGAGAGCCCAGTAGAGGGAAGCTTAAGTTTCGTAAAAGAAACTGTCCCTGGAGGGCTTGGCATGGCTCAGAAAGGGCTTGCCTGGGGAATCAGGAAGATGATATCAATGACACAGACTCGAGGTGCCATTTCACAAAGAGCTGCTTTTTCTCTTTCTTTCTCTCTCTCCACCCCCGCCACTGTTGGCAGAAATTCTTGCAAAGTTATAGAATGAAGGTGAACAGGACAAAATTAGCAGATTCCTATGAGTCATGACAGTTTCAACACAACCTCTAGCTCTTCATGTTAAATTATAGTGTGGGGTATTTTAGCATGTATCAGGATGATTAACCACAGGGCAGGCTCACCTCCAAAGGTGGTACTTTATGTCACTGTGCAACAAATTGAGAGAGAAATAGAAATGGGGTAGGGGGCCAAATGATCTGCATCTCTACCATTTTCCTCTCATTATCTTAATGTATGATGCAGGCTGCAGACTTTGTAACTTCAACCTTTCCTACTAACAAAAGAGATCCGTCATACATGAGACCTGAGCTTCAAAATGCCAGCGTTCAAAGGGCCCCAAGAAACCTTCCTCTCAGACTTGACATTAACTATGGGGGTCTTGAGACGGCATTTACAACAAACAAACAAACAAACAAACAAACAAAAAGAAGATGGTATCTTTCTGAAATGAAGCATCAAAATGATCTCTTATAATCACTGACGTTTAAGGAGAAAGGATAAACTGAACCTTTACTACTTGACACAGAGCTGCGTCCAGATAGGAAGAATTTTGTTTTAGTTGTCTTTGAGCAGAGTGAGATGACTTTGCAACAGCAGTAGCTGACAAGTATTGACCTCTTCCTGCCTGCCCGGTGCTGTGCTAATTGTTTATACTAATGCACAGTAGACTCGCATCCATGCTTTGAGTTAAGCATATACTTAGGATACCCACTTTATAAATGGGGACAGTGAGGCTTAGAGAGATGAATTTCTCTGCCTTAGGCCACTCTGCTAGTCAGTGGTGAGACTGTAGAATTTTTCTCCTCATACAGAGGTGGGTTGGGGGTGAGGGGTTGGGAGGAGCTTACAGGAGGGGCAAAAAAGCCAGAAACGGCCTAACCTTGGAAATGTGAAATCACTGATGGAAGAAGGAGACAGAACTCCACGCTTCACTCATCCTGCTGCATGTAGAGTCCTAACTGAAACGGGGCCCTGGTTTTCCGAGGCGAGCTCAGCCGGTATCAAACACCATTTTTGTTTGGCTGCAGATGAGAAATACGAATGCATTTGTTTCTGTTTGCACCCTTTTCCAGCTGAAAACCTTTCTTGTTAGCTGTCAACAATGTCACTTCCACATTTCCATGTGATGGGTTTCTACTGCTGCTTATTTTGAAACAGAGGTGATAATTAATCTTCCCACATTCAAGCACTGCAAACATATTTCAATTTCAAATGAGATAAGACCCAAGCCGAAACTCCCACACTTGTATTTTAGATAGCTTTGTACCATGCATTGTAACTGGCCTGAATTTTCTCTGTGGCAGTCACATTATCGATGATGAGTGTAGAAGTATTATTTCTAAGAGACACGCTCAGCGGAATAGGGAAGTGACACATTAGCAAAAGTTGGAAGGAAGAAAGGAAATGAGAATTAGGGTAATGTTGGTCTTTTTGCTGACCCCGTACACTTGCCAAGCTTCAGCCACTTGTCCTTAAATAGCAGCATAATTCTGAAACTTACCTGTATGACCAGGTCAATACATCTCTTCTGTATTCACTGTCACTGGTTTCAAGGGTTGAGTCTGGTCACAATATATTAGAATCAGAACTGTAAGAGACCTGTAGGTCATAGAGTTTATACCAACTTGTATGTGTTTGGATACTGGTTTCTAGACTAGGGTATTAGTAAACATTATTTACAGATGACTTAGTATCGCTAGTTGGGGTGGTTTTATCCAAAGCCTAAAGAGCAGACGAGAAGATATTTTTGAGGAGCCATAGTCTAAATGCATGTTATACATGGCTCAGTTTTTTTCATGGGGTTTCTTTCGAAGAAATCACAAATCCCATTTGGAACCCTAAATAATGTAAATATTATTTTAGGTGTTCTTTAAGAGGCTATCTATCCCAGGAGCCTCACAGCATAGAACACACATTGTGGGTATCCATGTTTCACAGGGCAACCATGAAAAGTCTAGCCCTCATTCTCTCACTTCTTTTTGTTTTCTCTGATTTCTTTTGTGCTCTCTGGCCAGGAGTGGCTTCCAGGATATCTGTAACTAATTCTGAGTTATGCAGGCTGCTTGGTGGGAGGTGGAGGCCAGCAACTTCATAGCTCTTGTACCAGGAAGTCTACCATTTGCTCACTGTGAATGTTGAGATTACTAGAAATTCTTGAGATTTTCTGGTAAATAAAATTTTCTTCATTTTATAGATACATACACATACATATATAGATTTATGAATATTTATTTACAAAAACAAAGCTGTTCATTTACTTTAGCAACCAGAGCTGAATGAAACAAAACAGAAATTTAGAGCAAAGGAAATGGGGGAAACATGGCAAAATATGAGTCATGTACTGCTTTTCCTCCCTTGTCCTATGACCCCAAATTTTAGCTATCATGTCCCGCTTCTAGACTGAGTTGTAAAATGTTCACTTAAGTATTAAACATATTAATAATGATTTATTTAGGTATTAGGCTTTTAACTTTCTTAAGAAATGAGGGATTCCTGGGTGGCTCTGTGGTTTATCACCTGCCTTCGGCCCAGGGTGTGATCCTAGAGTTCCGGGATTGAGTCCCACGTTGGGCTCCCTGCATGGAGCCTGCTTCTCCTTCTGCCTTTGTCTCTGTCTCTCTCTTTCTGTCTCTGTATCTCTCATGAATAAATAAATAAAATCTTAAAAAATATATAAAAAAAAGAAGAAATGAGGCAGTTCTGAAGAAAAAAAAATTCCCATTTAGGAGTTTTTCTTGTACATGCTGACTTAGACCTTTTTTTCCCTATATCTAGAGAATTGTACAAGAAAAAGGGATGATAGTTTGGGACATGGTAATTTGGGGTAGTAGGTTTTGATCTAGGAAAATCTTCTCAACATAAATTTGGAAATTTGAAGGTAAATCTCAGAAGAACATTGAGAACTTGAGATGTTCATTTAAAAATATGCAATCTACCAGAGACAACATTTAAAGACTAATAACTAACACGCATCAAGCCTGTCTTGTATACCAGGGATTGCTCCAAATTCATTTAATCCACACAACAACCTTTGGAAGGTAGGTATTATTATTGTACTCAAAGGGCAAGTAAATTCCCCAAAAACACTCAGCTAAGAAGAGTCAGACTCAGGGTTTCAAAGCCAGGAAGTGCATTCACAAAGCCCAAGTTTCAGCTTATAACATGTAGCAGGGAAAGAGGGCAGAACATTATGAGCTAATTTAAAATAGAGCCAAATGAACCCAGGGAATTTATGGAGAAGAGAGCAAAAGAGAGATGGCTTGGGGAGCTATTAGGAAAACCCAAATTGTGTAGCTTCTCAGTATCCAACGTAGAAAAGCATTTCATGAAAGATGAGAACATCGATGACGTAGAGATCAAAGGGAATGGAGATCTGGAAAGGGCCACTAGCTTAGGTGAGTAAGAAGTATGGCCCCTGTAGGAAAGCTAATTCTGGAGTATGTTGGCTTGAAGAAGCTTGACTTTTTCAATGGCCACACTGTCAATGATACAAAGTTTGCCTTAGTTTCATGGAATTGGATATTCTAATAGTAAGTGATCCAAAAGTTAGCTGGTTTGGTAGGAAAGCATGGAACAGAAGTGAGGGCATAAGTATGTAGTCCACCTCTTCACTTTTAGTTTCTGTTGTTGTTGCTGTTGTTTTTGAGTAGGCTCCACAGCCAGCATGGAGCCCAACTCAGGGCTTGAACTCACAATCCTGAGATCAAGACCTGAGCTGAGATTGGGAGTTGGACACTTAACTGACTAAGCCACCCAGTTGCCCCCACTTTCAGTTTTCTACTGAAATGTTAGTCAGGCTTTCTCTGAAAACACTGCATAAAATAACCTCCCTCCTTATCTCCCTATTCTTCCACTTTATTTTCCTTCATTGCACCAATCTTTTTCATATATACTATATATTTACTTGTGTATTTGTTTGTCTCTTTCCCTCACTCAAAATAAAGCCCAACTGGGGAAAGATTATTTTGTTGGCTACTTTATCTCCAGGACCTCCATCAGTTTTAGTCCAATGAAAGAATCAGATTCTTTGTGATTCTTTGTGAGCTCACACTGCTCACTGATTTTGGGGTCTATTTTTCATTATCTATAAGATAAGGAAGATATTTGAGATTATTTTTAAGTTCTCCACTCAATATGTTGATGATTCTAAAATTCTCCACTCTCTTCTCTCCACCCCATTTTATTTTGGAAATGAGAAGTTATATCCTATAACTCAACAACCTGAAGGCTAAATTTGAATTTCCTCAAGATGCCAGTGACCTGGATGTGATCTTATGCCCCTGTGGTTTGTCCTGAGTCCAGTAGGAACCATCCTAACATCAAGAAGAGTGCTGTCCTGCCGCACTTGCTCTGTTTGCTTCCAGCATGGCTTAACCAAGCTCAATTTTTTGGAGCTGGAAGTGTGGTTCCTTTTCAGAAACTACTCACCATTTGTTTACAGTCACATTTCTAGAGCATAATTTTTATTTTTGAAGCAGAATTTTTTTTCTTATCGGGTGATAAATCTACTAACTCAAAGTATCTGGATCCTTCTAAGTTCTAAAGTTCTATGACCTGAGTGGGCAAACTTCATGAAGAACACAGATGAAGGTGCTTTGTTTTCAGAGGCACTTGCAATGGGTGCAAAGAAGCCACTGTTCTGTCTCAAGGTATTATAAGTAACTCTATATCATGAATGGCTTCTAGGGTTTCTTAAACAAATACATCCTCTGAAGAAACTAAGTTTTAGTTTCCAGCACTTTTTGGATACTGTCTGGAAATCTTTTCCCTTGTTTAGCTTGTGTGATTAAACTTTAGACAGCTTGGTTTGCTTTTTAGGGCAGGAACCAAAAAGAGAAGGGGGTAACAGAGGAACGGTGTTTTAGAAAACACATGTAATGGATCTATGGTTATTTTCTACATGTAGGAGGCAAAGGATGGTGACCTTGATGTCGCCAAGTACTCTTCTCTTCCTAGTGAAGAACTGAAGAAAGTGGGTGATGGTCTGGGTCTTCCAGGTCTGGAGATGAACTATGTCTCTTCCATGATCCCCTGGCAGGAAGTGCTTTGATTTCTGCAGCATATTTTAAAAACATTTTATTGGTACTTAAGGACAAAATGGAAAAGTGTGGACTGGAAAGTGAGCCAATTAGGAAGCTCTGGTGCAAGTTAAAAATCATCTGAAGAATGTTCTGGAATAAATTAAGTCATTCAAGGCAAAAGCAGGGTGTAAACTAATGAAGAAAGGATCAATGTCATATGAGAGGAGACATTCAGCATTATATTCTTTAAACCAATGTTATTTAATTTTGTTTTTGTACTTAAAACTGTGAATCAAGATGTAGAGAACTGAAAAAAAAAAGATGTAGAGAACTGTATTATAATTCTCTCCTCCACTAGTTACGGAGTTAATAGACATATTCTTCTTCACATTGAAATGCTTAAAATGAATGATTTTCACTAGATTACCTGTGGGGACAGTCTGTAAAGAATATAGAGCTGGACTAGTCATAGCTCATCCTCATCAGCAATCCATTTTAAGAGGAACACCTAACTATTGCCCGTAACATTAGGAACATCTTCATAATCCTTTATAAACTCCCAGCAACTTCTGAGATGTTGTCTATTTATTTATCTTTTTTGTAAAAATGAGACCATGCGGAAAATACAACAAAAGCAAGAGAGAGAGAAAAAGAATAGGCAATTCAATTTCTAACTTCAATTCTTATGAGAATATTGGGGGAAATGACTATATGTATTTGTAAAAGTCAGAAAAACAATGTGATTCACTAGCTTAACCTTTTTCACTAGAATAGAATGTTTTCTCCCTGCTTTTGTTTCATCTTCAACCAGAGAAAATTAATCTGAATGTCAAGATGCAATTGTGTTTTGCACTAAAATAGCATTGCTTATCAATAACCTATCTTCAAAGACATTCTCCAAAAGGTGTTTTATTTCCATTACAGTCGTTAGAAACATTTTCTGGTGATCAAATACTTCATTTGGACCTTTTATCTGCTTTTCTGTAAACAAAATCGGGTAAGGAAAGAATAGAATGTGAAGGGAGCTCACCATGAGAACACGGGGAAATCACTAGTTTAGATCTGGTGGTAGAGGGAAACAGACGATTTATATTTTCAGAATATACCTTGCTGATGTGCATGAAAGCCCTCTTTGAACTCTGACTATTACAATGAATAAGTAATTTCTTGCCTTAGAGACTTGTAATGTATGGCCAAAGCAGCTAGAAACTAAGGATAGTTTCCTTTACATATAACTACTCATGTGCTATCACTTGCTCCAACGAAAGTCCTCAGGGTAGCACTTGTAAGCTTCCAAAAATCACAGCCCTTCCCCAGAGAGAACCCACAAAGGATATAAGTTACATTTTTAGACCCTTAAATGGTAAGAAGTGAATAATTCAATTCATTTCTAGATGCCTGTGGATTTGTGCTACCTAAGATTTTCTGGGTAGATACAAGCAAATACTGCTATATAAACATAAGAAATAATAATATTTTTGGTATGTTAATTATAGAGCTTACATTAGTTACAACAATTATGCCTAGAAAAAAAGGCTACTGTTTTTTTCTTTTTCTGGAGCTTTTCAACAATCAATTTTGAAACAGTTTTGAAACCTTTTCAAAATATTAAAGACAGGAAAGAAAAAAACACTGGTAGGATAAAAATGTGTATCACAGTTTCTTTAATTTGGTGTCAGTTCATATATTAATTTGCTGCTAGATTTCCTAAAGATCATTCTGAAACTCTTTAATTTATAGTATTTGTTTACAAATACATAGGAAAACAATAAATGTCTCAAACACCATCTGCCTGTATTTTCCCTGAAGGGCTTTGCATATTTTCAGCAAGAAACAAGTCTAAATATCTTGTAATTTCATCAAAATGTTTCATAATTTCACAGCAGCCCTGCTAATGAAGTACAGTATGAGCCCTTATAATAAGCCAAAATGATTTCAAATTGCAGACAGTGCCTCCTAATATTGTGGAAACACAGTGAGAACTGCTGGGGAGCAGGAAGGTTGTTTCCTGCTTTGGGCGGAGGAGAAGGCTGAAAGGAAATTTCATTTTGCAAGGAGAATGAGAAAGGCTGATATGTGTATCCACCTTAGACGAAGTTCAAGGAACTCAGAAACTTGGAGAAATGAGTCTGAGAGGACTCTTAATATTAGCTGTGAGCACTGAGATCTAGCAACAATTTTGGAGATAGATACCAGATCATTTCCTCATATGTGGTGTATGAACATTGATGTCAAAAATCAACATTTAGATACCTGGAGAAAGGAATACTGGAGATTGCAAAATTGGATCTGAAATTAATTTCCTGGTTTGCCACAGTCATAAATCCGAGCTTTCATCACAGAGGGGAGATAGGACAGCACATGAAGGCTTATTAATGCTAGATTCACGGCACCAGTATTAACTGAAATTTCCTCCAACCAAGTGGAAACACAAACACAAGAACACGAACGATTAACAGCTAGTAGCTCAAATTTATTGGGTGTTTACCATGTGCCTAACACTGAGCTAGTCCCCTACGTAGTGTCAAATCATCATGACTGTCCTTCAGGATAATTAGTACCATCCCTACTTTGCAGTGAGACCTGAGGTTCAGAGAATGTTATTTGCTCAGTGACTTAAAGCTAGCATGTGACAGATGTAAGAGAAAGATCTGTGACACATCTTGTGTTCATTGTACACACCTGCCTCTAAGTGGGCGTTTAGTGTTACTCTGAGTGTAGAATTGAGTGTGCATATTGGGAATAAATGAGAATATTTCAGACAACACTGGCTTCAAATTATTTATATTATTTTAATAGTTATGTATTTATCTGAATATGTATTATACAAATGTCAATAGCATACTGTAATTTGTATCCAGCTATATTGTTTTTTCAAGACAAAGTAAAAAGGTAGGAACTTTGTAATCTAGTTTATATAGAACATACAAAATATAGGTGTGGTATTGAGGATGATCATGACTGTTTTAAGCACGTGCCACCTAAATTTTAGCTGAAAGTCTTCTGAGAAAGATGGTGCTCTAAATAGATCTCTCCCTCTCCATCCATCCATCAACCCACTGCTCATCCACCCATCCAGCTATTGTCTATTATCATCTTTCTAGTATGGATTTTCACTTGCTGAATTTCCCAGCCCTTCACTGTGTCCTTTTCAGCAGTGCATTAAAATACCTTTAGGGGTAGTCAAATTCAGGAAAATTTATGCAATAGTATGTAAGGGACTGAAGTTTGAACAAAACCCATCTAACCTAGTGGATTCTGGACTCTTCTGAGTATGTACCAATCCAGAAAATTATATTATTATAAATCTCCATAAATATATTATGTAGAAGACATATATAAATAGAAAATCTAATAGGATGTAATCAAAAGAAGTAAATACAAAAATTGTGATTTGTTTCTTCTAACCCAGTGGAACCTTTTTTCACCCCTCCCTCACCAAAGGTATGTATATACCCCTTTCAAGGCCACTGACTCTGACCTCTTTTATAATTAAGGATACAAGATATTGTTTTTTTAGTAATCAATATGTGACAAGTAACTTCAGATATTTTATTATTTAAAATGACTACAAATTAGGGGCGCCTGGATGGCTCAGTCTGCTAAGTCTCTGCCTTCCACTCAGGTCACCATCCCAGGATCTTGGGATCCAGCCCTGCGTCAGGGTCCCTGCTCAGTGCAGATTCAGCCTCTCTCCCACTGACCCTCCCTCCCTGCTGTACTGTCACTCCCTCGCACTCTCTCTGTGTCTCTGAATCAATTTTTAAAAAGTGACAACAAATTAAAAATAAAAAGACAACAAATTTATTGTCAAATCTTTCTCTGTGTCACAGAGTCACAGTTAAAGAAAAATTTTCTAAGTACTTCTTTATTATGTTGAATACTCTACCTTGAATATTCTATTCATAGGTGGTGGGTTAGTATTGATCGTTATTCTCCAAACTGAACAAAGGTAGACTTTACAGATGAAGTTTAAAAAACACATTGAATAGCATGAGACACTGGGCGGTTGGACTGCTATGGAAGGAAGCAAAAAGTAACAAGGCTAAGACTCTTGGAAAGTATAGGAACTATTTACATTCCTATAATGAAATCATGAAAACAGAACAGTTAGAAATAGCAAATAGAACGTTTAAATAGAGTTTCCCAAAAGAGGTGAAACATCTGTCCAAATTGAGACAAAACCTTCCAATCCCATATTAGTTGGATTAGTAATTTAATGACAAATAAAACAATCATGGAAAAAATATTAACATCTTGAAAGAATTGCTGATCATTATCTCTATATGGATGCATGTGTGCTTCTAAAGCTAGGAAAATTCAATAGCAATTTCAAACATGTTAACATGAGAGCTAACTGGTAATCCATAAGTATTGTAACTAGATCAGAATAATTTAAAAACTCAAAGTGACTTTAAAACCTGCCAAATTTTTCTTAGAGTTTTAAATGCAAAATTCTCAGAGCTAAATGATTTACTTTTTTCATGGGAAAAAAGTTAGTAAAATGCACTGCCTAAGTCTGTGTTAGAAATTTTGTCCATACCAGTCTCCAAAATCATTGCAAATGCTAAATAAAAGATTAAGTACATGCCAGCTGCAGACTGAAGTGATGAAAGAATCAAAAGCCCAAACAAAGGGAAAATTGTTTAGTTTGAAATGCATATACAAAACCATCCCTGCCATAAATAAAAAAGACAGTCGGCAGCAAGAGACAGAGAGTTCAATTGTAATTGTGTTAAGGGAAATTAAATCTCTTCCAATCTTTTACTAATGCAGACTTCACTTCCCACATTCTTGAACCTAGTTTGTTAATAGTGATGGTGATGAAAATAATGGTATTATGTATAAGAAATGAAATTCAAGGAATAATGGTGTCAAAAAGAATAAGTCTGGTTCTATTGTTAATGAACATGAGCACAAAACCCAGTCCAAGGAAGGATATTTCTAATAGGTGTGAAATATCACATGAATTCCTGGGTTTGGAATTGATTTGCCTTTTCTCTCATACACCATGTGCATACATCCCTCTCACAGTATTTATGAAATTACCAGTATAGGTTTCTGTGTCCATATGCCCCCTTAGTACATGATTCCTTGAAATCAGGGTTATATCTTAGTCATCTTTGTACCTGCAACACACAGCACAGAGATAAGTACACAGGAGAGTGATAAATACTGCAATGATTTGGGGAATAAAGGTCAACAACCTTTTACTGCCTGAACTTCAACACGTATTTGTTCAATGTTTTAAATGGATTTCCCCTCAACTATTCTGAAGAACTAAGAATTTATGAGAAGGGGCTGGCTTTATTTCATCTAGAACCAACTTTTGTATTGATTTACTTAAAGCTTATAAATGCCCCTCCCTCCCTTCCTTCCTTCCTTCCTTCCTTCCTTCCTTCCTTCCTTCCTTCCTTCCTTCCTTCCTTCCTTCCTCCCTCCCTCCCTCCCTCCCTCCCTCCCTCCCTTCCTTCCTTCCTTCCTTCCTTCCTTCCTTCCTTCCTTCCTTCCTTCCTTCTTTTCGTGCTACAGGAAAAGAGATTTACTTGACTATTTGTAATCAAATAAGGTGTCCTTGAACTAGACTAGTGTTTTGGTGATTTAATACAGCTGGGCTGCTTCTATCATTCAAAGGCATTTTGGTTGAACACAGGGAACTGAGAAGAAAGAATAAAGAAGGCTTTACAAAAGCTCTCAAGTTCATGTTAAACAAGATTGAGCCATCAAAGCAAGAGTGTGAAATAAATGCACAAGAAACAGAGCTTCTTGTCTTAAATATGATCAAACTCCCAGTTTAGATGACAAGCAGCAGGTTGAGGTGTTTACAGGGACTTGAGCAGCAATACCTCACACTGAGAAACCATTAAAGATCACAACTTCCTCCTGAATCAAGTTAAGACAGAGCTACAGCCTAAAGTAATAGCTTAAGGTAAAGCTAAATGCATTGTGTATAAATTGAGGTCGATTATGACAATACAAAAAAAGTCACGCTGTTGAAACAAAATGTAAGATATCATAAAATGAAATCTAATTGCCAAACTCCAGTAAATATTGAATTGTGGTATGTTAAGAGCTAAAAAAAAGGGGCTGATTTAGATTTCAGATATTTACAAAGTGGCCAGTTGCTAAACCATATGTCTTCTCAAAATATTTTCTTTATAAAGGATTAACATCTTTATATAATATTTTATAGCAATATAATTATATAAAAATGATCAAAGTTAAATTATCAATATTTCTGATCACAAAAGTAATACATACTCTTTTTAGAAAAAAATGTTGGGGATCCCTGGGTGGCGCAGCGGTTTGGCGCCTGCCTTTGGCCCAGGGCGATCCTGGAGACCCGGGATCGAATCCCACGTCGGGCTCCCGGAGCAAGGAGCCTGCTTGCTTCTCCCTCTGCCTGTGTCTCTGCCTCTCTTTCTCTCTCTGTGGCTATCATAAATAAATAAAAATTAAAAAAAAAAAAAAGAAAAAAATGTTGGAATGCATAAAGAATAGTATATACCTACTATGATACTATTAATCATGAACAATTACATTAACATCTCATGGCATGTTTTCTTCCAAAAATAAATAAAAAGTAAGCCTATGTATATAATTTTTATAATATCATATAATTTTAAAATCCTGCTGCATATTTTGTATCTGGTATTGCCATTCAATATTCAATGGTAACCCAATTTCTTATGTTATTGAGCATGTTTAAAACATTATTTTGAATTATGGCAAAATACACCATCACATGACCATACCATGATTTATTTACTCATTCTCTACTGTGTGAATTTGTATTATTTCCAAATTTTGGCAATTATCACAGCACCTAAATAGATGTCCTGTTATATAAACCTATGCCACATCTCTGATTATTTTCTTGAGTTACATTTCAAGGAGCGAAATTACTGGGTCAAAGAATTTGGCAAGCTCTAAGGCAATTTGTACATATTTGTCAAATTTCTTTCCAGGGCACCTTTATGTAATTTCCTTCCAACTGTTTATTATGAAGTTTTCAAGCATAGACAAATGTTTGAATTTCTCAAAGGTGAAAAAATGAACCCCCATATATCCACAAATTAGCTTAAGCAGTTTTAATATATTGCTATGTTTGCTTTATGTGTATGTGTATGTGACTCTTTTGGCTGAACCATTCTGAAAGCCAGTTGCAGAGATATCACATCACTTAAACCTAAAAGCTTCAACTTCATTTCCTAAAAATATGTACATTCTGTTATATAATCACAATAAAATTATCATAGCTGAGAAATAATTCTTCATATCATCTGTTTTCCTCATATTAAAATGTCTCTATGCCATCAAAAATTGTTTTATGCATTGCTGTGCTTCTTATATTTCTTTAGTGTCTGTTAGCTATGGTAATTTTATATTTCTTTTTTAAAAAAAGATTTTATTTATTTGAGAGAGTGAGCTCAAGAAGGGGGAGAGGCAGTGAGAGAGGGAGAGGGAGAAGCCGACTCCCTGTTGAGTGCAGAGGCCAACGCAGGGCTTGATCCCAGGACCCTGGGATCGTGACGTGAGCCAAAGTCAGACACAAGTCAGAACCACCCAGGCATCTCTATGATAATAATATATTTCTTTAGTCTTAGTTAACCCAAACTTTTTTTCTCTATTGGTTTTGTATTGCTGTGTAACAAATACCCTCAAACTCGATGGCTTTCAATAACAAACTTGATCACATCACAGTTTCAGTAGGTCAGGAATCCAGGAGCAGCTCAGCTAGATGATGCTGGCTTAGGGCCAGTCAAGTTGCAGGCAGGGGCTGCAGTTATCTGGTGACTCAGTGCGGCTAAAGGCTAGTCTTCAAAGTTCACCCACATGTTCATACACATAATTGTTGGTGTGCATGTTGACCTCCCAGAAGGTCTCTGTTGCTTGCCACTTAGGGCTCTTCAGAGCACTTTTCAAAACATGGCAGGTGGCTCCCCCAGAACGAATGATGGAGAGAGGACAGAGAGAGAGCCTGGGATCATAATGGAAGCTGCAGTCAAGGGAAAAAGAATTGAGCTGCACTTCACAAAGAGTTAAATATCAAAGAATCTGTGGATCTATCTTTACAGTCACCACATCAAGTGTTTGAAGACACCGGGGGGTGGTCTTGTAGAATATCCTAAATGGCATATTTGCTTTCATGGAATTTCACAACACCAACATCGGATGTAACTCTTGATTAAAATGACACAGGGTAAAACAAGATCATGGTATAATCATGTTGGAACACCAAAAACAGTGCAAATCACAGGGCAAAAACAGTGCAGATCACAAAAATATTCAAACATCCCCCTTTCCCATTTCACAGAAGTGACTGACTGCTTCTTCTTTATCAATTATAGTATGTCCACCTAGCTCCTCCTGCCTCCTAAATAAAAAGTAAGATACCTAATAAATAAGTTGCTCTGCCTTTCTGATGCACTCAATCCAGGTAAAACTCTCACTTCTTTGAACCTTTCTCATAATTATGTAACATAGGTCCAATCCTGTAACAGTCCATTCCTAACACCCTTGTATTGAGACAGCTCACAATTTCCTCTGGTGTGCATGTTCACTTGCGGTAGAAAGTAGCAAACCCAATCTTGTTCTACCACAGGTAGTTTTTTAAAATTATTATTATCTTTAGCTGTAGGCATCAAGAGAAATTTACAATTTCTTTGTACTTTTTTTTTTTTTAAAGTAGGCTCCACGCCCAGCACGGAGCCCAGCATGGGGCTTGAACTCATGACCCTGAGATCAAGGTCTGAGCTGAGATCAAGAGTCAGATGCTTAGCCGACTGAGCCACCCAGGCACCCCGTGTAATTTTTAACTTTGAATGTGTTTCAGAGTGCCAAATATGATATACATCCATAAGTTATACCGTATTGTTTTAATTGTTTAGGTCTTTTATATCCTCACAGTTTATTTTATTTATCTATTTTTTATTTATTATTTTTTTATTTTGGTCTACTTGACCTGAACTGAGCAAGGAACTCTGTGTTTAAAGAATCCAACTAGTGGGTTCCTGTATATGTTTTCTTATATAATTTTCTGTGTCTTTTTTGTGAAGTTTGCTGCTATATTGATTGGTGCGCAGCTATTCATAACTGCTCTATCTTCATTGTGAATTGCATATTTCATGTTGTGAAGCATTGCTTTTTGTGGTTCTTGCTTAATGCTTCTTGCCTGATTGTTAACATTGTCAGATGGTAGCACTGCAACCTCTGCGTTACTTTACTTGAACTTTTCCTATTGTCCTTTGCTTGTGTCTTTAATTTTGCTTCTGGTACTTTTTCTCCTCAGCTTTGCTGCTTATATTCAACATGGGTTTTTTTTTTTGAGATATGACAGGCGAGCTCAATTAGAAAATAATTTTAATAGGTCATCTCACACTGTTTATATTTGTTAATGTGACTAATATATTTGAGGTCTAGTCACATTAAGTTAAAATTATTAAATGTATCATGTTGTATTTACAGCTTCTTTCACAATATGATCTGGTTTCTTTTGGTTTTCTTTTTATTTTGATTATATACTTATTTTGGTAGTTATGAAATTTTGTATTTTGTTCTAGTGTTAATTTTCATATTAATAACTTCACAAAATGAACATGGTCCCTTTTTCTTTCCTTAGGCTCCAATTATTTGTTTGTGGCACAGACTGTTGTGAGCTCCAATTGTCCAACTGTCCCTGTATCCATGCCCTTTGCCATGTAATTTTGTGGAAATCTCATGTTAGGTTGGGGCATACTTATATTCTTCCCTGCATTTTGACTTTGAGTTTGACTGTGTGACTTTATCAGACCAATAGAATGACATATAAACAACAGTATGAATTTTTAAGCCTAAGCTTCAAGAGAACTGTGTGTGCTTCCATGGGCTCTATTACTCTTCTCTCGCTGGCATGAGAAGATCAAGGCTGGCTAGCTAGAAAATCTCAGGATGCAAATGAGAGACAGGTGGAGTAAAGTCGAACTGCCCCAGCTGAGCTCTACCTAGTTTAGATGTCTCCAGGGAACATCCAGATGCAAGACTGAGACAAGCTGAGGTCAGTAGTCTAGTTCATCAAAATTTAGTCATTCACAAAAACATGATTTTCACTTTAAGCCACTGAGGTTTGTGGTAGTTTTGCATAATGCCTTCACGCAGTTAAATGATGTAGCTTGTCAATTTCAAATGCTATCCTTTGACTAGCTTATCTATGGCAATGAATGAACTTATTCTATTCTTTGCTTTACCTTACATTTAAAAATTTGTGTTCTTTCCATATTATCATTGAACATTTGCCTAGTATCCTTCTACTTTTATCCGCACATGTATTTTAGTCTTAGATTTACTATCAAATACTTACTTTATTCATCAACAGTCATTCTACTATAGTTTCCCCAGTGCTATCTTAGTTGGGTAACACTTTCCTTCTAGGATATCCCTCAGGAAGAGCTCGTGAGTTCAAAGCTGCCACAGATTTTTATGTTAAAATTGAGTTTTTAGGGCTGTGATATACAGTTTGGCTGAATATCAACTTTTTTGCTGATTCTTTCTTTGCTTTTCTTAAAAACATCCCTCCACTGTTTCTTGCATAGTATGTTTCTGCTGAAAAATTAGATGCCAACACTCTCTTTTTGCTTGTTAATGACCTCATATCTGACTAAGGCCCCCGGGTTTTTTTCTCCAAGTATACTAGTTTACTGCCATATGTCTTATAGTTGACAGTACTGGATTGATTTTCCCCACACACTTGATGGGAACTTTCAATACGAGATTCAAGTCTTATTTTAACAAAGTTATCTTAAGTTATAGTTTTTTACGATGTCATTATAGTTTTTATATTAAAACTTTCAATTTCATTTTTCTTCTGGCCACTTAGATACTAAGATCTTCTTTTGGGTCTTTTTAAGGGCCTGGAAGGTCTTTTATATCACCACTTTTTTCCTGATCCTTCACTGTACCTAGATTCTTATGTCCCTGTGTTTGGTCAGATTTATTCTGTTTCAGATCTTGTAACTTACTTTGTCCTTACTGAAATGATTTTGTCATATTCTTTAATTTCTTTCTTAGGTTTGGTTAGCTCTGATTTCACATCCTTAATATTTTTGCATTACTACATTGAATTTTTAAATTCTGGCTTTGTTATATTCTTTTAGGCCTACAAGTGCTTAATTTTACTTAATTCCTCTTGGAAAATTATATAATAGTTTTCCTCTGATTCCTAGCTAGTTCTAATATTGTCATCTAATTCTAATTTTTGATGCAATCTTTTTTCAACATCTTTAGTTGCATCTTTTTCTCCCTCTTCACCAAAAAGCTTATAAAGAACACCTCACTTTTCACACCTCACTTTTGCCTTGATCTTCCCTCAATGTACTGCCTTTCCAAGCCTGTCACCAAGCTCCTTTCTTTTGGACCCTAGTGGTCTGAACAACCAAGTCTCAGGGCTGTTCTTACTATTACCCCAATAGAGACAGAATCCAGTCTTTTCAGGAGTGATACTTTTAATGGGCCACTTCCATGACCCCAATACTTTGCACATTGCTCTATGCAAAATTCCTTCCTTCTCTGCTAGTGTGGTCTCTGGATCCAATTCTGTTGGTTTCAGGTACTCACATAGTAGTGTCTCCTAGACTTGGGTAAACATGGATCTTAGCTGATTTTCTGTTCTTCTGATAGTTTTGTAGTAATTTTGGAGAATGTATGGAGGGATTAAAATATAGGTAGCTACTTGTCCTACAGAGACCTGGAAAACACATATACATTTTAATGATAACAAAACTCCATTACGGTTAATTTAGAATCAAAAAAGATAGTTTCTGCATCTGCCCTCAGTAAACTATGAAACATGACTTGTACCACAGACAATATTCAAGTGAGCTCTGAGAAGATACTTTAAACATTATATACATATATTTAGTTTTGGCCTTCCCTCCCCTCTAGATACGGTATTTTCTAGGAGGTATTCTATCCTCCTATAAACTTATACAGAGTGAGCCTGCTAATTGTGTAATGGTGAAGAAAAGGGTCTTAATGCCTTTAAAGGATAAAAGTTCTGCCAAGTAGAATTTTGTGAGGCAAGTCTTAAATAATATGGGAAAATTATCCTCTCAAAACTATTCTTTTTTTTTTTTTAAAGATTTTATTTATTTATTAATGAGAGACAGAGAAAGAGGCAGAGGGAGAAGCAGGCTCCATGCAGGGAGCCTGATGTGGGACCCGATCCAGGAACTGCGGGATTTGGTCTTGAGCTGAAGGCAGACGCTCAACCGCTGAGCCACCCAGGGGTCCCTTCTCACAAAACTATTCTGAAGAGCTTCTGCCTCTCTGGGAATTGAAATTTCATTCAGAAGTACATAATCGATGCCTGCTTTCTGTGTTCAATATCCTAGACCTTCTCTGAGAGCAAAGCGCAAATGAACGTTAGAATATCCAAGGAAATGTGTGATTTAATGTCCTCTACCAGTCCCCGTCAGCTCATCTTTTCACACAGGCAGAAATGTGATCCTGCTTCTCACCTGGATTGATACCAATGCTAAAGAGGTTCAGTTTGCTTTCCAAGAATCACATTTTTATTACCGTCATTCTGTGTGACCACAGGAGTTGTGGTGGAAAATTGCCATGGCTTCTTTAAGTTTTGTAATAATACAACACAGATGTGTCTTTAAGAGTTCTATGAAGCTGATATGTTCTATACAGTGTGCCTTCCATTAAGGTGCTAATTTCCTTGCCATCAGCAGAAAGAAAAAAGGGAATAAATAAAAGTGACATTCTCTTATATCCAACTGTTAAGCTATCAAAGGAAGCAAAATAAAAGGAAGAAATAAAGTACAGTATATAAAAAGAAAAACACACAGAGTGATAATGAAATGAAAAATTATATCCTCACTTGGAAATGAGTAAAGAGAAAAAAGATGACAGCTAAAATTCATGTGGAACTTTGTGAGTCTCTGTCAATATACCAACCATAACGATGATTATGTTGGGAGAAATGTTATACTTAACCACTAAGCCCAGCACTGTGAAGAAATACAGATGTAACATCAAAGCCACAGGTATAAGGGGGTTCTTAGCACTCAACAACACTCAGAAGTAGGTACTTAATACATCCTTTTCCCACTATAACATTTTAAAAACCAGATATGATACCTAAGGAGTAAAATTAAATTTCCCAATTGCATTTTATGGTAAACATGATAAATGATAAGATTTAGATTAATAAAAACCAGATATAATTCAATTAATCTATTTTAAATTTATATATATACACATTATATATATTAAAAATATATATATATATATATACACTTCTGGGTTTATATATCATGATTACATTGCACTTTTTCCATGTATGTACATTTTAATAATAACCTCTAAAGAAAGTTTAGGGGAGGGGAAAAACTACTTTACTTATAGTTTTAATGTAAATTATTAGCACACCAGACACCTGAATTCAGACCCATTGTCAGTACTATTGCATGTTGGTAGAGTCTAGTGACAAAGCTGGGAACATGGCTGAGAAGAATGTGTAGATATTCCAGATTTGTTACTCTAGGCTTGGTGTCCTGTCAAGAAGACCTTTAAGCAATTCAGATAGTTTAGGAAGGAGCAGTGAGCTGAAACAAAGCTGACAGATGTAGGCCACCATGTCCAAAATATCAAACACTGGAGTAGGAGTGAGTTAAAAGTCAGGCAAGTAGATGAGGACAAAAGTAGGCAAGAATCGGATGGAGGATATTTCACAGACACTAAACATCCGGTGGACGGCATGCAGAGTGCACATGAGGTAATGATCGTGCAGATCCTAGGATGGAAGAACCAGGCTATCTCAGCCAGGAGGATTCCTGCTGGGGCAGGAAAAAATGCCTGGGCAAGCTGACAGGTTAATTCTATAGAAGGGGCTTTCTGGTGCATGTGTCTTATTAGGGAAGCCAAATGTTCACACACAACTTGGATGCTTTGAGCTGACGTCTAGCTTCAGGAAAAAAGCAATTATGAAGCCTGCCTAAGTCTTCTTACCTTTATTCTTGGAGTCAGAATTACTTGGGGTAAAAATTATTGTCTGCACAATTAGTTTCATTTCTTGGATCTTGAGGACCTCCTTTTGCTTTCGTTATTTTCCTTGGTAAAAGGGTGGTTTATTTGACAAAAATCTCCATAATGGCATTGCCTGAAACTCTTCATTCTATTCTCACTTTTTATTATTCATGTCTTGTGTGATGATGCCTGATGTAGTCGTTGCTCAAAACATATTATTAAACAGAATAATTATTTTTGACAGGGAAAATCATCTCATGTATTTTCTGCATCCAAATAGAGGTCTGTGATTGGCTTGAGGGAGTTCAAAAGAGCTTTTTTGTGAGTGTTTTAGGTTATCATAAAATATTGAGTCTCTCCATTCATTTTATTATTTAAGTAGTATAAGTGCTGACGCTTTTTGACATGAAATCCGGACATTGGGTAGTCTGAGACACAGAAAGAGCCAGGTCCATTTATCAGAAAGAGCCAGGTCCATTTATAACCTACTTGGGAACAATATAAATAATGAACTGTTCACACATGCAAAAATAAAAACTTTAAAATAGAAATTCCAAAAGAAGTCTTGAAGTATTTTTATTCCACCTCTCTTAGAGAAAAGTGATGCTTATGATGCTTGTGAATTGTCGTAGTGATGAAAGAGAGTTGAAAATAGAATGGAGCAATATACAAACAGGCAGGAGTGCCATCCTTCACTAGGACTTATTTCCTTATAGAAGTAGAAAGTAGATGAGAGAGTATATCATACAAATATTTCCATCCTATTAAAAATATAATTTATTTCAATGACTTTTTGAAATGCTATTCTGTTTCAGTGAGTGAGATAGTCATGCAAACAAATTAAGGACCAAATGATGCAACTTTTCAAAAACAAACATCACTGCAGGCCAAACAAATACACACATATGTAACCCAGTGAGTTGTCTTTTGTTTTCTCTGGCTACACACATACAAATTCCAGGTGAGATATTACAATAAAGTATTGTAAGACTACGTGCTCAAATAACATTGCTAAAATTGTAGGACATTACAACCTGGGCTGCTGCCTTGCATTTAGGACATTTTTGGTTTTGAGATGATTAATTTTATGTGTCCAGATGGCCAGGCCATGGTACCCAGATATATGGTCAAACATCAGTCTAGATGTTTCAGTGAAGATATCTTTTGGATACAATTAACATTTTAAACCAGCAGACATTGAAGAAGGCAGACTACCTTCCCTCCATAATGTGGGTGGACCTCATTCAATCTGGTAAAAATGTTAAAAGAAAAAGACAGAGGAAGAAGGAATTCTGTCTCCAGGTTGCCTTAGACTCCTGGTATAACATCAGTTCTTCCTTACTAGACTACTCCAGTCTGCTGAGCTGCTCTGCAAATTTTGGAATTGCTGGCATGGTTCATACTGGAATGAAACATTTTAAAGTCACAAATTTTCCTGTTGTCATTGGTTCTTGGATATGAATCCTAACATTGACTCACTGTCCTTCAGGAGTCTTTCTTTCCTTGAGTGCTTTGGAAGTTCTGACTGTGAACTCATCTTCAGCAAAAATTATTGTTAGTATTATTGGTGGGGACTCCTTAAACTTGTAGTTTCAAAAGCAAAATGTCCCTAGAAGGCATTTTTCAAATTTTCTCTTCAGAGCCTAAGTGTTTTTCCTGGTTCCAGATCAGTTTTTGCATTAAGCTTTATCCTGGGATGAATAGTATCAATTCATACCTCATGCCAAGGCATACCCTTGGCGTTTCAATTTTTCTCAGGTGACCCTATTTCCTTCTTTGTATATGTAAGACTTAGACACTGTTTTCACAAGCCTTGTGTTCCAAAAGCTGCACAGTTAAATGGACACAACTCTGTATAATTTCTTTGAGAAGAAGAGAGTGGGGAAATGTACCATGCAGATACTGGAGTAAGGGCTCTAGAGGCAGAGGGTATCACAAGTCTAAATACCTGGGTAGTGTGTTTGGAGTGTCAGAAGAACAGCAAGAAGCCAAAGTGTGGGAAGGAGGGTAAGATTGGTAAAATGATGTCAAAAGGGGATCTCCCTGGAAGGCTCAGCGGTTTAGTGCCTGCCTTCGGCCCAGGGTGTGGTGCTGGGGTCCCGGGATCGAGTCCCACATCGGGCTCCCTGTAGGGAGCCTGCTTCTCTCTCTGCCTTTGTCTCTGCCTCTCTCTCTCTTTCTCTCTCTCTGTGTGTGTGTGGTATGTCTATCATGAATAAATAAATAAGAAATATTTTTAAAAAATGATGTCAAAAAGTGATAGGAGCCAATTCATGCAAGATCTTGTATGTCATCCCTGTACACAAGGATGGAAGCAGAGGGAGAAGATGATGGTTTAGGAGAAGGTGGTAGCAGTGGGAATGGCAAGGAGTTTTCAGATAGTGGAGATATATACATTTAATTAATTTATTTTGAGAAAGAAAGAGACAGAGAGTATGTGAATGGCATTGTGGGGAGGGGAGCAGTGGAGGGAGGGAGAGAGAGAGAGAGAGAGAGAGAGGGAATTTTAAGCAGGCTCTACACACCCAGTGCAGAGCCTGATGGTGGAGGGCTTAATCTCAGGATCCTGAGTTCATTACCTGAGTTGAAATCAAGAGTCAGATGCTTAACTGAGCCACCCAGGTGCCCTGATAGGAATATATTTTAAAGTTAGAGTTTGCTATTGGGTCGATTGTAGGTTTTGAAAGAAAAAACAAGGTTACGATTAGCTATCTGATCTTAGGCTAGTAACTTGCACTTTTGTAGGTGCATTTCCTCATGTATAAAATCCATTTTTTTAAAAAAAGGTTTTATTTATTTATTCATGAGAGACACACAGAGAGATAGAGAGGCAGACACACAGGCAGAGGGAGAAGCAGGCTCCATGCAGGGTGCCAGACATGGGACTCCATCCCCGGTCTCGAGGATCACGCTCCAGGCTGAAGGCAGCGTTAAACCTCTGAGCCACCTGGGCTGCCCTAAAATCCATTTTGAAGTAACCCCTAGCTACATATGGCTGTTTACATTAAAATGAAAACAAATTAAATTAGATAAAATTAAAAATTCATTTAATGAATGGTATTAAGCACATTCAAACGCTTAGTAGTCACACGTACGGGAATGCTTCTGTCATTGCACCAGCCTCTACGGGAATGTGCTGATTGAGACCATTTCTAAACGCCCTTCTCAAAGTTTAATCACTGAGTCATCCCCGTGGGAACAGAGTGGACTTACAGCTTTGCATTTGTCAGGGGAGTCATTTTGGCCAAAGTGAGGGCTTGGTGGGGTTGTCAGTGAATGCTGCCTGGATTGAACAGAGACCCAGATGGAAAACCATAGGCGATGTCTTCACCCCTGATGGCCAGTGGCTACAGATGGAAGAGCAAGGGTGGGTGCATCGGGGGCTTCAAAAAGTAAGATGGCCAGGTCTTGAAAACTGATCAAATTGTGTTATCGCAATTTGAGAGAGAGATAGGGGACACCTGGAAGTTTACGATTATGGAGAGCTGGGAAATGGGTCAGAAGGAGGAGCAGTGCTTGACCAAAGGGGAAGCCTCCATACTTCCAATGCAGGCATAGGTAGTCTGGATGTTAAAATCCAGTCTTCAGGTTGTACTGCCCTTAAAAAGACAAGGAAGAATTGAGCTCGAGAAAGAGAGAGTAACTCGGGAAAGCAACTGATTGATTTTATGGAGATCATCATAATGATCTGGAATTGCTCTTACTCTGATACAATTACCGGGAAATACATTTCCTCCTGTAATGGGGCATTTGACAACCTACAGGAAGAAAATGTTGAGGTCAGCTTGCAGATCTCACTTCATTTAACAAAGTAGCAGTTCAGGCCCTAGTAATGACAGTTGTACTAACATTTTCTATTATTAGCAAATAATTACCATTTTTTCCCTGCTGGTGGAGGAATAACTTACCAACCATGAAAGCTGTTCCTCTTGCAACTCCTGCTTTGTTGGCCTTCATATTAAGTAACAGCTCTACTATTTATCCTAACCCTGCCTCAAAGGATAATAATTTTAAAACTCCTTATGATCAGTATCCTAACTTAAAACTACAAACAAAAGGACTAAATTCAATGTGGGAACTCTGCTTAGGGAGTTAAAACGAGACTGAGGAACAGCAGAAACCTTAGCAAAAACGTTTTCCTTTAAACTTTTTATTTTACAGATGAGGATCCTGAGATTCAAGGAGTGTAATACTTTACTCCAGTTACACAGTTAGCTTTCGGCAGAACAAAAGCAAAAATCTAATGCTCTTGACATCCATTCCCTCAAATAACGTGCTATCAAACTGCTTTATCAAGGAGCCTTGCAGATGTTGCCATCACCATCATCACCATCATCCCCACCATCATCTTATTATTAACACCACTATTACACTTTTTGAGTGCTTACCATGTGTTAGTACCATTCCCTTTCAAGTTTTAACTTTCAACTAGTTCCATGCATTTTGAATTAGTTTCTTATGCATTGACTCATCTCATCCTCATAAAATGTTATGAGGTAAATTCTATCAGTGTACTTTTAGAGACAAAGAAGCTGAAGCACAGGGAATGGACACTGAAGCTAAAGAATCTCTGTTTTGCACATTTTTGGCATATGTTTGTAGCCTCATAATTCCCTCCACTCTGTCTCTCAGAGTGTTTGCCATTTCAATAATAATAATACCTTATCCATTTCATGAGCAGAATGAGACATCTTCCCCGAGGCCAAGACACTTACATTTTACTGGCTTACACTTTTATCTAAACCAATAATTACCAGTCCATGATATGTTTTACAATACATTTTTATCAGGTGCATATATGAAATGCAGTAAATGAATCAACTCAGCAGCTGGGGAGGTGGGAAATGACCCTTTGAATTGTGCCTTGAAGGAACGATCTCACAGGTCTGGGAAGTGTGGAGAGGCATTTCAGGCCCCAGAATTATGAAGATGTGGCCAAAATTAATTCAATGGACAAGGTGAGCATTAGAAGATATTTGGTGGAAGAGATCAATCTGGGAACAATTTTTGATATTTATGTATTTTTCTTTAAGTTTCCATGTCTTTATTTCTGTAACTCTCAAAACACATAAGAAAATGTCCATTTTCCATTGTCCATGTCCATGTCCATGTTTCCATGTCCATTATAGAAATAATTGCCAAACCAAATTGAAAACTGATTGATCGAATGCAACTATTTCTGTGCTTTTCCCTTAAATGTGCAAAGGTTATGTGTGGGAATATTTTAGTTTAGCAAACAAGGAAAAACCTTGGAATCCTTAAACAAGCTTATGCATATTAGCAATAAATTATGCATTTCCACTTGGCATCTGTTTATTAAATAATTTATTTAGTTTAAATTTTGTCTAAATATCTTTCTCCAATAACTTATAAAATCTCCTGACAGTCAATAAAATAAAACACAGTACTTTCATCTTCTCTTTTTCCTTCCCTCCCTCTCTTCCTATTTTTCCCTTTTGTCTCTCTCACTTCTCTGTGCTCCAAGAGATATAGTAGGAAGAGTTTGAGATACACTAAATATATGTTATTAATTTATTCTGTTTTATGCAAAATGTCAGAATAGATAGGTAAGTGGAATACATGATTCATATGTTTAACAGCCCTGAAAAGTTT
This sequence comes from Canis lupus baileyi, assembly GCF_048164855.1. Lineage (NCBI taxonomy): Eukaryota > Metazoa > Chordata > Mammalia > Carnivora > Canidae > Canis > Canis lupus. Next base: position 43,726,920 of record NC_132847.1, on the reverse strand, counting down.
TTTTTTAACATGCTGTAATTAAAAAAAATATGATTTGCCTTTCTTCCTTTTTCTCTGCCATCTGCTCCCCAATCCTTCCTACTGATAATGCCACAGAGATTGAGGAAAACACTTTCTCATTAAGATCAAGCAGGACTCTCTTGTAGTCAACTTTTATTGTCTTGGTAATATAATTCTAGAACATGTCATTTGTTTTTGGCCTTCGGTTTCTTTGAGGGGAGGCACAAACTTAGTGAACTGGTTGTCAAATGACTTTCAAAGGAGCCCCTACTTGTGACATGATAGAGATGAGAGTGCAGGACCCAAATGGTAAATGATTAACCATGGAGAATTCTCTTTCCCTTGCTTGGACTCTGGCACAGATTTGTAATGCTAATAATCAACTTTAATTAATAGGTAGATGTGCCTGAAGTCACAGCCCTTCCAATAATAACAAACTACATACACATCGTATTAAACCTTTTACTGTTGATGCCTCTTTTGCAGCAACAAGGCACTCTTCTTTTGGTATAAAGCCCCAAAACATAGCCTGATTCATCATAGATTGCTAAAAAAAAAGAATATTTGTTGAATGAACAAATGTATAAGTAAGCAATGGTTGAACTCCTCTGTATCTTTCTCGTGTGACTGTATCTATTATTTATGTAATAGTAATAGTTCTAGGTTTTATGAAGATGATAATGAAAGTAATAAGAAAGGAACTCCCCTGTATTTTAGAGTGCTTTGCTATTTGCAAAATGTTTTCACATATATCGACTTGACAGTTATCATAGAGAAAGGAAAGAGGAGTTGAAATTACTTATGTTCTTACCAACGTTAGCGTTGGTACCTGCTATCTGGATAGGTCTCTTTGTCACCAATTCTAATGTTTTTTTAATTACCATACTTAACCATGACCATAAAGTTCATTCTAAACCATAAGGTATTTAGGAGAAAAGTAGGTCTCATGATATTAAACATCTAAGGTTTTATTTAAAGAAGGAATTAAGAGAGATGAGGTATTATCACCCAAAGTATTAACTGTTTACTCCTATGATACTGTGTAGATACTATGTGCTCCTTAAATAACGTATTCTATTACCAGGAACAGACACAAAGAATAAAAGAAAAGTTACATATGAGAGCAGTAGTCATAGATTTCAGTGTTCTATCTCTGACAGTTTAATTAATATTTGGTTTGTGAAATAACTTGTTTACTCTTAAAAGTTTCGAGCATTATTTCCTAAAGTGTATTATGGAGGATAGAAACTGGTATTACCAAATGTGATCAATATGGAGATACATTCTTTTCAGGGAAGGGCTGGTCTCTCAGCTATAGGAAGTGAGGAGAGCATGTGGTTATCAGACTGTGTCTTGCTCTCAGTTTCATCTGGGTGAGCCTCAGCTGCAGAGAGCTGCCTTCTTAGTCTTTCTCTTCCAGTGACTTGGGGTAGGATAGAATGCTTCCCCTAGTACCTCAAACTCCATCTCAATATCTACGTCGGAAAGCACAACCCATGACTTCAGCAAAATGATACCAGACTCCCTATTAAATGTTTGGGAATTCATCCAGGTTTTCACTTCTGAAATTCTTAGAGCTTATAATATGCCATCATGCATCATGGATCTCTAAGACCAGACTCTGCTGTGCAGCATTTCCCAAACTTGGTAGTTACAATTTTTTTCCCTAGGAACATTTCAGCAGACTACTTTTCTGTAGAAAAGTAGGTTAGAGAATCAGCACAGTAATTCCCATGGTCCACTGTAGGTTGATTTCTCAGCCATGAGCTCAGATAAATATATATTTTAACATATTACATTTCACTGTACCACCTGTTGGGGAATAAATGATGAGTATCTAAAATTTTCTTGTCATTCTGCTCATTAAATAAAAATGGTATGTAATTTTCTTCTATTATCCATTTTCACAAGCTCCAAGGGAAACTTTCTATACCTCTACCTCTACCTCCACCTTCTGTATCTCTCCTGTTTACCCAGGATGAATTCAGATTCTCTATAGTTTCTTCCATTCTAAGCATGCCCTAACTCCCTTCTGCACTCCTCAGTTACAGCAGGGCTGGGCTCTAGCCATATTTACATAGTTTGTCTTTACTACTATAATTATTTTATTTTTTATTTGTAAATTTCAGTGGTAAACTTACAGAAAAGTTACAAAAATACAATAAAAGATCTGCATATCCTTTGCCCAGATTCACCTATTGTTAAAATATTGCCTCATCTGCTTGCCACATGCCTCTCATATGTATATATGTTTATATATAAGTATATGTACATACGCGTGTGTTTTTTTTCCTGAACAATTTGGGAGTAAATTGTGGTCCTTTACCTTAAATAGTTTAGTGTGCATTTCCTAAGAATAAGCATATTTTCTTACTTACCCACAGTGTAATTCCCATCTTCAGTAAATGTAGCATTGATCCAACAACTTTATCTAACTTAATTGCCTGTATTCCAATTTTGTCCAGTAATGTCACTTATATCATTTTTCTCAATAAGAAGTCCCTTCCTGATCATGGTAAGATTAACAAGGACTGGAATAATAATTTTAACATTTTTAAAAATCTGGAGTGAAATCATCTCCAATTAGGCATTTTTACATAAGCTCATTTAATCCTCCCAATAAGGAGGATAAATAGTAGTATTCCCATTCAGTAAACTCTAGAATGGAAACTTGGAGTTTAAGTGAGTTGGCTACGTTCAGAAAGCAATAAGAGATGACTAATCCACTAAACTAGCCCTCAGAGACTTAGTCTTTTTTTTTTTTTAAGATTTTATTTTTAAGTAATCTCTACACCCAACATGGGGCTCAAACCCACAACCCTGAGATTAAGAGTTGCAGGCTCCACTGACTGAGCCAGCCAGGTGCCCCTGAGACTGAGTCTTTTCATCTTTGCCTATAGCACAGGCTTTACAGATATAAAAATATTCTAAATAATTTGTTCAATCAACTGACTGAATGGACTGCTGAAGAGACAATATCAAATAGAGCAACAGATACTTTACCTCCAGATTCAGCAATGGCACGTTGTTAAAGGAAACTCATATGCCATCTTCTATGTGTGTTACAGTGTTCTGGGATATAATGAATATTTGCTGGGAAAAATATTTTAATCCTTGAAAACATCTCTACCAAATTGTGTTTCTTGAGCATGCCTTTATATTTTATGTTGCATCATATTTCTTGGCCACTGGCTTAATTTAAGGTAATTGTCATGTTCATGTTTGGACATGCTCCAGCCCTATGGATAATAAAATCCCACTAAAAATCCAAGAAGGAGGAAATAATAAAATAAAATAGATTGGAATAGGGATTAAGAGGAAACAAATTAATGAGACTATTACAGGGCTTATAACTCCTTGAGATAGAGAGCCTTTTATTTTTGCAAAGAGGCATCATTAAGTATTTTAATCATGCATACTCAAAGAAGAATATCCAAGAACCTTTTAAAAGAGGGTTGAAGCAAATTTATATATTATTTTTTTCCTAAAAGATCTAGAAATATTATAAATCAGCAGCTCTTAAAATACGTGTATATATGTGTGCTGACTAGGGTAGTTTGTACAAAGCACCATCATTATTGAAGAGGTAACAATGTTAGTTTTGTGTCAGCAAGAGATTAGCTTATCAATGGGAGCTATCTGAATTTCCAGAAATTCCCCTTCTGCTCCCAGGTCCAATCTGGCTCTGTTAATTTCTTTAAATGAGTCAGAAGCTTTGAGTTCTCTCTCTTTTCCAATGCAGAGTTTTGTAAGAAACAATGAACTACAGTCATTTCTCTTCTACTGCTCTGAATATGAGAAAATTGAATTCATAAACCCCCACTGTTGTGCACCTCTGTGGTCCTGCCCCTTAGAAACAGCACTCAGGAGCTCTTGTTTTTGAGACTGTTCTTCCCACATTCAGATTCGGGTACAGCAGGGGATGGAAGAAGCAATTTTCAGATTCCATGGTGGGCTGGATTAAATTACTCCACAGGCCATATGTCTGACAGACCTACTAGAGTGGATTAAGTGTTTTGCTTCCTCTTTGCATTTGAATATTTTTTTCATAAAAGAAAGAAAATGTTAATGCAGACCTAGTAGGGGAGAAAGAGACAAACAAACAAACAAATTCAGTTAGTGAAGAAGCATCCTGGATCTTTCCTGTTGCTGCACACCACCAGCCAGTTGGATTCGAAGATGAAAAGGTTGAAGCAGGCCATGCTGGTTGGATTTCATGAACTATTAATATATGTTCTATGAAAGACCAACACTAACCAGCCGGTTTTTATTTATTTATTTTTTGTTCATTTGTTTTAAGTCATTACTAGAGTTTATTGGAACCTACAAATAAAAGAACCTATAATATATCTATAATTGTATATGAATGGAAAATATACTTTGGAGTTAAAAAGATATGGATTCTGATTTCCCAACCATATGAACATCTGACATAGTACTTAATGCTTTGAGTCTTTATTTTTCCATAGTAAATTGGGAATAATAATTACTATGTCACAGTTAATTTTTATAGATAACAGTAATGTGATTTATTGTGTAATCACTATGTGCCTGGTACTTTTCTTGTTATTTCATCCTCACACAGCACTCTGAGGCCTGTTACATTATTTTAGAAACAAAGAAATTGTGGTTAAATATTGTGTTCAAGGTTACACAGTGCAGCTGGGATTTGAATCCAGTTTTTTTTTAACTCTTGAACACAAGTTCTCAACTACAGTCCTATACTTCCACTACTGCAGAAAATGAGAATTAAGCCTTAGGATTTTTAATGTTTGCTTCTTTTCTTTTATCAGATTTAAAAGTTAAAAGGATGCTGTGGGGGTTAAGGGAGGAGGAAAGTGAATAAAACTGAGGAAGATTTTGAGATTTCTAGATGTTTCTGTTATCTTTTCTTTTTAACCCCAAGAAAGGCAGTAAAAGATAAGTTCATCATTTATGAAAAAGTAAATCTCAATTAGCAATAAAGCATTTTCTCTGTGGCCCTCATAGCTGTCCAAGGTAATTAAATCTAAAGGGAAAACAGAAGTATATTATAAATAGAAATGAATAGACTAAACAGAAATAGAGTTTGCATTTTTTAAAGAAAAACAAGTTGATGAGTTGATGAGTGCTCACATTCTTTTTTTTTTTTTTTTTAAGATTTATTTATTTGTTTTTATAGAGAGAGTGAGAGCATGTGCACCTAGCAGGGGGAGGGGTAGAGGAAGAGGAGAGAAGCAGATCCCCGCTGAGCAAGGAGCCCATGGCAGGGCTCTTGGTCTTCATCTGGAGACCCTGACATCATAACCTGAGCTAAAATTAAGAGTTGGATGCTTAACTTACTGAGCCATGCAGGCATCCTGAGTGTTCATATTCTTAGAGAAAAAGTCAACCAACCTATTAAAGGATTCTCTAGTGTGGGCCCTCCAATACTATCGCTGTCTATAGCACATCATGTTTCAAAACTGAACTTGAAGTATTAGAACTACTTTCCCTGTGATCCCAGACCCTTGGTAGGGCAAATATTAAATCTGATTTTTGGATCAAGAAAATGAGAAGTCTTTCTAAGATTACATAAATAGATAAGGATATTTAGCACCTCCTGAATACATGTCTGGGACTTCAATTTCACCTCCCATACTAGCTCTCACTTAGAGAGTATTATGTCTAACATGCAATACCTGTTTTCAGGTTTCTCTGAAGAGATTAGCAAGGTCAAATTCACACCCCTAATTAGTGAAATGTGAAATAAACACTCATCAAGGTCTCTTAGCCCTGTAATGCGGTAAACTGCCAGCTAGAGTACTGTGTGGCTGAAGAACATCTTAGAAAATGGTTTGCACTGGGTTTTGCTTGGCAGCAAAGGAAGTACCAAATGAATTAAATTTTAAGCCTTCCACAGATTAGACCATTAGTCAAAGAGGCAGCTAAATGGGCAGAGACACTGACTCTGCATATTGAATGATTTTTACTTTACTACCAAATATCTTCAATCTTCTTCTTTTGCTTCAAATGCTCATAATTGGTTTGAGTTTATTTATTTAATTTTTAAAGATGTATTTATTTATTTGAGAGAGAGAGAAAGAGCATGAGTGAGGGAGGGTGGAGGGCAGAGGGAGGGAGAGAAGCAGATTTCCCCCTGAGCAGGGAGCTGGACATGGACCCCAGGATCATGACCTGAACTGAAGGCAGCCGCTTAGCCAACTGAGCCATCCAGGCACCCCAAATGGGTTGAATTTAGATGATGGCAAATGCTATTTGGTTAACTCACTGCTTCCCAATCTTTTTACTGTCACAGCAAACACAGATATCTATATTTAAAATGGCGCACATTGTTCCAAATGTCACGGAGCAAGTTTGGATGCCACTGAATGGGTTCATCAGCTGCAAAATGAAATACATGTTTCATATGTGAAGATTTGTGTTTGGCCTGGTGCAGGTAAGAGCCCTTCCCTGCTGCTCTCTCTCCCCGACACCTGCACCGAATGGCCCACACCTTTGGTTGAGTGCAGCACTCCTTAGATTGGAACACAACTTCCTGTAGCAAAGTCCTGACTGCCTTGCTTGATGGAGGATGTCTCACCTCCCACAATGAGCTGCTGAAGCAAGGTCACACCGTGTGCACCCCCGAGAACCGCGAGGCCTGACCACTGCTTACTATTCCTGCTGCCTGTGAGTATTTCGGGGTGCTATCTCGGTTCACTCTCCAAGAATTCCTTGATGAGGTTTTTGTAATGGGTCTTAATTAAGTTGGGGTTTCTGTCAGCCCCAGTCCCCAATCGGCGGCTCCAAAGATACCCTGGCTCAGTATCAGCTGCCACACCTTTAAAGCATTTGCAAAGCACCAAACAGAGCCCAGATCATTTTCATCAAATATCTACTTTGCATGCCTCTAATGCCACCTTAAAGCAGACTAACAATGCTGAGAATTAGCAAGTAAAATCAGCTCGCAACTGTCTGTCCCATAAAGAAAGGATCCCTAGTAGTAAACAATCTGTGAGGGACTAGAACAATGGCAGCTGCAAAGCCACAGAACTTGAAACTGGTTCAGGTGAAAGAATATTTTATGAATTGCTTCTATTATATTATAGTAGGCAGTATGTCACCAGAACCTGACAAGGTTAGGAATAATCTCATAATTTACACTCCAGGAGAACTCCCCAAAGCATTTCGAGGTTGAGAGTTCATTGGAACAGAGAACAGTTTCACTTACAGTGATCTGAGTGAGGGAGTTATAAATCATTACAGAAGTTAGCAGATTATTTTCCAGAAAATGTCAGTTCAGTCTGAATAACATTTATTAATAATATTTTTCCTAATTATAAGAAATTAGGTAGATGAAAACTAGTTAATTTGATATCACCCGTGATCCAATCACTCAAAAGCAACCATCATAAATATGTTAAGCATATTCATCTAGTCATTTTCTATGAATGAATAAAAGTATATGAAACATTAAGATGTGTCGTTTGTAAGTAAAAGATTCCAGTCTCCAATTCCAATGCGTGGCAAGGGGCTTTCCCATACCATTAGGCCATTCTCTGACACCAGCTGGGTGTCCCATTATTCAACTCAATCCTGACTTTGTCCATAAAGAGACATAACATAAAATATGTAAGTTAAGGGCTCCTGGAGAATGGGCTGAAAGTAGCCCGCCTGGAGATGAATGCAGAATTGGAGCAGTCACCAGAAGATGTCGGCAGCTAGGACTAGGGTCATCCTCATGGGAATTGAAAAAAGTAGAAGGATCCAAGTGCTGTTTAGGAGGTAAGATCAACAGAGTTTAGAAATTGACAATCTTGGCTCAGCTCTAGAGGACGCTCTATATTAGTGAGTGGTCGTACAAAAAAATTAAAACATAAAGAAACAAAACAAGCAATAACCTCTGGCATATTTCAGCCATAAATATACCTTAGCGGTTTAAGTTTAAGTCCCACGAGATTTCCCTCTGACCTACTAGACTCTTTAGACACTACTGGCAAGACCAGTTATAGATTGAAAATTTCAACAACAGCCCCCTCCCTGGGTTCAAGGAATATCCTAGAGCAGTTCACAAAAGTCAGAGGAATATTTTACTTGCTGGAGTACTGGTTTATTATAAAAGAATATGGGTCAGGAATAGGCAGATGGAAGAGGTGCATAGGGCAAGGTTTGAGGAAAGGGTGCAGAGCTTCCACTCTCTCTGGGCATGCCACTCTCCCCACTTTCTGCATATTCATCAATCTAGTCCTTTTGGGAGGTTCTATGGAGGTTTCTTCCCACAGTCATTATTGATGAAATCATTGGCCATTGGCAATTGAACTCAATCTCCAGCCCATCTCCCTTCTTTGTGGGTCAGGAGGATGGACTGGAAATTACAACCCTCCAATCACATGGTTAGGTTTCTAAAGCCCAACTTTAGGCGACATAGGGGCTTTCCAAAAAACCATTAAGCTAACAAAAGACACCTTAGGAAATTCCAAGGAATTTTTTAGGAGCTCTGTGCCAGGAAAAGTGGATAAAGACCAAATATATATTTATTAAAAATCACACTACCACAGTAAGCTGCTGCTTTAATCTAATACATGTTGTGGATATTTCCCCTCCTTATTATTTATAATAGTACTATGCCATGAGCTGTGTTTCCCACAAGTTCATATGTTGAAGCCTTAATCCCCAATGTATCTGGAGATAGCGTCTTTAGTTGATAATTAATGTTAAATTAGGTCATAAGGGAGGGATCCTAATCTGATAAAACTGTGGCAAATAAGAATAGATCTCTCTGTCATTCTCTCCCTCTTTCCCTATCTCTGCCTATCTCAGGTTTCCAGTCTCGAAAACTGTGAGAAAAGGAATTTGTTGTTTAAGCCATACCCACCCTATAGTATTCTGTTATGGTGGCCCAAGCTGACTAAGACACACACACACACACACACACATACATATGGTTTCTAGTCAACTTTGGCCATCTCTTCTCCTTTTAATTTCCTTTTCTTCCCTTCATCCCTGGCTGCTGAACTCTGTCCTGATACCCAGGTATTGCATGCATTCTCTTTCTCAAAGAACGAAGCGTTCCCAAACTGCCTGTAGGGTTAAAAGGGCCATCTTGGAGCTTTTATTTTTTTTTTAATTTTTAATTTTTACTTATTTATTTTTAATATTTTATTTATTTATTCATGAGGGACACAGAAAGAGAGAGGCAGAGACACAGACAGAAGGAGAAGCAGGCTCCCCACAAGCTCCATGCAGGAAGCCCGATGTGGGACTCGATCCCAGATCCCAGTATCATGCCCTGAGCTGAAGGCAGATGCTCAACTGCTGAGGCGTTGAGCATCCCCATCTTGGAGCTTTTATGTCCACAATAGCCAAACGGTGAAAGGAGCCTTGGTATCCCTCGAAAGATGAACGGATAAAGAAGAGGTGGTCTATATAGACAATGGAATATTATTCAGCCATTAGAAATTACGAATATCCACCATTTGCTTTGACGTGGATGGAACTGGAGGGTATTATGATATTATGCTGAGTAAAGCAAGTCAATCGGAGAAAGACAATTATCATATGGTTTCACTCATACATGGAATATAAAAACTAGTGAAAGGGATTATAGGGTAAAGGAGGGAAAATGAGTGGGAAAAATTAGGGTGACAAAACATGAGAGACTCCTAACTCTGGGAAACAAAGAAGGGGTAGTGGAAGGGGAGGTGGGCAGGGCGATGGGATGACTGGGTAACAGGCACTGAGGGGGGCACTTGAGAGGATGAGCACTGGGTGTTATACTATATGTTGGCAAATCAACTTCAATTAAAAAAAAAGAAAAGATACTATGAATGTGCATGGGTATCTTCTAGATGAGACTCAGATCTTTGATATGGCACTTGGCATATGAGCATGAGTCTCCTAAATCACAGAAGGTCAGTGCTCTCAGCTTTTATAAGCATACTTGGCAGATAAAGGAAGGTGTTTATACGTTAACTTAAAGCATATTTGTTAATTGAAGCATGGAGAAATGCCAAAAAATGTTACACAATATGTGAGAAAAGAAATGAGGTTGATTGACTTTGGCTGAGAAATCACACATTTGTAGAACACAAATAATAGCTCTTTTAACAATTTTCAATAAGCTTATAAATGGTGGGCTATTAAGCCAAGAGTAATCTTAAAATATTTTATTAATCATGATTTTTTTGTTAACAGACTATTTTCTTATTTGTATTTCAAGTACAAATTGAAATACATATCAAATTTCAAGATATATTGAAATGAGTTTGCTTTCCTCAACCTATATCAACCTATATCAAACGGAAGGGGAGTGATTTCCAAAATATACTGTGAGAATGGTCAAAGGAAAATCATGCTAAGACTTTTGAATACTCAGAATGAGGTATAAAGTATAATTTTTCCTTAGGATAGTAAGTGTATTAGTAGTAGGCACATTAAAGGATCCATTCCTAATGACAGTGTCTGTTTCTCAGACTTACGTCATGAAAAACAGGGAAGAGAATGAACATTGAAGGAGATGGGGAGAGAAAAATTAACTGTCTATAGGTCACAGCTTATGAGGAGTACATACATTAAAACAGAAGCTAGTAAGGAGGATACCAAGCCAGAGTCTGCAGCCCTCAAAAGTTGAAACGAAATGGAGTAAACAGAATTGTAGGTTGTTAAACAACTTTCCCAAGTTTGCCCAACTAGGAATGAATCCTGAACCAGAATTAAATTCTCTAGATGCCTGAGTTTAGTTTTCTTTTCCCTCCACACAAGGATGACCATAACGATCCATACTTGCAAGTGCGACAGTTTTCATTTATCTACATCATTTCATAGACTACATCATTGAATGCACCTAATCGGGAAAGCAAACTGGGAAGAAAATCTAACAACAAAACTCTCCCTTCCACTTTTCACCCCTCCTTCTTTCTTTTTCTTCTTTATCCCTATTTTTTTATGCTAAAGACATTTTTAGAGAATGTTACTTTCTGGGGAAAAATATTATACCTCTAGATCCCTAAGTGAATATTGGTTTAATTCCTCATCAATTAATTTGGTTTCATAAGCACTCAAGAAGGAATACAAATAGCACCTGTATTTAGAACTGATTTTTTTTTCCCAGCAGTTTCTTGGCAGGGAGGGGGAAGTTGAAAGAGTGGGACTATTTGGTAAAACTCTTTGCCCTTTTCTTTTTGTAAATGTTGTCTTTTTTGTAAATGTCAAGTCCAAATTATAGGTGAGTATTGGCAGAGTTGTGCAGACTATCTGAGACCCATTACAGCCTCTGGCATTTGTGCTGCTAAATTTGTAATGAGTTGCAGGTGTTTGTGATTGAATTTTGTGTTGCCTTTGTGATTGGCTTACTGCTTCACAGTCCATTAAGGCTACGTTTTTTTCCATGCTAAAATTGTGTGATGTCAAAAATTCCAGTCAAAAGATAACGTAAATGGTAATAGTTTTAACATGGAGAGAAAAGTCTGTACGTTTTAGACCAGTGCCAATTTTCACATTAAACCATGGAGTCAGTCACCAGTTCAGGAATATATTTTAAATATAATAGTAATAGTTCGACACATTTCACTGAGGGCTCAAGTTGGGAGATAGATACCTTAAGTAATCTTCTGTCCTTGAAGTCTCAGCACATCACTGTGGATAAGAATTACCTGAGATCCTTGGTTTTTTATTTTATTTTATTTTTTAAAAAAGATAGTTCTGTTGCCTTTCCTCTTTTCTCCAAGATTTAGGGTGTGGAAGCCAGCAATCTGCATATTAAACAGCAAGATCTTAGGTCATTTCTAAAGTAGTGGTTCCTGTATGATGCTTTATAAAGCACTATATGTGATTTACTTCCTTTGCTTTATAGATAAGGGATGAAGACCATAGGAAAAATATCTATTAATGTTTCCTGATGATTTCATGGAAAAGGCAAGCTTACTCAGATAGCTTCATTTTCACTTCAGCATTATCATTGTTTTTCTACTAGATTATCCACAGGCTTGACTGGGGGGACTGTAGAATTTAGTTAATGAACCTGGATTAGTACAGAGGTAGTATACACTATACTCAGTCAATGAAGCCCCTTATATATAATCTGAAATATATATTTATATATTTTATGGGTGTGTATGTGTGTTTATAATATTCAAGGAAAATAAGATGATAATAGAGAACAGTTCATAGAATGTTTAACATAGAAAAGATATCAATCATGTCATATGCTATCGTGAATATGGAGACTCTAATTTTTATATATCTGAATATCTTTTAGTATCTTTGCTTGCTTCAGGATCATCATTAATCATCACATTAGCAACAACTATTTTATGAACATTTATTGTATTCTTTCAAGGAGTATTTGATATGTTATTTCAGTTTTTTCTCACAACAGTCTTTTGCGGCTGGCACAATTAGTTTTAACGTCCTTTTGACAAATGAGAAAATTGAGACATGGATAGTTGTAAGTTGAGTAACAGTCCAAAGTCAAGGATTTGGTAAGATGTGAAGCTGCGATTGAACCCAAGAACCCTGATTCCCGAATCAGAGCCCTTGAGAATCAATGCCCCAGGGCCTGCCTGCCATGGTATGTAAGAACACCACAGTAGAACAGACCTACAGGTAGCTCATTACCAGGGAGTTCTGCTTGATGAAATGAAAACTAAATAAACACTTCTTTCATTTGTCACATCTGGTTAAGTACCACATTTTATCATACCAGTGAATTTATAACTGCACATATGTGAACTCATACCTGCAGTTTGATAAGCTGCAGCTATGAGTGATGATCAAGCATAAATAAATAAACCAATTTATGCATATATATATATATATCTGTATGTATCTATTTTCTGGATTCAGGGTATATGCATAAAATCAATGGAAACACTAAAGCAAGAATAGATGCATACAGGAATTGTTTGTTGTGTTTTATCAACCCATATTTTAATTTGGTGGTGCTTTGTTACGATCTTTAATTTTGCCTAAACCTTGCTATCTTTTTTAATTAAAACATTTATATGACTCTTGTGTAAATATGTTAGATACAAGTAATGTTGATTGAGTGCCTGTTTAATGCCTGGTATGCAGTAAATATTCAGTAAATATTTGTCGAAATAAAGAATGTGTTAGGCAGCAATAGACAATGCCCACATACAATATCTATGTCAATCATGGTCCTGGCAGGAAACATGCTCACCAAAAAGCTGAAGTTAATTTAGGAAAGAACTATTTAAAAAGATTTGGGCCGTGAGGCATTCAGGAACTAATGATAGTGGGAAGGTATCTAAAGGGGAGCAGAATATGCCACCCCAAAGTTTGCCACTTTGGCATGTGGATTATTTTAAGCTGAAATCAATCAAGATCCAGCAGCTCAAGAAAAACATTTACCTCTCCTTTAACTACCTAAAGGAACAGGGGGCATGGCTCAGAAAGAGAGCTACCATCAGACATAACTTTTCTTCTGAATGGCCTGTCTGGAAGGACAAACATCTACTTTTGCTCTCCTTATTCTCCTGTGACACACTCCTCTCCTTTGAAGCCCCAGATCCGTTTCATTCCTTAGCTTGGGATGGCACATAAGCCTCAACTGCCTAACTGTCTTCGGGTCTTATACTTTTATGGGGCTCCCATTGGTACAAAATTAAAAATTTGTTTTTTCCTGTTAATCTATTTTATGACAATTTAATTGTTAGACCAGCCAAAGAACCGGGGGGGGGGGGGGAGGGAAATTTTTCCATTCCTATACATTACTACCCCTGAAAAGGCAAGAGGGAAGGACAGACTTATTAGTGTCTGACAAGAGCTGGAGCATGGAAAAGAAGAGGAGCTGGCAGGCAGAAACTGCTACCATAGTCAGCTGGGGAAGAAGCCATAGCCCAACAGGAAGGGGATGGGGGCCTGACAGGAACAGGAAGTTCCACTCATTGTTGGGACTCAACGAGAAGCAAAGGAAAAATAAATCTAGGTGATACACATCCCGGATCCCAGCCACAACAAAGAGCAGAGTGGAGAAGGGTAGGGAGTGGATTGAGGAGGAAGCAAATGGAGAATAAGCTCTATGTTATTTCATGCCATCTTCTCAACAATAATGTGTCTTAGTAATTTTATTCACTAAAAAAACAGAGGAAAACAACTTAGAGAAATCAAAAAGAGTATGTAAAGCTCATTTAGAAGTGGGGGGAACTACATGAGGGTAAAATCTTTGACCTACAAATATTCCACTATTTAACATTATTTTTACTTTTTCTAATATCATCACAACAAACTTACATTGTGTCAGCTAACATCTAGACATTGACGAAAAATTTGCTTAACAGGGAAGTCAGAGTCCGTCCTCTCACCGAGATTACTTTCTAGAAAACAGAAAGACAGAAACAGAAACAGAGATTACTTTCTAGAAAACAGAAGACAGAAAATAATATAACAAATGGAAAAGATCATTTTAGATGGTGATTAAGTGCTATAAAGACAGTACAATATAGGTTTCCTGTGATAGTGACTAGGAGAGACTAGTTAGGATTGAGTGAGCAGGAAAGGACTCTGAGGTGAAACCATTTAAGCAGAGACCTGTAGGATATGAAGCATCCAGGAAGAAGACAGCCTTTTAAAATCTGACAGTAAAGTGCTCCAGGTTGAGGGGATTTGGAAGCACGAAAGCATCAAGACAGGAGAAAGCTTGGTGTAGTCATGTGAAGACAGCATAAAATGGCAAAAAGCCATGTGTTTGGCACATAGTGAATGAGGACAGTGACACAGGAGGAGGTGGAGGGAGGATAACAGGGCCCCAGGATGAGTTTGGGTTGCACTCAGGGAACAATAGAACTCCTTTGGAAGATTTTGAGCAGTGGAATGATGCCATCTGATTTACGTTTTTAAAAGATCACTTGGGTTTCCCCATTGAGAATGGATTATAAAAGGGCAAGAGAACAGACCTGGAGACCTGTTAGGGTTGTAGCAGCGGATATATAAGGAGTGAATAGAATTGGGATGCATTCTCTTTTAGCAGCAACGTTCTGGTGTAAATAGTATAAAGAGAGAGAGGGAGAGAGAAAGTAAAATAATCACTACAGTTCTGATTTAAGTAACTGGGTGAGTGGCACTGTCATTTACTGAGCTAGACTAGAGACTGGTATGTTTGTGGATAAGAAAATAGAGAGTTCTGATTGGTACATTTTGGTTGAATGCTTTTTCACTAGCCATATGGGCATTTTATGCACTCAGAGAGATAGCTGCTAGAGATAACATCCAGGGTCACTGGCCTATCAATAGAGTTTAAAGCTATGGATCTGACACTGGATGGGGCTACCTAGACAGAAAGAGTAGAGAAAGATAAGAAAGTTTAATGTAGGAAAGCCTGGGTGGCTCAGTGGCTTAGCACCGCCTTCAGCCCAGGGCCTGATCCTGGATACCTGGGATCGAGTCTCACGTCAGGCTTCCTGCATGGAGCCCACTTCTCCCTCTGCCTGTGTTTCTGTCTCTCTCTCTCTCTCTCTCTCTGTGTCTCTCATGAATAAGTAAATAAAATATTTAAAAAAGTTTAACTTACAACTGACTCAAAATTAAAGTGCTTTTTACATATGACATTCTTTTTGTTTCCTGAACTCCAACTAATGGCTAAGGAAGATTTTATTTTCCACTAGAATGTATTTAGCCTGTAAGTCAGTGGTTGTCAAATTTATTTACTTATTTTTATCATCAGAGATGTTTTGCAAGCCTAATCTTGTGAAGAAAAACACTATGTAAATATATTGAAATATTAATGATATAAAGCTGGGTAATGGGTATGTGGGTTTGTTATAATGTTCTTACTCCTTTTAAGCCTGTTTAAAACTTTCCAAGAAAAAAAGAGATTAAAGAGTACAATTTCTTAAGAAATTAAAGAGTACAATTAAGACTCTACAGAGTCTTAATTTCTTAAAGAAATTAAGAGTACAACTGTCCTATTTGAAGCAGGGGGTGGACAATCTCAGGCCAGTCTACTCATCTCCTTAGCTGCTGGTCTATAGAATTTGTATAATTCTTTAGAATCAACTTTAAAATTCCTGTCATTGATAGATATTTTTAAAGTTTCTATGATATAATAATAATTATGAGCAGGAATATTGCAAATCACCATGGAAGATACTTTACAATTATTATTATATTAATGCTTGTGACAATCTTACATGATGGGTACTATTAACATTCCCATTTTGCAAATGGAGCAACTGTGGCTTGGAGAGGTCATGTAATTGGCTTAAGTTCAAGTAGCTGTAATTGGAGGAGCTGTGATTCAAGCCCAGGCCTCCTGACTTCACATTAATAACGACATTAATTACAGCAGTTGACACTCAAATTAACTTCAACCACAAAAATATAACAACCAAAAATTCAATCGGTCCTTTATCATGGATGAGAATTTTCCAGTTAACAATAGTAAAGATGTTAAAGTTGGTCTATGCATCTGTTTACAGCAGGAACTTTCATTGCATTACGTTTCTCAGAGCCACAAATTTTACTCTTTTCTCTTTCTATTTATAAAATATTAGTTCTGAAAATGAATGTCAATAGAGTAACAGTGACTGGCATTTATTCCTAACCTGGTGACAGCAGAATATGGAAGTTCAAAGAAATGATTAATTAACTCAGTGATACACCCACCACGTATAGTAACACCAATTCAAAGACATTTGTACTGGGTTGCTTTTTCTTGACTAGACTATTATCACTTTATTTGAGCTGAGATTTATGTCCAAATCAGGGAAAACTTTGATCCTGATATTTTTTTGGAGATCAAAGTTTCACATGTAACACTGTGCTTTACAAGGTCTCAATGCAAGGCATACATTCTAAAGTACAAAACTAATGTGAAAGAATAATTTGCCTAGGTGCTGGGAAATGTAACTATTAGATATGCGGGTTCTTCAACAATCCATTGTAAATAATAATCTAGTTGAAATATGGAGAGAAAAGTGAATCTGCTATAACAACAACCTCAACTCATTCCTTTCCTTTTTCTCCTATGAGACTTTTGCTCCTAGATTTGAAGAGACAAGTTTGCCTGTTGTGTGTGTGTGTGCATGTATGTGTGTGTAAGTACATTTGTTTGTGCATTTTATTGTTTTCTCCTAGTCGTTTGTTGGGGGAAAAAGGAGAATGTCAAAGCTATTTTTATATCTTCCTTGTTCTTTCTTGGTTTCTTTTTTGATTGCTAAATGATGCAGAATATATATTATTATCTTTTTAACATAGGCTCAAATCATGTGTAAGATCTAAGCAAACACTATAAACACCCTGTCACTTCTAACCTCATAGTTCCAGCCAGCAGAATGACTTTTTAAATCATGGTGATCACAGAACTTGATTCTTCAGGTGTGAGATGAGGTAGAGAATCCCTTCCCATCTCAAATAATTACATCATAATTCCCTTTGAATATTGATTTTGAGATAAAATTACAGAGACACCTGGGTGGCTCAGTGGTTGAGCATCTGCCTTTGGCTCAGGGCATGATCCTGGGGTCCTGGGATTGAGTCTCACATCAGGCTTCCTGTGGGGAGCCTGCTTCTTCCTTTGCCTGTCTCTGCCTCTCTGTCTGTGTCTTACATGAATAAATAAATAAATAAATCTTTAAAAGAAAATAAAATTACATACAAAATGAAATCCTTCTAGTCTAAATGGCCCTATGGCCCGGCCCCTCTTTATTTCTCTCAATCTCTCTCTTCCTCTTTCTGTTTTCTCCATTCTGTTTCTTTCTCTCCCTTGTCCTCCTTCTATTTCCCTCACTTTATATCTCTCTTTTCCTTCCTCTCTACCTCTCTTCTCTCCATTATGGTGTAAAGTACTGGAGAAGAATAGAGTTAAGTAGTCACAGTAATGATTCAAAATTATTCAAAGATAAAATATTTTCTGTTATTCATTTTGAATAACAGTATTTAAGGAGGTCTGTTTATACAGCTGTTATTTACTAGGTCTATGCTTGGAAGAATATCATGTTAAAATAATTAATAAATAATGTTAACATTTCAAAGTTTACACTTTTGGATGTAAACTACTCCAACAAGAGAACGGATCTGAAATTCTACTCCTTCTGACCTAGAGGTCTGAAGTAAAGTTAATAGACACCAGCAAAGAATAGCAAGACTTGCCAAACAAAAATCAGGTCACCACTCTGTCTCCAAATATTTGAAAAATTTTTCTTCTAAGAAAAAGGGAAGTAATGCCTAAATATCCACAGAAATTTTTGTACAGTTTGGTAATGATATTCTTCATGCTTCAAAGACATACTCAGATGGGGAAAGGTGAGTCCATTAAATCTGGGAAGAGTGAACCAATCTCCTTCAACTTAGAGACAGATATAAAAAGTGGGTAGAATGGGTACCCCATTTTGGAAATGACTATGAGATATAGGAGAAATGCAGAACTTCAATACTCAGTGCAGTCTTTCTGTCAAGCAAAAGCATGTAGATTATTCTGAGTAACAGGAAAGATGTGAAGCTTAAGGAAACCTCACAGAATTAGTGTCCCCAAAACAGATCAACCAGTAAGATTGGAGGAAAAAGGGAAGAGTGCAGGTCCTCCAAGCAAACAGCCCTACAGTTAAATTCTCCCTAGTAAACTCTCAAAGTTTCTTGTGATCTTTCACCATATATGTGTTGATTTAAGGACAAAAAAAAAAAAAAAAAAGCTAGGATGAGTCCTAATCTAAAGCTTCGTTTGAGAAGAAATGCTGTTCTTAAAAGAAGTCATTGATGAATGTGGTATAATCTTCCACCATTTATTTAGTTCTTTAAATTTTATCATCAAAAGCTTTATAATTTTCTGCATATACATCTTAGACTCCTTTGTTATATTTATTCTTGGATATTTGATCATTTTGATGCTATTGTAAAAGGCATCTACTCTAAGATTATACTTTTTAACCTTTTGTTGGTGCTATACAAAAGAAATTGTGTTAAACTTGTTAAGTTCAAAAATTCATATTAATAGTGCATTTGTGGATTCTTTCAGATTTTCTATATCCACTCATATCATCTGCAAATAGTGAGTTTATTCCCCGCCTCAAATCCTTATGCATATGTTCGTTGGCTTGCTTGTTTTGCCTTGATGCACTACAAGGCAACCCAAGTTAATTAATGAAAAGAAATGGTGGTCCTGGGCACCTTGTTTTGTTCCATATTTAAAAGAGGAAATATCCAATATTTCCAATGAAATAAATGATCATATATATGAATATATACACACATATACATATATAAATGTATATATATAGATAATATACATATATAAATATATAAAATTCAATAATATATAGTATAAATCCTTTTTGTAGATTTTCAACCATATTAAGGAAATTCCTCTCTAGTCTTAATCTTTATGCATTCTCTTTTTCATAAAAATATACTGAAATTTTATTTTATTTTATTTATTTTTAAAGAATTTACTTATTCATGAGAGACATAGAGACAGGCAGAGACATAGGCAGAGGGAGAAGCAGGCTCCCTGCAAGGAGCCTGATGTGGGACTTGATCCCAGGGCCCTGGGATCACGATCTGAGCCAAAGGCAGATGCTCAACCACTGAGACACCCAGGTGCCCCCCAAATATACTGAATTTTATTAATTGTTTTATCAAGCATCAGAATTGGATTCAGCTATGGCATAGATTTTGGTATTATCAGTCTGAGAATTTAAAAGTTGATAAAAATTTCTATAGTAGCCATTTGTGCCTCAATGTTTTTGGGATGTAAATATTTAATATTAAAGAAACATAATTTCTTTAATCATTATACGACTATGCAGATCTATTATATCTTCTAGTGTCAGTTTTGTTCATTTTCATTTCTAGGAATATATCTTTAAAATCTATTTTTTAAATCTAAAGCACATACGGCCTTATGTCTACTTCTACATCTGATGACAAATCTTCCCTGTCTAGATATTCATCCTAATCCTAATAAAAGGAACCCATTCACTCTTGCTTGTGGAGTCATGGCTTTGGAAGTTATTCCCATGATCACCTTATTTGTGTAAATAAAGTTTACTTTGTGTCACAACTCTACCTGATGTATCTGTGACTCACCAAGGAGCAAACTCATGTTGGTTCAGTTGCAAAAGAAATTATATGATTTCAATTCATTGGAATTTTTCACTGGAATATTTGATTTAGCATATTATAAATATTTGGAAATATTTCATATGTGCTTGTGCTTGAAAATATATATTTGCAATTGTGTGCAGTGTTCACTATATATCCACTGCATCAATGTTGCTAATTGTAATGACCCAATAATCAAGATCAGAAAGACGACATTTAAAAGGTCGTCTGTGACTTTTACTTTATCATTAGGAACACATGAAGATTTGGCCTTTGGTGGAATCCTACTTGTAATACTAAGTCAGAAACCTTATACTGGATCCAACATAAATAGTATGTACTGACTGAGCACCTGAAATTCATCATTAAGTTAGTTAATTGAGTAATTTATAATTGATGAGTTGGCAGTAGTTAATGCGATGTAGCTGACTCTGAGGGGTTTATATTAAATTAATTTTTATTTTGCTCAAGTACACCCATTAGTAATTCTTTCAGAAAGCCTCCATAAGGAATAAACTCCCATCTCCCAGGGACATTGCCCTGCTTCTAAGGTACAATTTTCCATACTTATAGGTGAATGCTTCTTCTGCCCACTTATTGAGAAGCCAAACTGGCTATTTTAAGTGCTATTCCTCAAATTATCAACCTGAACCCTTTTGGAATCTGTGAAACCTTTCCAGAACTATAAAACTTTTGTAGTTTTTGGCTATATGTACTTTCAAACATCTGATCCATACCTTTCTATCTGTTTAGGAATTTCTACCATTCCAGGCCCACAGATAGAATTTTCTGTATCTGAGTACTATTTATTAATTTTAAATAAAAATTATTAATATTAAGAATTTTGGACAGAAGGATAGGCTTGTGTACTCCAGCATCCATCTGGGTCCATTCTCTAGGTTTTTGAGACTTTCCTAGTATCTCTTAATGACGACTGGAGAATTCTCCCTGTTTACAAAGATTCACTGTCCAGGATAAAGTGCAGCATGGATGTACTGTCAGAGTTATTCAGAGTGGTGAGCCACCCCCCAAAAATACTGCTTAACATATGGATTATTTTAGGCTGGAGGCCACTGAGATTCAACAGGTGGAGAAAGAAGCCTTCTTGGAACTTCCTTTTCTGACTAGGAGCAGAAACTTGCGAGAAATGAGGACTGCCATAAATTCCCTCTCCCTGGGGCAGTTTTATTGCCGTGAAAAAATGCAAAGTCAGCACCAACATGGGCCTGCACAAACTTTACCTAGTAGCCATTATCTCCCATTAGTTTTCCCCCACATATATCTGCCTTCCTGCCCCTGGAAGCTCAAAACCCTCCTTTTTCTTTCTACTTCTCCACAAATGTATTGTTCTTTGTTAAAAATGGATTATAAACCTCTAGGTCTGATGTCTCTTTGGGGTTTTCATTCCGTTTCTTTGATGCCCGAAATATGCATATGAAATATCCATTTTTTCTCCTGTTAATTTGTCTTTTGTCAGTTCTATTTGCAGGGCCCCAAGCAATGAACCTAAGAGGATGGAAGACGAAGTTTTTTCCTCCCTGCCAGTGGTATATCCACAGTGTGTGAAAATAGAGGTGTGCTAATAAGTAATTACAAACTCGCAGAGTAGATGGCATAGTTACATTTCCAAATAGAGGCTGTTGGGCAAGAAGTATAGATAATTTTAGGCAAGGAAAATGATGGGAGCAATAGAAATCGGATAGGAAATTAAATGATATGCTTAAGCATTAGTGTCTACCTCAGTTGGCTGGAAAAAAGGTTCAGAAACAAAGGAGTGGATAAGGCGAGTAAACTGGGGCCATCCTGTCCATACTGAACCATGTCATTCTCTTGTATAGAACACTCCTCTTTGTGTAAGCAACAAAATACGTGTCCTGTTCTTACAAGCATCTCTATAAGCTGGTCACTGTCAACTCCACAAGTCTGAACTTCTGAGTCTTCCTCCCCACCTTTGTTATAATGGGCTCTAGCTTACAGCTTTGTTCATGTTCCTCAAACATGCTTTGACCCTTCAGAATATGTTCATGACTTGTTCCTGGAACAAATTTTGGCAAAGCTAATTTTTCAAATCTCAGCTAAATTTTTATCTTCCTAAAAAACAATTTTGGATCTTTCCCTTGGATGACTTTAGGAAACCCTATTATGTCTTCTGATAACACTTTGAAACTCTATTTCATAGTACTTAACAATAAGTTTTTAAATTTAATTTTACTTAAATTCAATTAATCAACATATAATGTAATATTATTTTCAGAAGTAGGGTTCAGTGATTCATCAGTTGCAGACAACACCCAGTGCTCATTACATCACGTGCCCTTCTTAACGCCCATCACTCAGTTACCCCATCTCCTCGATCCCTTCCCTTCCAGCAACTCTCAGTTTATTTCGTACTGTTAAGAGTCTCTTATGGTTTGTCTTCCTCTCTGACTTTGTTTTATTTTATTTTTTTACTCCCTTCCCCTACGATCCTCTGTTTTATTTCTTAAATTCCACATATGAATGAAATCATATGCTAATTGTCTTTTTCTAATTGACTTATTTTGCTTAGCTTAATACCTTTTAGTTTCATCCACATTGTTACAAATGGTAAGATTTCATTTTTTTGATGGCTGAGTAGTGTTTATATATATATATATATACCACATCTTCTTTATCCATTTATCTGTCGATGGACATCTGGGCTCTTTCCATAGTTTGGCTATTGTGGACATTGCTGTTATAAACATTGGGGTGCAGGTGTGCCTTCGGATCACTATGTTTGTATCTTTTGGGTAAATGCCTAGTAGTGCAATTGCTGGGTCACAGGGAAGCTCTATTTTTAATTTCCTGAGGAATCTCCACACTGTTTTCCATAGTGGCTGCACCAGTTTGCATTCCCACCAACAGTGTAAGAGGGTTCTCCTTTCTCTGCAACCTCACCAGCATCTATTGTTTCCTGATTTGTTAATTTTAGTCATTCTGACTGGTTAACACAGAAATAATTTAAAAATTGCTTTTGTTATAGTTCTTTAAGGTATTTCTCCCCTGACAGAAAAACAGGAGCTTTACCAGGGAAGGATGTGGCTCTCTTACTCATTGAATGAAGATTATAGAGAACAACATAGATTCCAATTGAAAGGAATTTTTCAAGACTTTAAACTCAAACCAAAGACATACCAGTAACTAAAATTATAAAAGTAAGCATGAAGATTTGAAAACAACCTCCTCTTTATATATTTATCTCCCATGTAAAATTTTAAGGTCATTGATAGAGATGATTCTCATTTCAATTATAAATCTCAAAATGTTTTACAATGACTTTTTACAAATTTGCTGCAGCTTTGTCTAGTAAAAGACACTGAAGAATTAGAAAGACTGTATGCCTGTCATTAATTGGATGTTTTCCCTTATCTCTTTCATGCACCTATATTATTGTTAGGATACAATGTTTGAATAAAGCCATGTGTAAAAGTTGTTTTAATATTTAGAAATATCTTATATTTTTACCTGTTTTATTATCTCAGCTTATTTGAAGTACTTAAATTCTTTCTTTAAAAAAAAATTTATTTGTTTTTATTTTGAAGAGAGAACACACACATACATGAGTTGGGCCCCCATGCAGAGGGAAAGGAAGAGAGAAAATCCTTAAGCAGACTCCTAAGTGAGTTCAGAGCCCCATACGGAGCTTAATCCCAAAACCCCCGAGATCATGACCTGAGCTGAAATTAAGAGTCAGATGCTTAACTCACTGAGCCATCCAGGTGCCCCCATATTACTAAAGTATTTAAGAAATTGTAATCATCAAATTAAAAATTTGGATTTTGTTATCAGAAATATCATCAAACATTTCTGATTTTTACCTACTGTCTGACATACCATATAAGTTTGGATTAATAAATTAATGCCTTTTGTATTATTATATTGAGTATATCCTTGATTATTGCTTTAAAATGTCTTGTCCCACCTTAATACTTCCATAGAAATGTAGTCATATTGCTATTTTTCTTAGTTTCGGGGCTATTTTTGGAGCCTTTGGCTTATAGTCCTTTGTTGGATGATGGTATATCATTCATATCTGTGAATGTGAGTCAGGTTAATCCTATGCAAACTTGTATCAAGATCCTCTTTGACAGCACCAGCGATATCTACTCTACATCCAGACCACACTTCTGGTAAAGACATTGGCTTTTAATAAGCAGATGTTGATAAAAGTATGTTGAGCTGGGTCAACACTATGATTTTCAGCTATTTTTTTCAGTTATTTGTACAAGATAAGGAGTGTGTCTGCCCACATCTACAACAGCCAGAAGGAAAAAGATATGTTCTGTTTCTCACCAGAGTCCCTTCAATGAGATGTCAATCAAAGTATGTGAGCGGAGTTGTCAGTACCCACATTAATATTGAAATAAACATTAGACTTTACAAAACAATAAAGACAAGCTGGAGAAGTACCAGCAAGTCACTGATTTTAATCTTGGTCAGATTAAATATTCGTTTTGACAATCTAAAAAAAAAAAAAAAAAGACATCTTAGGGGGGAAAAAAAAAGCTCTTACTTTTCAGGTCCTTCCTCAAAGGATCAAGGGAGGCGCGACTGGCAACTGTTCTGAAATGCCACCTTCGTGTTGGTAGTTTGCAAATATGGAGCATTTATTGTTTGATTTTTGCCTTCCTTACAACCTAAGTTTGGCAGAAACCCTACAGCATATTCTCAGGGAAAAAGAAAAAAAAAACTTAGACATTTCAACCATCTGCCAGATATACCTATCAAATTATTCATTTCTCAGGCTGCTTAAGGTTATTTAAATTCATAGCTTTTCAAACTACTGACAAGGTTTGCACACTGTGAAGAAAATGAATATTGTTAAGGGTTAAATGGACAGCTTCACACTTTAAATGCATTATAAATTCACCTCAGGCACTCTCCTACTGATTTTTCTCTTTATTATTTTATTTTACAATCAACGACTCTTCGTAATTGTGGACCATGCTGACAATCTGAATGACAACGGATAGATTCAAACAAAACTGACCCAGGTATAGGACAATAGTTGCATTATACCACCAAGGAAACAGCTTCCACATAAATTTTAGATATACAAACAGTGCTTCGAAAAAGAAAGATACACAAAGTTGAATCCACATTTTGCCTTGCTGGGCATATATACCCTACTCTTGGGCAATTTGCATGACTTGACATGAAGACAGGCAAGATCACCTTTAGAAGTGGTCAGCATTAAAATGCAGGCTGTCTATCAAGAGAAATTGTCTCCCAGAAATCAATACTTCAAAAACCCTTGTGGCTAACTGTTCTGCCAGACGCTTTCAAATTTTTATAATGCTGGAAAATAGTGTAGAGGAAGTAGAGGTTCCATTTCTTTGATTTCTTTTTATCACATTCTGTCAGTCCTCGATCAAGTTTCATAACTCAAAGACATACATTTACCACCAGGTGTAGTTCAAAGGGATGTTGACCTTTGATTTACAAAACCCCTTAGATTTACTCTATGCCTTTTCTGAGAGAATCTCCCTTTCTTTATACCACCAGCGTAACACAAACAAGAAAAAGCCTGCTGAGTTCGGGACCACTCAGGACGGATCTGGACCTTCCTCCCCCTGGTGGCCAACAGGCCATACTTCAGGATCCTTCCTTCAGCGACTTGGTTTGCAAAACTGGTTGGCTGAGAGATTGCAAAGTATTTTAATAAGCTTTGATGCAAAGGGTCAGTCATGCTCTGAGAGTCTGACAAGGATGTCATGCTTGTAAATAGTTATGCTCGGACTACAGGATTTGGATTATAGGACTACTGTGATAAAACCTTGCTCTTTCCTGTTAGATACACTTGGCAAAAGTCTGACCCCATCTCAGAACTAAATGAGTCAATGTGGGCCAGTTACTTACCTTTTCTGAGTCTTGATTTTTCTTGCCTGTAAAATAGGGTTAATAATTCCATATAAGTCATAGAGTTCTGTGTGCAATAAATGAGACGATGTATTCTAAGGGCTTAGATCCATGATTTTGTAAGTGCTGGCAAATGACTGTTGAAAACCAGAGTCGTGATTTGAGAGTTGATATGATGATATAATCATATCAACATAATGGATATAATCATAGCTGATAATTCTGAGGATAGTTCTGACCAGTTTTATGTAAAACGGGGTTAGATTCTTAATTTATGAATTATGAATATTGTTCATTTATTAGTAATCCTCAAGTTCAGATACACAGAAAGTGGAAATTGTTTTCATTTTTCCCTCTGTCCCTTGAAACAAGATCACAATTATGAAGAGCTGAGTCCAGGCGAGCTCACACAAGTCTGAAACTAAAATACTGTCCCTTTGCATTGAAAACAATAGAAAATCCTGTGGCTATAATAGCACCATTAAATCAAAATATTCAAATTTCATATAAAATATGCAGTGTTATATTAGATATTGTTTTAGGAAAATTCGGATAACTTAGAGAATGATAAACAAAAAGAGAGACTTCTACAAAGATTGGGGATATTTGACGACTTGCATAGGCCTTGGAGTTTAGAGGCAGCAGAGCATACAAAGAGAGGTTCTGGTATCAGATGTCCTGAATTTGGATTCTGGCTTCATCACCTGAGAATGACTGGGACCACAAAAAGATTCTTTTTTTCTTTTTAAAGATTTTATTTATTTATTTAGGAGAGAGAGAGAGAGAGAGAGAATAAGCAGGGGCAAAGGGAGAGAAAAAAGCAGGCTCTCCACTGAGGGGGAGCCCGATGTGGGGTTTAATTCCAGGACCCTGGGATTATGACCTGAGCTGAAGGCAGATGCCCAACCGATTAAGCCACCCTGGATCCCCCACAAGAAGATTCCTAAATATCTCTGTGGTTCAGTTTCCACATCTTCACCACAGGGATAATGATAGCTTTCATTTCATAAGGTTTTTTAAGAGGATTACATACATTTTTATTCTTAAGCATATGCAAGGTAACAAAAACCAATGATAATACTAGCTAACCCTGTTGTAGCTCCTCCATATACAATGCCTAATGGATGTTTGGTACACATTTAAAACATAAGCAATGTGGTAGTTGAATATTCTTAAAATGCTCAGACCTGAGATTATGGTTAAAGATCATCTTTGAGATAACAAGGAAAGAACAAATAGATGGTCTCTTCCACACTTGAGCCTTAACAGTATGCTTAATGTAAAACATAAGGCTTTGGTTAGACACAAATAGGATTTTCTAAACCTGAAATACCTTGTACATTGAAATGGATTATTAAAAGAGGTAGTAGAATTTCCTTCTTTGAAGAAATTTAAAAATGAGATTGTTAAAGGTGAGAAGGATGCTTTTGAAGCTGATTATATCTGAAGGCCCAGGGACAAAAGATTAGACTATCCTACTTTGCTCTTTACAAATCATCTTTAGCAACACAGAAGGCTGAAAAGACTTAGATCCTACAACTATTCTACCCCATATCCTGAGGCAGAGACTGGGGGCACACACCCACATGTAGATTCTGAATACCAACAATCAGAGCAGAAGGTCTGGGCTGTGTAGGCTGGGGAGCATCCTCCCTGAGGTAAGTGCATTACATGATTGCAGGCTGGAACTGTAAGCAGTATATCTATAGTATTTATGCATTTTATTCCACCTTCATCCTGCCTCAAACTATAAACAGCTTATAAAAATACACTTGATTCAGCAAGATAAAAGCAAACTAAAGATAATTAGGTGAGCCTTCATGGACTTTGGGGAGATAACTTGGTAGAGAGAATCAGGGATGAGATTACTGCAACAAATATTGGCTGTGTGGTTCTGCATAATTGATAGAGGTGGATGCTGAATTTTCTAACAGCTATCAAAAAGTAGAAAACATAGTCAGTTTATAATTCAGGAGTCCAAAAAGTAGAAAC
This sequence comes from Canis lupus baileyi, assembly GCF_048164855.1. Taxonomy (NCBI): domain Eukaryota; kingdom Metazoa; phylum Chordata; class Mammalia; order Carnivora; family Canidae; genus Canis; species Canis lupus. Next base: position 43,699,032 of record NC_132847.1, on the reverse strand, counting down.
AAGCCAAGAGAGAAAAAAAAATAAAGAAATAATTGGATTAAGCAATATGATTCCCATTTCTAGGTTCAAAGAGAAAGTCTTCTTATGGATCCTCATAAAGAACTCACTGTGCAAGGTGGGGAGAAACAGCCTCCATAGCAGCTTTCCAGTGCTTACAGAAATGGATTTCACAGAGCCGGCTGATTCTTACAATGTCCTTCAATGTTGGCTAATGGTGGACAAAACAAGCCAGTGTAACACCGGAATGATAATGGGACACCAGGCAAGGGTTAGTCTCTCAGCATGGAGCAGGACTCCAGTACGGGGCTGGAACATACAGGCCATTCTCTCTTCCCAGGTCACAAGATGGGAACAATGCAGAGATGCAGTCCTAATGGCATTAGGGAATTTCTCAGATAATAAAAATAGGGACTAAGATAGAAGAAAGAAGACAGAGACCCAGTTAGCTAAACTGGGGCACAAAATGAAGTTGGTGTCTCAGGAACATCGCCTAGTTATCACCTGAAAACCAGAGTCAAGTCCATGCAACAGATTCTAGACAGATAGCTCCCCAACGCTTGGGAAGGTTCTATTAAGGTCATTCTGATTCAAATGAGAGTGGGGTTCAAATATACCTGGAGGCTGAGGTCAAGCAACCGTAGCTGGAAAAAGTGATCACATATAATTGTAAGTTATTATGAGATTACTTGTTCGGCTTATCTTTCAAAACAAATAGAAAATCTCAGTGGAATCAAACAGAATATTCTAAATGGACAGGAGCCCATTACAATTTTTCAGAAGGCAATTTGAAGTTTCTCCTCCGTCATTTAGCTTGTTTTGAATCTCCAATAGTTTTGCTTTGACTCCAGGATGTGCTGCTATTTCAGAAACCCTTATCTCTTCTTCGTATCTGTATTTCTCTTCTGGTTTCAGTTTGCTTTCTAAAGCTGTTTCCTCTTTATGTTTTGCTCCTTTATTGCTTCCCTTCCCTACCACCTCTTCAAACTTTGACCATGATATTCTTGCTTACAATATAGGATGGTACAATTTATTTATGTAATGCAGAAGAAAATATTACTTCGTTTGTTTTCTATCCACTTCTTTACAGTCACCCCTGGGATTTTAATTATCCTCAGGGGCCTTAGCACATTGTGGTAGGCTGGGCAGATATTAAGTAACGCGAGCCAATAGGTACAATGATAAAGAAAAATAAGTTTACCTAACATATTGAAAAGCTATTTATCTCTTCTGAGGACTGATTTAACAAAAACGAAATGGAAAACTCAAATATCTATTTTGAAATTTTTGTCATCACGTAGGTGACACTGGTAGCAAGGGAAATCATTTTGTGCTTTGGAAAACAATTCTCTGCTGCAACTTTCTTCTGCTGCTTTGTACAAGAAAATTCCCCTGAAGGTAGACAGATGAGGGTGAAGTTCAATAACATTTGGAGTTGCCTGACTTGGTGTCAGTTTGAAACTTTGGATTTCTAAATAAAATTGACAAAGTCATTTACAGAAACTTCACATTTTTATCCTTGGGACTAATAGCAGCAGGGAATAGAAGCATCTAACCAGCAAGATAGAAAGAAAGGGCTGCTGATGCTTTGTGATTTTTAAATGAAAATAATGGAAGATGAAAGCAAATCCTCATTTTGTCTCGTTTGTGATGCCTAATAATTATGCTTGAGGAGACAAAAATACTCATTGAACAAAACACTTAAAAATTCCATAGGCTAAGTCAGGCCGATGCAGGCTTACTACCTTTCTTTATTAATCCTTTTAGAAAAGGACTTTTTGTCTGACTTTTCCCTGAAAATGGCTTGAATCCAGGCTATTTTAATTTTTTTTCTGGTAATTCGTTTATTCAATATTGAACAGCATTTTACAGTTACTCTTAGTGTGTTCAAGGAAGGCACTGTGGAAGACACAAGAAAAAGACAGTTTCTATTTTGTCCATAAATAAGGAACAATATATTCTTACCTTTGCAATCTACGTACTTAGCATAGTACTTGTCATAAAGTAGGCATCCAAATTTTGTTGAATTTTAATGAAAAATCTCAGTCTGTAAGGACAGGAATAGTTATCATATGCTAAGAAAAATTTGTAATAGTATGCAGGAACACAATGAGGACACAGAGAAAGAAGTTCACTCTCCTATTTTGAGAAGTCAAGCAAGACAGTCCAGGTAACATGATGGTTGAGCTGAGTTTTACAGAAGGTGTAGGTGATTGTCCACGAGGGAAGGAAAGAGAAGTTTGGGTTAGAGGGGACCACGGCATGCAAGATGCTTATATAGTAAACTCATCTTGTGTTATATGTATCACTTGCTTTTAAAATTTAGAAGGTTATCTTCTAGAACAAAGAAAGATGAAAGATATTTAAAAAGAATAAACGTGCTTAATAGGTAATATGATATTCAAGGCAGCAGGGAACAACACAAACCAAAACAAGTGAGATGGCATTTGCAAGTACTGACAAAGCTTTTTAAATTGTAAATCCAAGATTGATTGGGAAAGGCAATAAAACAGAAAACCTTTCTGGAAGACATTTTGTCAAACTAACTTACCAACCTAAAACACATGTGATGCCAGCAATTCTATTTCTAGGGGTTTCACCTAAAAATATAATCTAGGTATGCACCAATTTTTACCTAACAACATCATTAAACATTTATTTATAAAAAGGCAAAAGCACACAAAATATCCAACAATAACAGTGGTCAAGAAATTTGAATGCTTCATCTAAAGAAATATTATCCCACACTTACACATCATGTTTTTGTAAACTTTTGATGACAGAGAAGTTTATTAAAATATGATATTAAGTGAACATAAAAGGATACACAACAGCATATACATGATGACACCAAAAGCAAATACATCTATTACAATACCTACCCTATCCAGCCAACAGCAGTGGTCTTGGTTTTGGGCTGGCAACCAAACTCATGAAGCAAGATTTGGTTCCCTCAGCACGGAGATTACATTGTGTTAAGAAAGGATATAAAACAGGTACCACAATAAGCCCTGTATACTTAGATACCAAAGATTTTCCCACTAACTACTTCCCAAATTCTTCCCTTCCTGTATGTACATATCACTTCCCCCAATCAAAGGATGGGGCTATGTCCTATCTTCTTGAATTCGGCTGTACCTTTAAGTGCTCACTGATGTTCTGGAACTTTGAGTTGGCAGCTTATGCTTCTTACTTCTTGGAACTCAACTGCTAAGAAGCTACATGGACAGATTCATGTAGTCAATCAAGATGCCAAGATGACAACACTAGCTGATGAGCCATTTCAGTTGATGCCGTGTGGAGCAGAGATATATTTCCCTCCTTCCTGTTCAGGTCATAAATAAATGGTGATGATTTAAACCACTAAGTCTTGTTACACAGCAACAGAAAACCAAAACAAAGGACAATTTCATAAAGGATTTAAGACCTAAATATTCCTCATCGTGACTTCTGAATGTCCCTTTCACTTCATCCACTTTGCCTTTAGGATCTGCATGGACACAAATTCTAGACTGGTTGGGTACCAACCATACCAGTTCAGGAGTGGTAACAGATTTGTGATATCTTCAGCTTTTATGCCTTAGTTATGTGGTCTCTTGAGGGATACATGACCAATTTCCATTCCTATGGTTATTCTAGGAATAAATATTGCTAGATATTTATGATATCTCATAAATATTGCTCAATAAACAATTTGAACAAATTTTAAGTGCTTGATCCTCTACATGATCCTTAGCTAGTTCTCATTTTTCTGAGATCTTATTATACTCCAGTGAGTTCTTTGATTACCATGAAAAGAGTATTCAAAGGACATATCTTGAGTGTTTTGAGGTACAGGAAGGCCACATACTACTATTTATCCTTTTTTCCTATCTAGCTAGCTATATTTATATTGAAAAAAGACTGGAAGTATATGTTTGAAAACATACATGTCATAGTCATTGAATTGTTGGTGATTTTTATTATGTTTTATTTATATTTTCAAATGTCCCATTTATTTAATACAATAAAGTGATAGTAATAAGTAATAAAATTTAGGTCACATTGGAAAATGGAATGGGATCCAATTTTTAGGCTTCTTCAAGCTTTTACTGAGTGGTCTCTCTAAGATAGAAAGACAGATACATTTTTTAAGGAGGGGTCACTTCTTTCTTTGGCCGTATATTTATACGTGGTCAGAGAAAAAAAATACATATATTGACTAGTGATGGTGGTGGGGAGGGACAGAGTAAGAGGGAGAACACACTGGGGATGGAGCCCCACGTGGAGTTTGATCTCATGACCTGAGCCAACATCAGGAGTCAGACGCTTAACTTACTGAGTCACCAGGTGCTCCCCTCTGACCTTTTGTTTCTACAATAATTACCACCCAACAGTAAAACATTCTTATGCTCTTGTCCTGCCAAGACTCCTACTACAGATGGTGAGTTACCAAACTGGTAGGTTAGGGAACTATGTCAGGCATGCATCACACAGCCTTTCTGCCCCATTTCTCTAAAGAGCCAAGAGGACAGTTGGAAGTATGCTGCTGTATTCTGTTCCTCCTTCCTGTAAGTTTGTCAGAGGAAGCCCCTCTACATGGGAAGGCTGGTGGGGATCCAGTATGCCTGTGACTGTACAGACAAGACTGCTTAATTATGATATTTCTTATTAGGAAGTCAAATATTGCCCCATATCTAAGTGACATTCTCCAATATAAACTTGAGCTAGTTAAATGTATATTTTGTTGTCCATACTCAGAGACTTTTGAGAATGAATGAAGGTACCAGATAGAATAAACACATGTTTCTTATTTAGGCAATCCCAACCTTAGCACCTGTAAAGCTGATCTATGGAGTCTGTCTGATTTGCTCTTATGGTTTATTACTCAATCGAGCAAGTCCTTATGGTGAAAGAGTTTTGCTATTTTTGGATCGCTTCAAACACCAACATTGATCATTTAAAAAAATTTTCTAGCTTTCAGAGCAATGTCTTCTAAAAATGAATTACCTAATTAGTCAGTGTGAAAAGAAAAGGATAAATCTGGAAAACTACCAATACTGCCAATAACTGCTTTTTTCAAAAGGTAAGATGTTAGGTTAATATATATAAAATATATTTTGGCTAAATGTGTAGAATGATATATGTCACACACATATATAATATATATATTATATATAATACACACATATAATATATATTTGAATGTGTTTAAATTTTTACAAATATTTCTTGAATAATCAGGAAAATGAAATTAAAGAAAAAATCTCATGATATCTGGTGAATATCCTTTAATGTAACAAGCTTGCATTATCTCACTTAATCCTATTAACAACATATGAAGTAGGTCTTATTTCCCTTATTAATAAGAACATCAAAGCTCAAAGATATTGTCCTCAAGTAATGGTGAAGCCAGAATTTGAACGTAGGCCTATTTGTGCCCCAAATCCATGTGGTTAATTGTGGTGTTATGCCACCTTTAAAAAAAATAGATTTATTTAAGTAATCTCTATACCCAACATGGGGCTTGAACTCACAACCTCGAGAGCAAGAGTCACACGCTTCTCTAAGTGAGCCAGCCAGGTGTCCCAGTGTTATGCTACCTTACTGTTTAGCTCGTGATGGCTGATAATTGAGTTGGGAATTGATAGCTCACTTCTCATTTTACTCTACGTTATATAGCTGGCTCATGTGTGAAGATAAGTGCACCTGAGCTCAGTTCTCAGATCAACAGTGAGCACTCATTTCTAATTATCAAGAATATCTAGTATCAATTTTCATAGTCATGAAACTACTGCTTCACACCTAACAGTCACACTCCTACCTTAGTGGAAGTTTAACCAGTTGGTTTGGATATCTTGCCATCTACATTGTTCTCGTATGATTGATTTGCATGTCTTGGATACAACAGTCTATATATTTAGCCATCTCTCCATTTTGTAATATTCAGGACATTTTCTGCTGTTTTTGTTTTCATAACTTACTGTGGAATCAACAAATGTGTGGATGCACATGAGTGCAAGATTAAGGACAATGTACTATATTCAATTGTGTGTACTGACTATTGGAATTAAATTTCACACCAAATCTTGTTTTCTATGTAATAGCTCACTTATCTTTTTAAGGCAAAATTTACTTATGCTGAAAAATCAGCTGTGAATGAATTAGATTTAGAGAGGCCAGAATGGAGGCCTGTGAAAATGACTGTGTGATCTTTTACTACACCAAATATGCATTGATTTTAAAACATTAGTGTTTTAATTGACCTTGGAATAATCTTTGCTTTGGTCTCAATATAAGAAACTGATCTTACTCTGAAGAGATGCTGTATTGTGATCAGCTCTGAAAGTGGTGAAAAGCAAGGAAAACAGCTGGGAGGAATGAGTGTGAATGGATGCTATGTCAATAGGAACACAAATGCTGCTTATGATAACAAACGGCTCATTCCAAGGGACAACTTTGAACAAAACCTCAATTGTTTGAAGGTTTTTCTGATCATCTGTAGCACAAATCTTTATGAATATGTTAATATTAATTTTTGAAACAGAAGTCATAAAATAATAGCCATCTAAATATTTTGTAGTTCCTTTATGAAATTTGTCTAATACTAAGGTTTAAAAACGATCTGTTGTTAGGTATTTTAAAAAATCTTATGTATTTCCACCAGAGGTTATGACTAGCCTACTTCAAAATACTATTTTTTTTAAGTGGCAACCTTTTTTTTCTATTTAAAATAAACAGACATTCAATGCACATCTTTGTTATGTACTAGTGTGGAAGACAAGATACGGAAAAAGCGAATTACTTCTTACCCATAGGAGTTCATGTCTTGTTGAGGACATAAGCATCCCGTTGTCAGGAAAAAAAATGGATTTTTATGAATGGAAACTTCTTAGATTTCGGTAGGTTGAAGTAAAAGTGAAACTCTTATTTCTAGAATGATTAGGCAACTTGAGAAAAATTGATGTAGGGTTTTCCTTATGTGTAATCCCTTTTAACAAAGGAACAAATTTCATATATTCAAGACAAACATCATATATTAAAGTAGTAAAAGTTCACCTAGAGTCAAACATTTAAAAGTTGACAAATATTTTGGCACTTTGAGCTAGGAAGCAGATGGTTCACAGTAAATGGTCAGTATGTTTTTTTTTCTTTGTACTCAAATTACATTGGTGTTTATTGTTTAGTACAGAAGTTTTAAAAATATGATGAAAAAATGAAAGCATTCTCTTTCCCAGAGCATTTTACTTTAGTCTTAGATCTCAACTTTAGAAAAGAACCTTGACATAAAAATTGTATTAATAATTCATGGACTATATTAATGGCTGAGTTAAAACTTTAACAAGTTGGTGTAACAAAACTGTCAAAAACGTAACAGCCCTGCCTTCTTTAATTTCAGCTGCCTCTGATGAAGCGTAGGGAAATGCCTTATTGGTGTGCAGTGTTACCAATTATCTGACAGAGCCAGAGTGTATTTCCAGTTAATCAGAAATAAGAGTGCAGAATTAAATCTCCCGTGTGAAACTCATCATTTACATATTTATGATTCAGAAATGATAATAAGGCTAATGAGAAACTCACATACTGCCTTAAAAGTCAAGTCAATCTTACAGACAATTTTCAACAGATAAAGCTCCCAATACATGGTGTTGAAAGATGATGTCTGTTGATAACAATTTAGTTTAATTAAACATTATAGGTTATTTGTGTGGACATATCCGTACATTATATAAGGGCATTTGTTTTTAAACTGCCACCTTTGGGCTAAGAGGGAGACACAAGGTTAATGGAAATGGGTGTAACGTGGAGTTTATACAAATACAATGCACTGGGGAAGATGGTGATAATATATGCATGCATACACACACCCAAGCCCAGCACTACTTTATACGTGTCTGGGAGTATCAAAGAGGAAGTGGCCAGTTGTAGTTTGTGAGAGATCTTTAAAGCTGGTAAGAGCTTGGAGTTGTGCATGGCATATACATTTCTGAGTTGAGGTAATATGTCATGAGCTTTGATTATGCTCATTAAGTGGCACTACCTTCAGAGCCAAGGCATTTGAATATGTTCACTGCTGCAACATCATTAACTAAAGAGATGACATGCTGCCACCCCCACATTCACTCTAAGAAATGCTTTATACATCATCAATTTGCTGATGCTTCCAGATGACCCTTTTTGTGTTTAATATAGGTTTTTGTTCTCTGTGGGCAATCTTATTTGTGCAAGGATTTGGGCACACTTTGTGTAATCTAGCACTGTCACAGACCTTATTTTCAAAGAACACTTATTTTTTTCCCATTGAGGTGGCTTTATAAAATTAAATTGGGGTCCCTGGGTGGCTCAGTTGGTTAAGCATCTGCCTTTGGCTCAGGTCATGATCCCAGGTTCTCGTATGCGCCCCAAATCGGACTCCCTGCTCAGTGAGGAGCCTGCTTCTCCCTCTCCCTCTGCTGCTCTCCCCACCACTTGTGTTTTCTCTCTCTCAAATAAATAAAATCTTAAAAAAAAATTGAATTGGAAGTTTTAGTGCCATAAAGTGTTTATTTCTATTTTGCTTTCTTTTTTTAAAAAAGGTTTTATTGGGGATCCCTGGGTGGCTCAGTGGTTTAGCGCCTGCCTTTGGCCCAGGGCGCGATCCTGCAGTCCTGGGATCGAGTCCCGTGTCGGTTCCCAGCCTGGAGCCTGCTTCTCTCTCTGCCTGTGTCTCTGCCTCTCTCTCTCTCTCTATGTCTATCATGAATAAATAAAGCTTTAAAAAAAAGTTTTATTTATTTATTTTGAGAAAGAGCATAAGCAGGGGGAGGATGGAGGGGTAGACGCAGAGGGAGAGAGAGAATCTCAAGCAGACTCCATGCTGAGAGTGTAGCACAATGCAGGGCTCCATCTTACAACCCTGAGACCAAGATCTGAGCTGAAATCAAGAGTTGGCCATTAACTGACTAAGCCACCCAGGCACCCTATACTTTGCATTATATTTTAATTCTTTTCCTAAAAAGAATTTTTATATTGAATAACATTGCTTTGTAGAAAAGAATAGAGACTTGGCATTTTAAGCTCAGTTACCATGCTGTTTAATGCCTTATCGTTATTCACATTACAATGATAACATAGTAGTAACAGTCAAAATAACAACAGCATTAATGTTAGCTTATATGGTCATGGGAACAGCAGAGACCAAATAGAGCTGAAGAAAAGTAAAATACCATCATGGCTTACACAGAATGTCATATCTACCTTGCTGTAGTACTTTTCTATTGCTCCATAAGAAATGATAACAAACAGTGACTTAAAACAATACAAATTTATTATTATTCAGAAGTCTGGGCACAGCTTAACTTGGTTCCCTATCCAGGGTCCTATAGCTGCATTCAAGGTGTCAGCTAGCACTGTGTTGTCCTGTGAAGTTCAGTGTTGGCTTCTAAGCTAATATAGCTGTTGGCAGAATTCAATCCCTAGTGGTTGTAGGACTGAGGTTGTAAGCAATTAGAATTTATACGATTTCCTTTTCTGTGGCCTTCTCCACTGGTAGTCCAATCATAGTCGCTTGCTTGTTTGAAGTCAACAGGAGGCTATTGCTCTAGTCTGCTAAGATAGCATCTGCAACCTAAGCATAGGAGTGAAGTGCTATCATCTTTGCCATTTGCTATTGGCTTAAAAGCAAGTCACAGTTCTTGCTTTAACTCAAAGGGATTATATGAATTTGTGAATCATTGTAGGAAACCTTACAATGTGTCCATAAGTCTACCATAACCGCTAACAGGCAGCAGAGAATACTAGCTATGAATATAGGCATCAGCTCACATAGCCTCAAATATCAGCTCTATCATTTACTGGCTGGGTGACATTTACAAGGTACTTAGCCATTCTTGTGTCTTTTTTTTTTCTTTTGATCTTTAAGAGAAGGCTAAGAATGAAATCTATGCCTAATATTGTTGTGAGGATTCAATGCATTTAACTTATTTTAAACACTTGGAGCACTGGCACATAGTAAGTTCTCCATAATTATTACTGTTGCTGACTATTATGGAGAAATAAACACTTCTCATTTCCAAATTTTTTCAAGGAGGATGTAGCATTGCATACATATATAGAAGAAGAAAGTGACATTCTAGTGAAATAACAAAACTCAGACCATACCACTAGATTATTTCACTTCAGATTACCAAGTTATCTATGACTCTAATCATTGAAGTCATTATTTGAATCATATTCTTGTATCTTAGCTTTTAGAGAAGACAACCTAGTGAGTAAAGATTATCCCTTGAATGATACTAAACACAGCAACGCCAGATAAAATCTTAAAAATAAATAAACCAAAATGATCCAGGTAAAGTTAAAAAAAATCCATGTTATACCCAAGGCACAGAGAAGAACTAGAAAATGTTAAACAACTGTTATGGAGGAAGTGGCTCTGTAACGAGAAGCAGGGAGGGATATCTAGAGTTTGCCTCACATGGGCCAAAGATGACTGAACACATTCTATGTAAAACAGAAGGCTTAACCCAGGCTAATTGTCTTAAAACTAGGGATTGCATTTGGACTTCTGCAACCCTCAACTATTATGGAAGGTGATGAAAAACAAAATCTGTGTCCATTTTTTTCCACGGGAAATGAACTAGAACTCACATGTGGTATAGGTACATGCACATCGTAGAGAGACAAAAGGAAATATGGAGAGCTTCTTTCCATCAGAATCTGCAAAAACTTGCTTCATGGCTCTGTGCTGCATATACAATATTCACAAGGCAATAGGAACTGGAATTGTAACAGCACTCCACCTGGTCTTAAAGGTTAACTTTCTTCAAATTAACACACTCCTTACTTGCTGACCTAAAGCCCTTGATCTGTAACAACACTAATTTCCTTTATTTTAGACTTGCAGACTACTAGCCTTAAGGAGTGAAGGACCAGAACTTTCCCAGGCCACAAAGGCCAGTGAGTCTGTTTGAAGCCTCCTCAGCTTTCAGATTAGCCTAGCAATTTTTTTTTAACAAAATGTTTTTCTTTCTTTTAGGTCGTGCAGACAATTTTACTGACCTCCCTTTTGGTATTTGTAGACCGCGCCCTCCTTTGTCGAAAGAACAGAGTACTCCTGCACATCATGAAACAAGAACTGGACCTTCTCCCACAACCTCAGAGCACTGAGATAGTATTTGTAGCTGGCATCACTGAGTCTGCACATGATCAAGAAATGTTGTAGGCCATTGCACTCCCTTTGCTGGTTAACTACCTTCAACCTCTTTAAAAAGTCCTGGACCAGGCAGAAACTTCAGAGGAGTTGACTCTTGGACAAGAGTCTGCTTTTTCCCCAGGTTGCTGGCCTCCTGAATAAAGCTCAGATTCCTTTCCAATCAAAACTTGTCTCTTGAGTAATGATTTTTCAGGTGACGGGCAGCCAAACTTGGGTTTAGTAACAGATTTACAAGATTTAGTTATGGAAAAGGAGCCTAGAGGGGTAATAGAAACAACTGCAATATCGCCTGCCCATGTGGGATAAACACAGAAGGAAAAAGATAGAGATAAAATTGTTTAAATAAAAACAAAAGAAAATCTCCACTTAAATCGAGTTTACAGACAAAACTACTAAAATACATGAAGAAATATAATGCCAAAAATGAAAAACAGAATGTGAATTCACTGTAGCTAAAATTAGTTTAATGCCAATGTTTTTTAAAAGTATAAAATAAGTACTTTATTATGGCCAGTGAAATAAAATGAAGACATCACCCCCACAAGAAGTACAAAAATTTGAAATAAATACAGACAGAAATTACACTAAACAAGGTTAATATGGTATGCATTAATATAAAATATTTGAAAGTAAAAATATATATTTATATAAAAATTTAAAAGGATATAACTTAGAGTGAACAAGGAAACAAGTAACAAGGAGTAACAAGGAAACAATAGTAACAAGGAAATGAGTGAACCAAAAGGTATTCCTGAAACTTTCTAGAAACAAACCATAAAGACATTTTTTTTAAAAAGTCTAGTAGCTCTTTTTTGTTTCTAAGATTTTATTTATTTATTTGAGAGAGAGAGAGACAGAGAGAGTGAGAGAAAGCATGAGTGGAGCATGGAGGGAGAAACAGGCTCCTCACTGAGCAGAGAGCCTGATGTGAGGCTTGATCCCAGGACCCTGAGATCATGACCTGAGCCAAAGGCAGATGCTTAACCAACTGAACCACCCAGGTATCCTTTTTTTTTTTTTCTTTTTAATACAAAGGAACATTTAAGAGACATGAAGAACAGACTGAGAAACACCAGAGTTTGTCTAATAGGATATTTGGAAGTAATAAATTGCAGAAATAGTGACAATATATATTTAAAGAAATAATTGCTAGACTTTTCTAGACTTAAAGGAAGATGAATTTTCACTTTAAAAGTTCATTTCAAGTAACTAGCTGCATTTTTTTAAAATGTAAAAGTAAATGAGTACCAAGAAATGCTGGTAAAATTATAAGAAATGAAGACAAAAGAAACAATCTTAAAATCTACCAGAAAGGAAAAAAACAAAAACACATTCATATGAACAAGTAAATACTATCAGCAAAAATAATTTACAGAAGAAAATGTTGTAGATGCTTCAAATAATAAATGATAGTTAACTGTTACATTGGATTTACTCTGTTATATAATTTCTTTATTTTATGAAAAAGTTACTATAATTACTCCCATTTTACAAGTGAGAAAATAGAGACCCTGAGAAGTTAAGAAACTTGCCTAAGTATATATATCCACTAAAAGGTGACGCTTATCTGTCTTATGTCTTTATACCTAGCTTAATTGTTATTTGACAGTGAGGGCTAAATCAATATTTTTTAAGGTACTAGAACAAATAACTTAGCACTCTAAGTCGCTTAAATAACTCATGGAAACTGCACTTGATTAAGAAGATAAGCAAACTCAGCATATACATATATAAGATGTAAGAAAAAACAGAAGCATAGAGCTTGACAAAAATGTCAGTAAGTTTGAGTAACTGATTGGCTGTAAGAATAATAACTTTTCTGAGTTTGCCAAGTAAGATAAAACCTCTAAAATATTAAGATGTGTTGACTGGGATGGTAGTAGTAATCAGCAGTTGTTATGGTAATGTTTAAAAAAATACGTAATGTTTACTGCCATATTAGGAGGAAGAGAAAAATATTGAATAATAATTTATTTTGTAAGATAAATATATCAATAATTTATATAAAATTACATTCTAAAATATATATAGTACAGCATACAATATGTTATCTATTTTGACTTGCAATCTAGTAAATGAATAGAAAAAGAATATGGATTGTAGAAAATAACATTAATTTAATAGTAGTAGGGAGGAAACCAAAAAAAGAATAAGCATAAAATGCAGAATTAAATGGTAGAAAAAGTTTAACAATATCATCACAATAAATATAAATGGATTATATACATCTACCAAATTACAGACTTTTTTGATAGAAAACCACCCCTTGTTTAGCTATTGTCTGCCTTTAAAAGATGCATAAAAAATAAAGCCACATTGAAATGCTCCAAATAAAGAAATGAACAAACATGTATTGAATAAAAGTGTTCAGAAGAATGTTATTATATCATTACAATAATAGACAAAATTAAAACAAAGGCAAAGCATTAACATAGATAAGTAGATAGCATAATGATCAAACAAAAACTGAGGAAACATAAAAATTATGAAATTTTACATATATAACAACAGTCAAGAAATTAATAAAGCAAAAATTGCAACCCATCATTTCACCAGACACTGGTAAATCGAGCAGATAAAGAAATACTTGCACTCAACATATTTTTCACACAAAACTAACTATAATTTAGTAGAAATTATTACCCACAAAACACATTTTAACCATAGGTAATGAAAATGAAGACCAACACTTAAAAGATCAGTTTAAAAAGTAAAATATGCTACAAAACTTTGAAAGCTATCAGAAATGTTTCCTTGAAATGTGTTTGATTAATTTCATAAAAGATCTAAATGCAGCATTTTATATTAAATCCTTTTCAATTTTATCTTATTAAATACTTGACATTTTGTTTCAACCAGACACGATCATCTTATATATTAAATCTATAACCATTGTAATTTTTATTCCTTCATGATTGGTGTCACTTTTTATATTAATAAACATGTCTTCTATACATTCCTTTGAGTCATTTATAAAAATGGTAAATTTGTTAACATGCAGGACAGAGACTTAAATTCCTAATGTATCTAATTAGTGATGGAATAATGCATTAAACCTTCCAGATTATTGAGATTTGTATTTTAATTATCTTTTTAAATTCTCTGATACTGTATAAGATAATAGCAGTGCAACTTCCCTTAAGCTTATATCCAATTATGGACCTAAACTCTTTTATTGATCCAATAACAAGACTGAGAAAACATTGATACATTAAAAAAGGAAAAAGATTTTTCTAAAGGCTTAAAGGTGCAAAGAAGAAATTACCAATAACATATGAATCCTCTGACTTGTAGGTATAACACACTTAGAAGCATAAGAGTTTTTCCTCTATTGACATACAATATAAGAAAGAGAAAAAGACTCCCTTCCCCACCAACAGTGATTTCCCAGGTCCTCATCTTTCTACTTTTAGGATAAATACTCACCAAAATTTCACCTCTAAGTGATGTGGAAAACAAAGGCAAAGGAAAAACTTAAATTTCCTTACTGCCTACAATCCACTGACAAGTCCTTGAAATAGGCAAAGTGACCTTCCTCTGGGAACTCAGCTGCCTCAGTGTTGACACTTTGCTGGGGGCAAAAGGCAATTTTGGATAACATGATCCTGGCATCTTCTTTGACATATAAAAATTCCTTTGGAAACTTCCTTTATCTCTACCCCCCAAGATATGTGTTGGCAATCATCCTCCAAGCATATAACCCACTGATATACATTTGAAGGGTCTCGTGATTAGGGTTTTATTAAACAGTATGAATGATCTTTTCCTATCAATAGTTAGCCCCCTCAACGTCCTGAAAACCTTGCTTCCAAAATTCCTTAAAGACTTATGCTATCCCTAACCCCATCTCAACTTGAAAGTATATAATCAGCCACCCATCACCCCCATCAGTGCAGCTCTTTCCGTCCATGGGTCCTGTCCCCATGCTTTAAGGAAACCACCTTTTTGCACTAAAGATATCTCAAGAATTATTTCTTGGCCATCTGCTCTGAACCCCAACATTTCCTACATCATAACGAGTGACCTTGGACAGCAAGATCCGTTAGCGAAGGCCAAGCAAGAGGACAAATTTATCCCACACACCATTTTGTGACTGATCTCTCAAATTCTATACATCTCATCAAGATAACTGTATATTAAGAGACAAAAAGAACACTAATACTCATACTAGCAGAGTTCCATTTATATGGTCATGGAGGGAATTGTTCCAAAAATCCATTGCATTATTTAGGTGTGAAGTGACCTGAGTACCAGTCTTCACTGTTATTAACACTGGAGTGTGAGTTAGAGCAAGATCTCTCCCTCTCTGAGCCTCAGCTTTCTCATCTGCAGAATGATTGGGTTGGACTAAGTTAGGCATAGTTCTTCTTCTCATTTTTTACTGGGCTATGATCTTCCCCACCCACTCCATCTGTTCAAAGCTTGGCTCCCCGTAAAATTCTGAAAAACTATTCTCTCTATATATGTCAACCATTTAGAAAAAAATTCTTTCTTTTTTTTTAAAATATCTTTTGGCAGAACTATCTCATCTGTTTCTAATTTAAGCCCATGCTCTCCCTCCTTTAGTTGACTTAGGTCTCCCTTCTCATGGGTGTCCCAATTGTGTATTTGGTCTCTCTGCAGCAAAGTGCTAGCCAGCTGGCTTTTTTACTTTCCTGGTAGAGAATTAATTTGTATCTAGCCTCTTCGTCTTGTGAGGCACATCAAGATTTCCTTTTATTGCTTGAATCTTCATGTAGGACATTTTCTGCTATTTCCCCAAGCTTACTAAAGGAAAGTTTTTAGCCAAATGCAGATATTCCCCAGTGCAATAGGCATCGTGACCCTAATCTTCTTCAGGCATATCCTTGCCTACAGTGCTCTGCTGACCCTGCAAAACTGTTTTTAATCCCTTCTCTTAAAATGCATTTCCTGAGAAAAGTCATTAACCTTCCCTTCAAATGGCTGTATTAACAACTTTTGTTTATAGGCATTAAAGAACACCAATTATCTGACACAAGTGTTCAGGTCCCTCAATGTAGTAAGGTGACTTACCATGGAATTCTAGGGCCCAGTCATCTCACTCTTCAATATGCTATGAATTGGTGGCAAACATACCTAAATCTAGGAAAATAACCTTTGTCATTTGGGAAATTTGCAGATTCTAATTAATTCCAAGTTGGTGTATTAATCAGTAGCAGCTATTTTGTTTGTTTTGTTTGCTAGTTGCAGCTCTACATTGCCTTAGAGAGATAGTGATGTTTTAACATGGTGTTGAAGAATGAGTAGTAATACACACAGTAGAGGGAGAAAAGAATGTTAGGATATAATATGGAAGTAAGAATAAACATGTTGTGCTTGGAATGAGAGAAATGTTCAGATATGTTTAGAGAAGTCTTACATGAGGTTAAAACAATAGGCTGATGAACATTATCCAAGATGTTATCTTAAAGAGTTTTCTTAATATTACAGCAAAAGGCAAGTTTCTTAAAAGTATCGTTGAGAGTAACATAGATACTCTCTAGTATGATCATGAAGAGGATGAATTTGAGGGAATGAGAGTGGATGTGACATAAAGAAAGGAAATGGGAAATGAGCTTGTTGACAGAGGAGAGGAGAAAAAGATACTTTATGACAAGGAGCTGGTGAGAGGAACAGGAGGGCGGGCACTATGTTTACAGTTCAGTAAATGAGTAAATGGTGATGTTCTTAGCATAGCTAGAAAACTGAGAAGAGGTGTAGAACCTTGGGAGAACCAAAGGGAGATATGATTTCAACTTCATTTATTTATTTTTAAAAAATATTTAATTATTTATCTATGAGAGACATAGAGAGATAGCAGAGACATAGGCAGAGGGAGAAGCATGCTCCCCATGGGAAGTCCGATGTGGGACTCGATCCCAGACCCCAGAATCACGTGCTGAGCCAAAGGCAGACGCTCAACCACTGAGCAACCCAGGTGCCCTGATTTCAACTTTAGAAGTGTTTAAAGCTGCAGATGAAAATTTGAATCTTAAGGAATAGCTGAGATGTAGAGGTCTGAAATTTGAAAGGTGGTTGAGAAACAAAGACAGTCCTTGTTAATAATTGTGACTATGAAATGAAGTACAGTCTTTATGGATATGGTGTCTGGATGTCACTATTATTAGCAAAGTCACTTATATTTATTCTTAAAAACCAAAGACAACTACATTTAGAAAGGTCATGATTGTATGTTCATTTGACTTCTAGAATGTAAACTTTTTGTAAGGTCCGTATTATGAAAGTGCCCGCAGCATGTCCTTTTTTTTTTTTTTTTAAGATTTTATTTATTTATTCATGAGAGACACAGAGAGAGAGGCAGAGACACAGGCAGAGGGAGAAGCAGGCATGATGTGGGACTGACTCGATCTCGGGAGCCTGATGTAGGACCCAATCCCAGGACTCCAGGATCACATCCTGGGCCGAAGGCAGGTGCTAAACCACTGAGCCACCCAGGGATCCCCTAGCATGTTCTAATAACACATTTGCATGGTTATATTTAAGCACATGGCTAAAATAGATTAATGGGAGATGTGAATACAATAGTTCCCCCTTATCTGTGGAGGCTATGGACCAAGACCTCCAATGGATGTCTGAAACTGCAGAGAGTACCAAACCCTACATACACTATGTTTTCTCCTACCCACATATACCTATCAAGAAGTTTGATTGATAAACTAGGTATAGTAAGAAATTAATGCAATACCTACTAATAAAATAGAATGATTATAACAATTACTGTAATAAAATCTCCGTGAGTGTGGTCTCTTTCTCTCAAAGTATCTTCCTGTACTGCACTCACCCTTCTAATGCTGTGAGATGCTGAAATGCCTATGTGATGAGATCTTATGAGGGGCGTGAGGGAGACACTGTGACACAGTTTTAGGTCAGCAGTACTGACCTGCTGCCAGTACATCAGAAGCAGGACCATCTGCCTGCAGTTGACTGCAAAGGATTGACTACGGGAAGTGAAGCTGTGGGTAAGGATGGACTACGGCAAACATAGTGAGTGAAGACAAATGATATGTTAACAGTATCAGACACCATACAAGACTAAGGCATTCTCAGCAGCCCATTATATGGGAACCAAGGCAATTTTTCTTTGGAAGTTTTTATTAAATTTGACAAATTCCTTAAGTGAAAAAGTTAATGTTTCTTCTATTGGGTACAGATTTATTTATTTATTTTAGCGGGCAGGACTTTACGTTTCTCAATGGTACCTTTGAGCCTCAAACACCTACCCTCCATCTCTAGGATTCTTTTCAACCTGTGCCTATACTACTTTTCCACATTTCTTCATTCTATTAGATCTCAATTATTTTCACTTACATAAGGAAGTAGTAATATAAGACTTGGAGGAAGATAACTATCAGTTGATGTTTGGACACAATGGAAATGATACCACATTGCTAGGCAAGTAGCATATGACTACTAATTCACATCTTAAAAATTCCTTTGCCATTCATTCCTTTTCTCATAAGTTTTACCCAGCTCCTCCCAGAATAGAATCCTGGCCTACCAGCACATATTTGGTTCAACTTCCATCATCCCAAGCTTGCTAAACCATAACCACTCACCCGAAATCACATTCGTCATATTTCTTTAGTAATAGTAATAGGAATTCTCTAGTAATAGGAATTTCTTTAGTAATAGGAATAGTTGTTGTCTCAGCTACTTTTTTTGGTTGTCTCAGTCCTTTAGCATATACTCAGATAGCCTTAACTTCATAGAAAATAAGTACATTATAATATATCCAAAACCAGACAAATTTCTCCCTAAGAAAAATTCTGGGAGTGAGATCTTAACATTTTTTACTCCTAGTTCTAATATTGTAAATTATTCACCAGTCTCATCCTGTGACTAGTTATATCGAATACAAATTCTCCCCTTCTCCGAAGTTCTATTAGGTATTTCCCCCCCCTTAAATATGCTCAAAACTAAAAAGCAACACATGGGTCACTTAAATGATCGCGGTTTCATTTTGTGGGAATGAATTATATTGTAAGAAACATTCTCTAGCAATTGATAACAAAAATATAAAAGTGGTTATTTAGCTTTAAGAACAAATTCTGTTTCCTAAAATTGTGATAAAGCATAAAATTTCTTAGAGTTATGACAGAGATGTTCATTTAGGGAATAACACACACACACAGAAATTTCTTCTTAGAAAGCAGAGTCCAGGAATAGAGCAGATGTGAGAAATGGTGAAGGAGAATGTAACAAAGATGGATCAATCCTGCCTAAAATTAGTGGTACTGTTGCACATTGAAAGTACTGTGGCTTTGTGTTGTCCCATCCACATGAAGTGTTTCGTGGTAAAAAGGAATCAGGATTATATCTTGGCATCAGTACTATCTTATCAAGAAAGATGAGGACATGATGGATGACCTTTCTCAGTATAAGAGGGTTCTGCAACCTGGGAGAATCTTGTCAATCTATCAAAGAAAAAGAAATAAAACAGACAAACAAAGTTGATGAAGACCAAAAGCTCTAAGGAGAAATATAATTCCACAAATCCACAGAGACAAGCCCTCTTAAAAGAGCCCATTCTCAAAGAAAGGATAGCAGTAAAGAATAACCCTGGAGCTCTAAAGATGAAAGCTCAGATAGTAATGGAGTGTCTGAAAATCATTTTGTCACAGAGAGTTATCCATGATACTGACCATCCAATGCTAAAATCTCTCCGTGTTACAGATCTTAACCTTCTCCAGGAAAACTGTCCGTTCTAATGTTCATCTGCTTGGACTTGACTAACTCCAAAGCCATCTAGTTTACTTAAAACTTATTTTAATAATATATTCACGGATTGAACTCCTATTTTGTCCCAATTTTGTATGTATGACTTACTTTTAATTAATATAATCTTGTGAAACTAAGATTATCAATAACTAAATTATGGGGATGCTTGGGTGGCTCAGATGGTTAAATGTCTGCCTTCGGCTCATGTCATGATCCCAGGGTCCTGATATCAAACCCCACATCAGGCTCCCTGCTCAGTGGGTAATCTGCTTCTTCCTCTCCCTCTGCCTCTCCCTGCTGCTCTCCCTGCTTATACGCTGTCTCTCTCTCCGTCAAATAAATAAATAAAATCCTTTAAAAAATAACTACATTACCATTTAGTTTATATTATTTACCAAATATTATGCAAATAGTTAACTGTGTACACTGAGATTTGAATACAAGTATAGCTGGACTTAAATCATGTGGTCTTATATGGTTATAATTTGCTTAGCCTTGGTAGAATAGAGGGCTGGAATATAAAAGGAATGAGAAAATATATTAAGCTAGTCATCAATTTTACATCAATGAAGACTTTCCATTATGTAATATTCCAATTTTCTACTACATAAGGACTGGAAATTCCCTTCAGTCTTGAGAGACTGAGACCATGGGTAAGGATCCTGGAGTGACACTGTCAGCAGTGACTTATGCACATATTTAGGTCAAACTGAGTTCTTACTAGGTGAGGCATTTACATAGAGGAGAGAGTCCACTGAAGAGTGGAACAAGGGATGCACTTTGGGAAGTGAGGGGCAAGTTCAAGTGTATATGAGAATAAAATTCTACAAGTTTGATGATATCTGCAGTTCCAGACACCTTAGAAGGGAAAGAGTAATGACTTGCTTAGTTGTTTATGACATACTTGTTCTCATCCAAGGACATTTTTTTTTAAAGATTCTATTTACTTATTAGAGAGAGAGAGTGCCCAAATGGGATGAGGGGCAGAGGGAGAAGCAGACTTCCGCTGAGCAGGGAGCCTGATGCGGGTCACAATCCCAGAACTCTGGGATCATGATTTGAGCCAAAGGCAGACACTTAACCGACAGCCACCCCAGGGGCCCCCTGAGGGCATTTTTAATGGGACTTCAACGATATTTATACTTGATAAATATATCAAGGGGCTAAAGCAACGATTAGTAAGTAGTCCAGATCCCTTAAATATACAGATTTACCCAGCATTCATCAAATGTAATTTCCAGTAGAAACTCCTGCATTTATGATTGCAACTCTCATCATGATCAAAATCAACATAACTGGTAGTAGTGTATCACATTATATATCAAATTCTGAACAGTATAGTTTGAGTTATTTGTATTTTATTGGATGTATAAATGGTAACAGCCAAATGTGTATTACAGATACTCTATTATTTGTTAGTAGAATAGAATTTATGAAGTTTTATAAAGTGTATTTTTCAGGCAACTGAGAGAAAGTAAGAGCAATAAGTTTCAAAAGGCATATTTTTGCTTTATAGTCTATATGCACATGCAAATTGCTCCATCTCAAAAACATTTTTTTGTTGTCATTTAAAAAATTCTTTAAAAATTATTGACAAAAAGATCAATTTTCTTATCCTCAACCCTAGATATAGGAGGCATATTCTTCCTAATTTGGGAATAAAATAATTTTAGGCTGTCATGTCTACTTGTAAAGTTTGAGTACTTGTTGAAAATAAATTCTTAAGAAAGGATAAGAAGTTTGATTTACATGAGAGGTTTTTATAACAATGCGTGCTGTATTTCACCACCAGGTACTATGTCAATCAGCACTATTTATAAATATTTAACATAATAGGGGCAAAGGTAACTATTTTAGAATAATAATGATTGTTTTCTCATATTGCTATTCTTTCATTAAGTTCATTTTCGTGCTATGGAAAAGTAGAAAGGATATTTTTGATCTTCTAGAAAGAAGTACCATGTTCTTTTCCCATGAGGCAAATTAATTCAAAGTATTGTTTTTCCCTATAAGTTTTAATGGTATGCTAATAAGTGAGTGAGCTGTTAAATTTATCTGTTTTTATTCATTCACCAAGTATACTGTAGGCACAAAAAATGTCCAGAAATCTGCCTAGGGATCTCCTGGAATCTAGACACAAGTCTCTACATGCAGAGGGTAAGCCCAACTCTGTTGGATAAGAATAACTTAAGAGCAAGAACAGTTAGTAGGACTGCTGTATGGAAAGTAATTCCCAGAGCAAACGCGGAGTTGGCAATCATTATGTTCCTCTGATGCCAGAGAGGAGAAACTTTACTGACTTCACAGGTAGGTAAGCAGAGCCTAAAGGAGGCCAACACAGAAATGGGGTGTACTAGCTCTAAGATGAAGGCTAACTTTGATCTTTTTCAAAACAAAACATTCCAAAAGATGTGAAATGTAGCTAAAGCAGTGTCTCTATAGCATGTGAAACTTAGTGGTCTCAAGATGGCCAATCTAAACTTCCACTCTGAGAAACTACTAAGATATTTTAAACACAAAAAAGTGAAAGAACTAGAAAATATAATTCCATAGGAAAAAGAAATCCATACTGTTAAATCTCTAAGTCATACTGATCTAGATGGAATAAAGAAGACAGAAATTCTTAAAGTCAGCAATGCAAGAAGAGACATCATATATTCTACAGATGTTTAAAAAAATGAATAAGGAAGGAAGACATTACAAAGAGGTATAAGAAAACTTTTGGAGATGACACAAATGTTTTTCTGATTACTGTCAATATTTCACACATGCATACATGTGCTAAAACTGATCAAACCGCAAACTGTAAACATATACAGCTTTTTGTATGTCAGTTTCATCCCAATAAAGTCGTTAATGATTGTACACATTCCTATACATAAAAAAGTGTTACTGGACTTATGTGGTATGTATATATATATATATTCATGCACCTATGTATGTGAATTTGTGTATGTTAATAAATATATATTTGTAGTTTTACTAAGAGTTACTTGTAGCATGTTTTTTTTTTAAGATTTATTTATTTATTTTGAGAGAGAATAAACAGGAAGGGCAGAGGGAGAAGGAGAGACAATCCGAAGCAGACTACACTGAGCATGGAGCCCAAAGCAGAGCTTGATCTCATGACCTTGAGATCATGACTTGAGCCAAAAGCAAGAGTTGAATGCCCAACCACCTGTGCCACCCAGGTACCTCTTGGTGCATTTACTTCTGACTGATCTTTTCCTATCATTACTAAGAATACATGCTTTTTCCTTAATTATCTTTATATTACAATTGCATATATACAATTACATGTACAATCAGTATATTACAAAATATCATCATTTGGATCTCTAATTTTCTGACCTAACACTCATCAACATAATTCATATTCTAGCATATATATGATGAAAACATTTTTTCTTCATTAAATAGAAATTTCATACTGCATATGTTGCTATTCTAAGGAATCATTTGTATTTATTATGCATTATGTGACACAAACAATGCTAATTTAATCTGTGAAACACTAAGGTAGTTAGTTTTATTATCTGATTTTATAATCAGGGATCCTGAGATTTAGAGGAGTGATATCATTGTGTGAATACAGCATATTGCTGGTAAATGCTGGCAATTAAGCCTGACTGACTCAGGACCTGCATCTTTATTTAGCAGCCTGTCCTGCTGTTATGGCCTTGGTGGATGCCTATACTTGGGTATTTTACCTGGACTGTAACATGTGAAAAGAAATTAAAATCATAGAATATTAGTGGAAAATGATCACATCCTAGAAACATTTATAGACTATCTTTTTTATACCAGACATTGTGCTGTGCCTGAGAACCTAGAAATAGGTTTTCATCTGGTTAGGCACAGAATGAGTGATAAATTGCTCAATACACGTATACCCGAATCTTTGCTGTCATTTTATTTGTAAATAGAATTAGAAGTCCATGATTGGACTCAACTGCATGCAGTTTGATGTAACTTACCCTGGTTGCTGGATTTGGTTGTCCATTTTCACTTCCTGTTTTATTTAATTAGTTGCTATCAATGTACCTATATTAGAAATGGTTTCATTTCTTTTGTTTATTATTATTTTCATCTCTTGGTACTTAACAAATTTCACAATAGTTGTGATCGTCATTTATTTTTAAATGTAGTTTCTACAGTGCCCTCTGATTTCTTCTCATTCATACAGAGAGCTCACCAAAATCAGAGGCTAAATGCATTCTCAAGGGTGAAAGGTAAAGGAAGCATATCTCAAATTCAGTTTCTGAAGCAACTGCGTAAACAACTCCTAGGATGCACACTAAAATGCAAATTCCTGGCTAACCTCAAATCCAAGGAATCAGAATCTCCATTTGCTATGGCCAAGGAGCCTGCATTTTACCAGCCTTCACCATAGAGGTATTGGGTAGAGAAGCTGGCCTGAAGGACCAACACCTATTCGCCTGGAATACATGGTTATCTGCAACTCCTTTATTCCTGAAAGTTGCCTTTATGTTGGTAGTTTTTTAGATCTTGTTTCCAGAAATGTCTTCTTTTCTCTCTTAATATATATGTCATCTAGATGCAATCCGTTGACTCTACCCAGTCTAAAGTCTGTGGTCACTTCCAAAAAATCAAAAGCATTGCCATTTAATTCCAGCTTATTTTTAAAGGCCAGGAGAAAACAAACAAAAATCAAGCACTTAAATTTCCCTTTATCACCCCAACCATACCCACTAAAAGGACTTTTTGTGTGTGTGAAATTTCACAAGCATGACAGAGAGCCATGAGATCTCAAATTTACCCTGAACAAGAAACTTTTCCTACAGCTCTAATTAAAAGAAGTTTCAAACCTACAAATTAACAGTTTTAATATGCTGTTCCTGGTGATTAACTGCTTCATTTTTAACAGGCATTCACTGTTAACACTGCAACTGTTAATTTTAACGGCTTGATTTTTAAATTCCAAGAGGAGTAAAACTGGTTCAAATTGATTCCTATAATTTTTACCATTGGCCTAAAAATCTTTATTTAGAAAATCTTCTTGAATAACATTATTATCCTCTCAAGAATTTCTCTCTTTTACCTAGAATAGGAGAGACACTTAGGAGCATTTGCTTTCAGTTCTATTTTTTCTTTTTCTGGACTATACTTCGAACTACTATTACATGTTACTATACCTCTGGAGATTTGATGAGAAACGTGTCTTAATAATAATCTTTTTTAATCAAACATTCACATATGTATTTTTTAAACAGGTTGTAGTTTTTAGAAATAAATTTTAAAAATTGAGCCACAATGTAACCAATTTATTATAGTATATATAAAAACACATGATAAATTAAATCTCTTGAAAAATCTAAAATAAATATAAAAGGCCAGCTTTGCAGAAGGTGACTTCTGACTCCGGGTTTTGCTTATTTATTTGTATCTCAAAAGGACACACAGTTCTTGATTACCAAGAGTGATACCAAATCCACAGATAACCCAAAAAAACTCTTTTTAGCTTTTAGTTTTAAAGCTTTCCTTGAAGAAATCCTTCTTCAAAGCTGCTTGTTAGCAAATAATTTAAAATGCGTTTCAGATAATTGCATCTTATATATTTATATAAATGTCACTTGTATCCATTCTCTACCATTTTAATCTCCATCATTTTCAGCCTATTTGCACCCACTTTCTATAAGAAACCAATCTTATAGATTCATTTCTAGTTTGTGTTTCTTTGTGTTTATGTTCACCCTTTCTGTTCATTTCTTTATGCACAGAGAAAATATATACAATTTGTTTTTATGTATTTTAATACAACTATGTATGTTTATATAATTACACATATATTATTTCATGCATAAATATATACTATATACATATAAACTTATTTTATTTTGTTAAGAAAAATGTAAAGCTATAGATATTTTTTCTGCTTGAGAATATATATCTTGAAAACCCCTCTATATCAGTACACAAACATACCTAAATCTTTTATATAGTTGCATTATACTTTGTTATGTATGCTATAGTTTACACAACCACTCTTTTATGTATGGTCATCCATTTTATTTTTGATATGCAATTATAAGCAATGTTGTAATGAATAATCTTGTGCATATATATGTTTCCAAATGTTGGAAGTATATCTTCAAAATAAATTCAAGAAGTGGAAACGTAGGGCCAAAAAGTAAATGGAGGAGAGTCCTTGTTTCTCTACAACTACTCTAATAGAAATTCTTATTTTTTAGTAATTTTTATTGGAAATTTGTTACATGTTTTAGTTTATGCTAATATTATATCTCATAAATATATCATTTTAATTTTTATTTAAATGTATCTAAGTATGATTGAGATCAAATATCTTTTTATTTATTAAAGAGCCATTTTAGTATATATTTTTGGGAATTGTTTATGTCTTTACCCATTTTTTGTTGTTGTTGTCAGGTAGGACTGTTTTTACCTCAATGTGAAAGTTTTCTTCATATACTAATGATATTAAATGTGATGTACAGTGCTCAAAATGTCTTCTATTCTTTCAATTTCCTTTCACTTTTCTTGTGTGTTTTGCTAGAGAAAAATTTTAAAAAATATCTTATATAGTCAAATTTGCCAATCTTTCATTCATTGCATCTGGATTTTGAATCATAGGTAGGAAACCATCTCCTACACCGACGTTATTGATGAATTTCTTCTACTATTTGCATAGTTTTATTATTAATATTATTTTACTTTTAGATTCTTGATTCTTTTAAAGTTTATTCTTGTGAGAAATGTGAGGTAAGAATCGAATTTCTTCTCTTTCCAATGGATAATCATTTACTACAGTTCTATTTAAAGTCCATCTTTGCCTCGTGATTCAAAATGTTAGCTTAATCATATATTAAATATCTGTATGTGCTTTGGCTTATTTCTGGACTTTTAAATTCAATTCCAGTGTTTCACTTGTCTATTCATGCACAAGTAACATTCTATTTCTATGATTTAGGTTTTGATGACTGGGAGGTTAGTACACCATCAGAGTTTTTGTTTTTAGTGTTTTCATATATATTCTTGAATGTTAGTCTATGCCAGTTTTATGTCATAGAATGTTCATTTATATGTCAATTTTAGTAAGAACTTCTCTAGTCTGATGGAAAATAAAACTTGCATTTTTATTTGGATTGAATTCAATTTATATAGTAACCTAAAGATGACTTTGCATTTGTTATTTTTATATATTTCAGTCAAATGTTTCATAATTTTTTGTACTCTTATTGTTAAGTTTATCTTGGATTATTCAATAATTTGTGCTGCTTTTACAAACTTTTGATTGGCCTCAGAAGTGGGAGGCAGTTTTGTGGAATTGAGCTCTTAACCTTTGAGCTTGCACTAATTACCTAATTAGTGTCCGAATGAATTAAATTGTAAGACACTCAGTTGGTGTCTGCAAAGAACTAAACTATTTGGTGTGAAAACCCAAATATGTGTTGTCAGAAGTGTTCAGAGGATAGAGAAAAATGGACTTTCCTTGGTCATATACATGGAAAGTCTAAAAAACTTTCTTATGCTTCATTTTTAAGTATGAATAAAAAATACAGACCAAACACATTTTTATTTAAAAGCCTCACCTATGGGTGCCTGGGTGGCTCAGTTGGTTAAGTGTCTGACTCTTGATTTTGGCTCAGGTCATGATCTCAGGGTCATAAGATGGAGTCCCATGTCGGAGTTCCATGCTCAGCAGGGAGTCTGCTTGAGATTCTCTTTCTTTTTCTCCCTCTGCCTCTGCCCCTGCTCATGCTTGCTCTCTCTCTCTCTCTCTAAAATAAATAAATACATCTTTAAAAAATAAAAAGCCTCACATAAATATTACAATAACAAAAATATAAACAAAAAGAAGAAAGAACAATGGAAAGAGTAGAAGAATATTGCCAATAATTATAATTAACACCTCATAGAGACAGGAAGATACTATATTTATACAATAAGAACAGACGTTATTGCAAAGGGACAATCAGAGGGTAAACTATAGTTTAAAGTGCATATGCAGGAAAATAAAAATTTAATGAAAGGCTCAAAATACATAGCTGAGAAATAATCCCAAAATGGAACCAGAAGGGCAAAGGCTGCAAAACAGGTAGAAAAGTGAAAATAATACAGTCATCATAGGAAGGGCAATATCTGATTAACTGAGTTTGAGAAGGAGAAAACAATGAAACTGTTAGAAGATGAGTTATCCTATAAATGGGTTTCTATAATTAAACACTCTGGGTTTTTCAAATCACTACAATAAATGAAATTTCAGGACACTAGAGATAAAGGTATCTTTAGAAATTCCAGAGAGAGATTGGATTTATCGCTTGTTCTGTTTTGTTGAGGAAAGAAAAATGAGACCATATGCAACCTTGGTGTTCTTATCATTGTTCTGTTTATGAAAGTTTTCAATTCAGGTACTTTTCACTGCATGAAGATCCTCCAAATATCTAATATTGCATCTGTCCATTGTTACTTTCATTCCTAGAATCAGAATTTGAGATTGTGGGTGTATGCTGAGTACAATGAACATGTATTAAGCTCCCCAAGCACAGTAGCACATGCATGAAGCCATATAATTGTGATGGAAGGATGGCTTAGGTCTGGATATCTGCTCCAATTCTCACTGAACCAGTCAATTAATAGCTTCCATGAATCTCAGAATAATAGTACTTTTCCTGCCTTACCTCACATCCCTCTCAAATGAACTGATGGCCATGGACACCATTTTAAAAGAACTTCATATTAACATTCTGTTATCCAAATAATATAGCCTATGTTTACTCATCTTTAAAATATCTTCACCTTAAAAGATCTATCCACAATAGACTAGACAGGAGACTGCCCTTCCCAAATCCCCCTCATCTCAAATTTAGAGTCTATACTCATACGTATGCTACTTTATCAGCCTCAGTTATCAGGAAATGGTTTTAGTTACCACACTGATTTGTTTTTCCATCTACTCTTTCTGTTCTGTTTACTGTTTTGGAAAGTTTGGCTATGCTGGTATTGCCTTATTGATAACCCACACTGGGAGGATTTTACCTGCCGGTCTCTGAAGCAGCTAGTAATATGCCTCCTCCTCATTTGCCAAATTCTGACCACGAAATGAAATGAAATGAAATGCAAAAGGGAGCAAGGCCATAACATTTTGTTAAGATGAGTCAGTTTTAATATTGGGAATGGCTTTGTATGAATAGCAGAAAATATGTATATTGATCTCCACCCTCAGGTCCCGGTTCCTGACCCAGGGCTCTAAAATCCTTGAAAATATTTAAATGATAAGAGCACTAGGAGTATCTTTTTTTTCTTTGAGGCAACCCTGGTTGAGCTCCTGGTGGGCTCTTGGATGGAGCCAGTCACCAGAAGACCAAGCCATGATTAGAACCTTGGATTTTTCAGTCCTTCTACCTCACTTCTCCAGAGAAGGGAGAAAGGCTGGAAGAGGAGTTGGAGTCATCATGTCTACTTGGGGAAGCCTCCATAAAAAACTCAATACAATAGGGTTCAGAGAGCTTCCAGTTTGACGGACACCTCAATACCTGGTAGGTGACATACCCCAACTCCACTGGGTCAGAAGCTCCTGTGTTCAGAACCCTCCCATACTTACCATATGTATCTCTTCATCTGGCTATTCATCTGTATTCTTTATTATATCCTTAATAAACTCATACAAGTTAACAAGTATTTCTCATTTCTCTGAGTTCTGTGAGGTGCTCTAGCAAATTAATCCAACACAAAGAGGGGGTTGTTGGAACCTCCAATCTAGAGCCAGTTGGCCAGAAACACAAGTATCAATCTGGACTTATGACTGGTATCTCACATGAAGGGATGGGAGGAAAGTCTTGGCCTGAGCCCTTAATCTGTGGAATCTGATGCCATCTCCAGGTAGATAGTGTCTGAATTGAGTTACATTCTCAGACAGCCTGCTGGTGTCCCAGAGAATTGTTTGTCATGCAGAGAACTTCTATACATTTGGTGACCAGAAGTGTCAGCAGTGAAGTGTCCAGTGTGAGTAGTGAAGGAGGCGCACAGGGAAGAAATGTGCAGTAGGGAAGAGCTAGGTTTTTCCTTACATGAGGAAGAAAAAAGACAGGGTTATTTTTCTATTGCATTTTGTTTGTAGTCTATCCAGAAGCCAAAAATATTCTGACACTTTTATAAAAAATTCAATATAATACAGCTTTAATTTCCAGAAAATTTCAACACTGTCACTATCTTGGACTTGTAAAGTAGACTTTGGCAGCCTGGGTGTTTGTTTTCTTTTTCTCCCTATGGAACTAATTTCTGTATATTTCAGGATAGTTTCTGGTTTTGATGGTTACATTTACTTAGCCAATAATAATCGGTGTTACTTTTGAAAGTGAATGCCTCATACATTGTATTGGCACTGTTTTTGCATAGTAGTGTTGCCATATATCTGATCCAATAAGTTAGCATAAGCAAGAAGAAGGCACATTTGTCAATAAAACAAATTCATATTCTTATGTATGGGTTCATGTATAACTTTTGTAAAAAATATAAATAAAAAATATCATACCTTATATTTTTTCTATTCAAACCATTAAGACCCAATATTTCTTTTTCTTATTTACTTATAGCAACATTCCTGATCTGTGCTAGGAATTGACGTTCAGGGGAAGGAGTTACAGGAAAATGAAAGATTATCTTTATGATGAGAAGGGTAATTTCATTAGGTACAGAAGATTATGACTCTACATATCCTAGTGATGTTATTAAGTTCCAATGATATTTGTTCTTCTTTCTGGGAAAATGGAGGTCCATTCTTCCAGAGTAACCCTCCAAAAACTATTTAAATGATCAAAGCTTCAAACACAAAGAAAAAGTTACATTAGCACTATAAAAATATGAAAGCATGATGAACATAAATATTATTGAAGATTTATAGTTAGATATAACTAACTATATCTGGTTGGGGCTAGATTAAAGGATATAATTTAGAGTTGACTCATAACTCCCCTTCCTGAGAAAGTAGGTCAATATTTCTATCAGAAAGTAAGTACTTAAAAGTAGAGATTTGGTCTCTTTTGCTTACTACTGAATCTCCAGGGTCTAGAACATAACCTGGAACATAGCAATTATTCAATTAATAATTATTGATTTACCGAATCACAGTGAATAAAACACTATGATAAATAAAAGAAATTCATGGATTATAGGTAAGATCACTGGCAGAATTTACCAAAGATCCTATAAATTTGGAGGTTCATGAGGGATTTTTTTACTTGGACCTGCCTTTCCAGTGAGGGTTAAGAATATAGTGGGATCTGTACCTGGGTTAAAAGCCCATAGTAACTCCATTATACCCAAGTCCTTGGGTTGCACAGTCGCTTTCAAATGTGGCTTTCCGCATTTAAATGGCCACATTTTAATTTTTCCCAATGGAACATAATCTTTTCTTAATGGAGCAGGCAGTCTCTAGTTAAAGGGGCAACCACTGGGGAGAATGCCGGCCTCAGACACGGTAGGGTCCAGAATAGATTCCAGGCCGGACTGAAAACTAAATATGCAAAGCTGGTCACTGACTAAGCAGTTTCAACAAATACAGGCCAGAAGTCATACATAGAGATGACTTCTCTCCTGGGAGAGTTTATTCTCCCAGTTGCTTCCCCTTCACACACCAAGTCTGTGGGATTCCTGAAATGATAATGTAGCACGATAGCATACAGTTCCATGGTTTATGATCTTCCTGGCAGATTCTGACAACATTTCAGTGAAAGGTAAGAAAAACCTAGTGAAAACCCACTCACACTACTTTTGTAAAATATCTGCCTAGAAAAGACTTATTTTCAATTAAGGAGAAATAGACTTGAAACTTATGTTCTTTGAACAAATTACACAATATAAATGAAAGGAACGTACATAGCCCTCATGAGGTAGAGGAAAGACTATCATATAAATAACAGTATGAATCACAAGCAAATTTTAATAGCATCTGATTTTTACTGTCAAGTAAATGGATGGCAATATAGATAATAAAACCTGAAAGATTAGGTAATGAGCAAGCATGCCAATATAAAAAGGGAGCTAGCTATCAGATTTATAGACGTATGTTAAGTATTTTATATGTATGTATGCAAAGTTGTTAAAAATTCTTTGCCTTCTTCCTTATATTTGCAAATACTTAATTAAGTAAGGTATATTTTTCCCTCAAACCTCATTGGTGTATTGATAAATTTCTGTAGTGAAAATTGTTTTGTGTTGGTTTTGAAACAAAATGATAGCCTGTGCTTCATTTCTGGGAATCTGTGTATGAATGAAAGCAATTTAAAATTAAGAGTCTAGCAAATCACTTTTGGAAATTTACTAGAGAACATTACTTCATATGTCTGATAAAATATGATGAAATAAACAATTCTAAAACATAAGTATTGCGTTGGCAAAGCAACATGAGTCAGCTTAATAAATCTACCAAATAAATCAAGGATCTGTCATTTTAAGTAGGTAGTGCCCTTCAAATTATGAACCATTTAATATGTGAACATTTTAGTGCAAATGGGACTCAATAGCAAGGGGCTTTGGAAGTGTAAAGTCTGTTGGAAAGAAATTTATTTTATATGATATAGGTGAACTATTTTTAATGTGACAAATTTGCCTTGCATGGAAAAATGGCTTTTTCTATAGATATGAATGTAGAATCAGAGGTGCTGGGAAGTTCACCAGTAGGCATCTGTAACTATATTGCTGAAACTTTCCAAATATTTCCCATGTCAATTTTTATATTTTTTCCTTTATTGTCCAAATTCATCACTCTGACAAGACTCAAATAACTTTCTTTATCACTGTCTTTCCAATCTCAAACAATATATGCATCTAGAAAAGTCGGTCATTCTCAGCCATTTATTTCTTTAAAAAAATCCTTCACAATGAGATTGAATTCCCAATACAGATTTTGTAACTACTCTGACTCTTCACTGTGAATTCCAAAAATAAATAAATAAATAAATAAATAAATAAATATTATTCATAAGCAATCTTTGAAATTAACAAATAAGACTTGTATTAAATCTAAGTTACATAGATCATTATGGCAAAGCAGTGGATTTTTTTGAGAATTTGACCTAAGAGTGAAAGTAATTTAGTAATGTGTATATAAATTATATGTGTATTGTGTGTATATGTGTATGTATGTATATATGTATATACTTGCACACATACATTCTCTTTTAAATAGAATCTCAGAAATGACCAAGACCTTCTATGTAAACCATTCATGACCACTGAGGAAATGATAGACACATTTGAGTAGTATTTCTTGCAAAAGTTTTTAACTCAGTAATCCTTAAGGAGGCTTGTTAAACTGCAGAAAAAAATCAGTCAGAAAATATGGGTAAAACTAATTGAAACTATATAGGAACTAAAATACAAAATCATTCTATGAAGAAACTGTGACTATATTTTGAAGACTATATTTTTTCCTGTGACAACTGTTTAGCATTCTTGTTAAACAATACAAGTACTCTGTATTTAAAAGAAAAAGGATCAAAATAACTCTAACCACATTGGCCAGATTAAAAGTTACATCTATAGCTAACTTTGAAGCCTTCTTAAAATTGATTATAGTAAAAGAAGACTGAGATTATTGGAGTTGCAATGGTTCATTCACCAGTTAAGTTCTTTTATTTATTGAATGTGTTTACCAATTATCTTGGCACTGATGATACATTAGTGAAACAGATAACAGATCTCAGCCCTTGTAAAGTCTTATATTTTCACGAAAGAGAGTAAATATTAAAAAAATATATATATATAGAGAGAGAGAGAGAGCATGGTAAGTGAGTGCCAATGGCTTGGTGGTACATGGAATCCACTTTATTTTTTTTTTTTTTAAACATTTTTTATTATTATTTATTTATGATAGTCATACAGAGAGAGAGAGAGAGAGGCAGAGACACAGGCAGAGGGAGAAGCAGGCTCCATGCAGGGAGCCTGATGTGGGACTCGATCCCGGGTCTCCAGGATCGCGCCCTGGGCCAAAGGCAGGCGCCAAACCGCTGCGCCACCTAGGGATCCCCGAAATCCACTTTAAAACAGAAAGGTACAAGTAGGCATCTTACTACATTGCTAAATTCACTTATCAGTTCTAGTAGATTATTTTTAGCTTTGTAGGATTTTCTATTTAAACAATGCTATTGTATGTGAATAAAGACAATTTTACTTCTTCTTCTTCAGTATGTATAACTTTTATTTCATTTTCTTGCTTATTGTCCTGGCTAGAATTTCTAGTATGTTTCTAATTAGAAATGATTAGAGTGGATATTCTTGCCTATAATATACTGTAAGGGATAAAGGTTCAGTGTTTTATCATTAGGTAAGGAGTTGCTCTATGTTCTCTGAAGAAGTTCCCTTCTATATTTTAAAAATAACTATGCCATTTTCTGAATTTTATTATATCACTTTCATTCATCTCTTAGGTTTTTTTAAAATGTTAAACCAACTTTGCATTCCTTGGGTAAGTCCACTTGGTCATTATGTTTTATGTTTTTAAGTCTTTTTGGATTCCATTTGCTATATGCTGTCTACAACTTTTGTCTCCATGTACTCAAGGGACATTGGTGTCTAATTTTCTTATATTGTAATATCTTTGCCAGATCTTGGTGTTAAGGTTATTTTGGCTTCATAAAAACAGGTTGAAAAATATTTCCTCATTTTATGTTTTTGTAAGAATATTTTGGAATTGATACTATTTCTTAGAAGTTTGATGGGATGCAACAATGAAATCATATGACCTTGAAATATTTTTTATTAAATGGTTTTATAAAAACTTCAATTTTTAAAATAGCTATAAGAGCATATATATATATTTTACTGCTTTTTATTTCTCCTGCCCTCTAGGGCTTAGCTTTTAGTTAAGTTTCTAGAGTCCTCAATTGGATTGTCTGAGAGAAAACAGAAGGGAAAAGAAAAAAGAAATAGAAATCATCTTGTTTATAATCTGTGGTAGCCTTGACCTTAAATCTACTGTTCACCAGCAACTGGCAATAGTTTCTTAGAGAATCTAAAGTCCAAGGAGATGCATTTAATTAATCCAGCATGAGTTTACAAGTAGTGCTGTAAACTTACTTTATAAAAATAGGTAATTTTAATCACTGGGATATCATAGCAATTTTTCCTGGATATTTAAGACATAAAGAAGACTAGCTGATACATTTGCATTCTGCACAGAAGGGAATCAAAGGACTTACTAGAGATAAGACAGATTCTCAAATATGTCTTAATATTTGTCTAGGACTGATCTTATACAACTCAGCATATTTAAAACAATGAACCAAGGAAAACAAGCAACCTAAGTAGAGATTTAGGTCACAATAGCTGAGGAACTTCATTGAAAATAATCAAACAAGGCTGATCCATATCATGTGCTCTGTGCCTTGCCTCTTGGGTCTTACTCAAAGCTGGCAGTGCATTTTTTTCTCTTCCAAGCTTGACCCACTTGTGCATGGTGCTGATAATTATTTTAGTCTAAATTCAGTATTTTAAAAAGCCTCCCGTTTTGCACAGTGCTGCATAAGACAATCATTAAAAGAGGTCCAAGTCTAAGTGTAAATTTTTATGGGAAATCAAATAATGTATATGATGAATTATCTGTTTGAAGCCTATACTTAAGAATGTCTGGGGCATCCATCGGTCAGCTGGAGTCCTAAACCTTTTACTTTTTTTGGATTGGCTACTAAACCAGAAAAAAGTTATTTACTATGTTAATTTTTCTTGTAAAACTAGCAAAAATTATTTCTTATAGTGGGTTATTTATTTTTAAATGGTGTAGAACAGTTGTTGCAAAAGTTGAAAAACTAAGTGAAAGAAAAACTTTCAAAAGCATAGAACTCAAATTACAATTGAGAAAGTAAGTTTTCCAAAATTATATATTATTAATTAAAAGACCCCATATAGTCTTTTAATTTAAAGGACTACAAAAGTCATTAATTTAAAAGACCCCATACAGTCTTTTAAAATCAACATGCTCCTTAACTCAACAAATTTCTACGAATATTGAAAAACTTAAGGTTCTCAAAATTATTTTGCCTACAACTTAATAATTTATATATTACATAAGATTACAAAGCAGTAGCAATAAAATTCAGTGAAAAAAGATATGATACACATCAGTGGGGTAGCAACATAGTGAGCCATATAATGCATATTAAAGATTATCATTGGGGCACCTGAGTGGCTCAGTTGGTTGAGCATCTGATTCTTGATTTTGACTCAGGTCATGATCTTAGGCTCTGTGCTCAGTGGAAAATCTGCTTGGAATTCTTTCTCTCCCACTACCTCTCTTCCTCCCTCCTCCATGCTCTCTCTCTCAAATAAATAAATATATCTTAAAAATAGATTATCTCTGGTTATTGGCTGAAAGTTCAACAGTTTCATTAATTTCAATTCTTTGCTGTTAAAAAAAATGCTAAATATTTCAAAATATTCCAGATTAATATGGGAAATGTCATTAACTCAGGTTATCCACATGGCAATTATTAAGAAAAAACTTACTTTATGAATACTGAGATATTTTAATTAAATCCTTTGTAAAATAGAAATTAAAGATATAAATAATTTAAGAGTCAGGTAGATGAATTAAGATAAAATAATGAAAGGAGAAAATAAATTTGGATAAGAGCTGTATCCTTGACTGACAGAGAGAGTAAATGATGATTAGTGCTTTAAACTTAATAAAACATACTCCCTAGCAAGACTCATAACAGGATATGAATGCATGTTTTATTGTTCACCATTCCAAAAGGTTATCATTTTGGGGAAAAATAGCAATTATATATGTAGATAAATATAGATGTAGACATACAGACATATGCAGCATATATAAAATAAAAAAAAATAAGAATCTAATTTCAAAAAAGTTAACAATACTCCAAGCAAAAATAAACATCTCTAGGTTACAATAGCTCTTTGAAATATTTTCTGGGATAGTAATAATGAATAAATTATTATTTAATTAGTTATAAAATACAACATTTTTAGCATTTAAGGCTCTCAAACTTTCAAGAAACTCATCATTTCTATGATATACATATCATCCCAGACCATAATGATGATGTAAAAATAAATGTAAAAATAAATAAAATCATCAATATGTTGAAATTATAATCATTAGTTTGAGGAATTAAAGGGCTGTATATCTAGAGTGGATTACTTGATGTTAAAATATCCAGCACAGCTTTTCAAATGAAAGAGGAAATCCTGATCCAGATCGATCTCTGATGTGTGGGAGCAGAGAAAAGTCAGGTCTGGAGTTAAATAATAGCTATCACGGAAGACTCAGAGCTCCTTCAATTTCTAAGCCGGTTAATCTGAATAGTCCAAAGACTATTCCTTTGGTCCTGTACTAGATACTTGACCCCGATTTTACAATCACAAGAAAGGAGAACAAGATACCTGTAACAAAGGTAGCTCTCACTGAGACTGAACAGGAAGGGAATTTCATGTGACCTACCAGTACTGATCAATATAGGCCTTTAGTTTTAAACATGGCACCACAACACAAAATCAGCAAGTATTTGAGGAAATCAGCAACATGAAAGAGAGAACCAATCACAAAAAGAAAAATTAGTGGGTTCTTTGGTGGTTCAGTCAGTGAAGCACATAACTCTTGGTTTCGGCTCAGGTCATGATCCCATGGGTAGTGAGATCCAGTCCCTAGAGCCCAACTGGGGCTGTGCACAGTGCAGAATCTGTTTGAGATTCTTTCCCTCTCAGTCTCCCTCTGCCCCTCCCCTATGCATGCTCTCTTTTTCTCTAAAATAAATAATAAATAAAATATTTTTCAAAAATAGAAAAAATTAATGTATAGCATAAAAGTGTTTATCAGAGAAATAAAAGATAAACATGTAATTCAAATTCATTGAGATTATTGAGAGTGTCATAAGAAGTATTGATATACAAAAGTGAAACATTTAGAGCACTGAAAAATTAAAAACATGGCAAAATTTTAAAAAGAATAGATAATTAAAAAAAGAAAACAGACAGTAAACACAAACTTGAACAGACTGAATGTTAGGATAAACACATCCAAAGATTGAATCTTGATTTGGTCAACAGATTGTCTCATAATATTTGGTGAAAAGATAAGGAGATAAGAACATTAGGATAGTACTGGAAGTTGGACAATCTGTCTAACAAGAATTGTAGGAAAAGTGTTGGAAGTACCGAAGGGGAAACACAAAAATAAATAAATACTTTTCTTGAGCTGAATAAAACCTCAAGCGTGGCTGTTGGTGGTGTTGGTGAAGGAGATCTACAGGCTCTGTGTAGAAATTGAAGAATTCCAAAGTTAAAAAGCTTTGTAAGAGCTTCCTATGAAGAAAGCCAGAAAAAAAAAAGTGATTTTTGTCAAAGGATTTAGAATTAGACTAGTGTCATATTCGTGTTTTATAACTGGATATTTGAAAAAAAAAGGGCAAATATTTTTAAATTCCAAAACAAAATGGTAAATGTAGAATTTTATGTAGAATTTTATTTACTTCAAAAACATCTTTCACTTCCAAGGGCAAGTTAATGACATATTCTTACTTACAATGATGGTCAGAAAGTCTTTCAGAATCAATAAGTAATCTATTCTAACAAAATATGAAAACATGAGGTCAAGAACTATTGAATTCATAAGATATGAAAAACAGTTGAGCAAAAACTACCAGCAAAAATTAGAGCTAAATATACTCGATAGAGAGTATGACTACAAACCTTAAGACAATCAGCAAAATTTACATCTATAAAAGTAGAAGCATATTGAAAATATAATAAAAACCAGAAATTAAAACTTCAGAATATTTCAACAAAATATGGGATATTGGAAGGAAAAGGAGAAAGTGACAGCTTGCAAAAAGTATTTTTATTTGGAAGGAAATGTTATAGTTGCTGATTAGTTCTCCATGTTGATAGAGAAATATGTTTAAATATTAAACAAATGTTTAATATAAATGTTACATAAATAATGGTGGAGCTACTGTATTAGCACTGGATCACCCACCTCAAAACTATTTTTTACATGAGAAAATAATAAAGCTCTGTCTTTTTAGATTACTTATTGCTCTACACAGCAAAACCTGATCCTGACTGATATATCTTCTTTTTGAGTGAAAAAAAATAAGCTCACCATGTTTTTTCTTTTTTATCATTGGAGATCTTAGCTTCTATTTCTGCTATTTTTTTACAACTACCTTTAGAGGTAACAATAGGTCATTTTTCCCCTACTGATTGTTTATTGTATCCTATTTTCTACTAGATATATTTTTCTTGCTAAAATGCATCCTCCAGTAATATTTAGATGTCCATTTGTCTTTGCAGTTCTGAAGAAGATTTGTAATTTACTTGACTATTAATGATAATATAATAAGCATTCTAGGATAAAAGTCTAACATTTTAAGTTACTTTTTTTATAATAGTACTTTGAAAACAATGTCTTCTTACATTCAATGTAATAAGTAGGAAAGTTTGGATCAATATGATTTCTGTTATAGAAAGATTTTATATAATTTTTTCTCTTTACTTCAGGATTCTAAAATGTTGCTATTCTATGTCTAAGAGTGATTTTCGGATATTCTGTTTGGCACTTGGTGTGTCCTTTCCATTAGAGGATTATGCCTTTTAAACAATGCATTCTTTTTAATTTGCCCTTTTTTCCCTTTTGTGAGAACATTAGGTTTCACTTCCCTAGCAAATTTCAATTATATAATAATAATAGTTGATAACTATGAACAACACATTCTTTTTGAAAAATAGTATTTATGTTGTGGGGGAGGAGTACCAATTGGCCTGATTCTTCTGGAACTGGAAGTGGATCATTTATAATAATTCTACTAAGTGGAAATATGTGGTGAAACTTTCACCTGAAAAATGCTTTAGATTGACGTTTGTAACAAGGTAACTTGAGGTGATGTGGCAAGGCAGCCCAACTGATGCAAACACAGAAATTCTGGATAAAATGTAACAGTTTTAAAGAGAAATAACTTATTTAAAGTGAAGAAATTTTAGGTGCTCAAAACAAAGAGCAAAATAAAAACCAATTCAGAAGGTGAGAGTTGGTAGTGCCAATGGCCCTCAGGGGTTTTGGACTTAGATAGGAACCCTAGTAGGTGGGCGCTGAATTTTGCCCTGGATTTCTAGAAAGGAAGAGACCTGAAAGGGAATCTGTGACATAAAACTTCCAGCTCCAAAGAGCTGTAGCCCTTGTGAGTAGGAGCTAGAAATCTTCATTTACTTTCAACACAAAAGCTTAATATTTGGGTCAAAAAAAGTGACCTGTGAGAAATCCAGTGGAACCTGATGTTGAAGGAATTCGAAGGTTAAAAAGTAAATCATGTGAATTTAAGGTCACTGACTTCTTCAGAATAAAGGCAAACGAAGTATTCTGTAAAGGAACTTTCAAATCCAGGGCAGGGTTCACTTATGTTTAAACAAAAATCAAGATGACCTCACAATGACAATATTACAGCTTGCACGGGGAAATTAATCAACAGGTGAAAGATTCAGTAAACATGACAAACAGAAAAATAGTAGACCAGGACTGGAATATCAGAAAGTTCCAAGAAAAACTCTGAAGATTCAAAGTGATCATGGACTGCTAATGAGCTGACATAATTAGTGTCATAAATTGTTTGATATTCAATATTTATGGATCTTCCCTATAACAAAATTATATTTAGTTTTGATCTATCTAAAAGAAATCCCTTTTCACAAGTCCTATTTTAGAATAATATAAAAATTCTAAGAATATTATTAAAAATCAATGTAAAGGTTTAGTTTATACATTTGTAATGAAAGTTCCTAGGCAAAGTAAAATAGAAAATTTTAGAAAATTATTGCCATACTTTTTGCCCCAAGGAGATCAAAACAATTCTTTTACCTAAAAACCTTGGCATAGTACTCCCGGAGCCATCCACTTTACCAATATGTACCCATAGGTAAATTAACTTATCTGCCCATAAGTAGTAGATATTCACATCATTAAAAATTGCTTTTGTATCTTAACATTGGTCACATTTTATGAAAATGTATCAGGTTTCTACAAAACAGGAATTTTCTCAAAGATTTACTTTATCACTTTGTTTTCCCATTTTGTATGTTAGGTATTGTGTGCCTATATAAATTTAAAATATTTAATGATAAAACAAATTGATGTGGAGGCAGTGAGTAAAACATTAAATGGTATATAATAAATAGGAAAGCAATCAGGTAATATATTCAAATAAAATTTTATTTTCTGTCATAAGTTAGTTAAAAACATAAAGAACATGATTTCCAAACTAGATACTTTTAATGTTTTTCATAAGTAAGGCAAGAATGAATTTGGTTAATTAAAGTAGCTAGAATATTCAAATCAGAATTGGTCAAGTTTGGAGAATTGTTGGTGAAGTACCTTTTTTAAAAAAACATAATCTACAAAATGGCATATTTTATCAGTATACACACTGACAAACACACATACATGAATTGGAAACTAATTTTCATAATACTTACTTATCCTTACATATACAATACCATATAAAAATCTTTCTTCTATTCCATTTTATTTTTTAAATGCTTCAATGATGATTTTAATCAATTTATTTTATGATCTACTAGCAGTCCTTAATAAATCAGTTTTAAAAGCCACTGATTTAAATCAATCTATTTATTTTATAGATTGAAGACTAAGATCTCTGAAAAATAAACTCTCTCTCTTAAGCACCTATGCTGGAATCTGGTAAAATCCAACTTTTTATTGCTAGTCCCTTTATCTTTCCCATAAAATATAATTCTATTCCACTTGAAAGCATAACCATAATAGGAATATATGTAATTTAAGTTGACCATTATGTGGAGAAATTTCATAATAAATTTCTGAAATATAAAGGGCTGACCTCTTCCAGGTTAATAGCATAAAATAGCATTTTGTGGAAAAGTTAAGTCTTTTGCATTTTGAACTCTAGCCACTCATTTCAGAAGAGGGTGGAAGTCACTGAAAGTTATATTCCACGGAGTCTGTAAGGTCAGAGAAGGTCAAGCCATTTGGTTTTTGCAACTTAAGGTTGTATGTTTTTGACTCATTCCCACTCCTGAGGTAGGATATACTAAGTTCTGACATACTCTTAGTTCTAACATACTAAATGGACCTCCTCTTTCTTGCTCATTAATGTATTTAAATTTTATTGAATTCTTATTGCACATTAAGCCAAGTACTACAATGACAGAAATAATCAACACATGGACACCTACATACTACAGCAGTTCATTGAATTTTGGTAGAAGCCTGAGTTTCTTAGATTAGGTTGCCTGTTGAGAATGTTTCCCAAATCCCAGTCTCCTTAAAATGACCCTTTCGTGTGCTCAACTCTCCTGATTTGACAGTTTGTGTATGAATTAGCTACTTTTCAGGATTTACTTGGAGAAGAAAACATGAGCTAAATGACTACGGGAGTACCAGGGTGGCTCAGTCAGTTAAGAGCCTGACTCTTGGTTTTGGCTCAGGTTGTGAGATCAAGTCCCGTGGGGTAAGGGGCTTCACATTCAGCAGGGAGGCTGCTTGAGGTTTTTGCTCTTCCTCTGCTTCTTGCTATTTTTCTCTTAAATAAATAAATAATTCTTTAAAAAAAATTACTATGATTATATATATAAAATATATATTTTATGATTTTATATATTATATATTTAATTAAGGAATTGGGAATGTTTTATATAAAAAGAAAATACCACTATAATGCCATAACACATTGTACTAGAAGCAGGATTATGGAGATGGTTTTGTTTTCATTTTTTAAAAAAATTAATTTTGGGGGTACCTGGGTGGCCCAGCCAGTTAAGTGTTGCACTTGGGTCAGGTCTTGATCCTGGGGTCCTAGGATAGAGCTCCATTTCAGGTTCCCTCCTCAGCTGGAAGTCTGCTTTTCCCTCTCCCTCTGCCCTTCCCCCCCAACTTGTGTTGTCCCTCTCTCAAATAAATAAACAAAAAAATACATAAATACACAAATCTTCTATTAAGTCTATTTATTTATTTAGAGAATCAGTGGGGTTGGGGTGGCAGAAAGGGAAAGAGAATCTCAAGCAGACTCCCCATTGAGGGTGGACCCTGACATTGGGCTCAATATCATGACCCAGAGATCATGACCTGAGCTGAAATCAAGAGTTGGTCGCTCAACCACTGAATTACCCAGGTGCCCCTATGAGGTGTTTTTTATGTCTCCTCTGCTAAATTACTCATTTTGGTAATTTAAACTCAGATGATCCATTATTTGAGAGGAGTGTAGGAATCAACAATAAGATGTTCACAGATTCTGCACAGGTTATTAAGGGGAAAAAATGCGTCCAATATTCCTTAGGGCATGATCAACGCCCAACAGTGCTCCTATTCCAAAATGTTTTTCATAGGTGATAATAATAAGGGCAGATGATAAAACATTATAAAAAGTAAATAAAATTAGTAATGGAATATTATTGAAGATAAAAAATTGAGCCAGTCATATAAAGAGTAGAATGACAAAATAAAACTGCATACATAAAAAAAAAATGCATACATAAAAATACAATGCTACAGTTAGGAGGGCAACATAAGTTGAGAAAGAAGAGAAAATAATAAAAAAAGACAGAAATAAAACCTATAAAATAGGTTGATATGATCTAAGACAAAGAGCAGTATAAAAAGAAATGAGCAAAAAGAAAAGTTGTAAAAAAGTTATATAACCAAACCAGCCAACTCAGCAAACTAAAATAGAGTGGAGAACAGGACAGAAAGCAGAGGAGGGCTCTAAGTGTTTTCAATGTTATGAATCAATAGCAATTATATAATTTTCTTCTAAAACCTGGTAACTCCTGAAAGCTTCTCTCTATGGAGAATCTAACAGAAAATTCAAGTCATTAACCCACTTAACTTTTTTCTTTCCTTTTTTAATGATAAAATATTTCAAACAAAGAGAACTAAAACTTTTTTTCTCATAAATATAACATGTCTCAAATATTAAAAAATATTACATAATGGTATGCAAATTTTTGTCTACTGATTTACCAGATCTTACCATTATCCATATTTATTTCAGATCAATATTTTAAAAGAATATAAAGCATCAAAGTTAAGGGTAGAGGTCTGCCTAAAAGATTTCATTTGCCTTATTCATACTCTAGAAGTAACCATTATTTTATGGCTGTAATATATTTCACTACAACATATGCTTTCAATTTTCCTATTGTTACATAGACATTAATGGTATGTAAATTGGGGTTTGTTGTTAAGCTTTATGAAAATGTGCATACATGTTATTATAGGCTATTCATTATTGTGTAACTTGTAACATTAAGTTTTAAAATGTATCCATTATTTATTTATGTACCTCGGACTTTCACTTCAAGTACAGCCTTCTATTTTGATATCTGAACATGTTACTTG
This sequence comes from Canis lupus baileyi, assembly GCF_048164855.1. Classification (NCBI taxonomy): domain Eukaryota; kingdom Metazoa; phylum Chordata; class Mammalia; order Carnivora; family Canidae; genus Canis; species Canis lupus. The sequence goes on along the minus strand of NC_132847.1, from coordinate 43,654,762 downwards.
ATTTGCCAATTTCACTATTTGAGTATATAAATGACCTATAGAAAAAAAATGACCTATAGAGATAATACATTATACATACATATATATGTACATATAAAAATAATTCAATTAACCTTATTTCTTTTTTGCATTTTCTCTTTCTCATTAATGAGACATTCTTTTGATGCACAACTACATATGGAATTAATGGATCATAAAGAGTTCACCCCTTCCCTTTACTACATATCACCAAATTTTTATATAAAATTCTTACCAACTTACACATGACCACTAACACAGTGTAAATTTTTCCAGCTCCCCACATCCTCATTGATATTTGATATTATCAGTCTTTTAAAGTTATGCCAATCTGCTTAATATGATGTAAATTGTGGTTTTATGCATTTTCTCTAAATATTAGCAGGCTGAGCATTTTTTCATATATTTATGATCATTTGGAGCTCCTTCTCTACAAATGGAGTGTTGAAACTTATCTCCCATTTTAAAAATTGGGTTGCATGTCTTTTCTATTGATTGGAACAAATTTCTTTTTTTAGTCTAAATATTAATCTATTGTGAACTATTGGTGTTACACTTATATTTCTTCTGTCCAGTATGTGGGCAGTCTTTACATTTTTGTAAATCTATCATCTATCTAATTGATAATGTACCCATAATTTTATACATAAATAGCATTATATTACAATATATTTTAAAATATATTTATATTTATATTATGTTACTATTTTTTTAAATCCTATATTTTTTCTAATAGTTTTCAGTTTTAATATTTATATTTTTATTGCATATAGAATTGACTTTTCATATGTTCAGATGGGGAATATAATTTATTTTTCCTTTTGGAGTACCATTTACTTAAGCATTATTGGATATTTCATCTTTTTTTTCCATTAATTTGTGATGCTAGTTTTTTGGGTTTTTTTAAAGATTTTATTTATTTATTCACGAGAGACACACAATGAGAGGCAGATACATGGGCAGAGGGAGAAGCAGACTCCGTGTGGGGAGCCCCATTGAGGACTCGAACCCAGGACCCCCAGATCATGACCTGAGCCAAGGCAGACACTCAACCAGTGAGCCACCTGGGTGCCCCTCTAATGGTAGTCTTTATATGTACATGTGTATTTTGTGATTCATGAGTTCATAAGCTTAGAATAATTTCATATACATGAGAAATTGTCTTTTCTCTTACCTATTTTATGTACAATATATACATGCACATCTTTAAATTTTGATAGGATTCACTTAATTTTTTTTTAAATTTTTATTTATTTATGATAGGCACACAGAGAGAGAGAGAGAGAGAGAGAGAGGCAGAGACACAGGCAGAGGGAGAAGCAGGCTCCATGCACCGGGAGCCTGACGTGGGATTCGATCCTAAGTCTCCAGGATCGTGCCCTGGGCCAAAGGCAGGCGCCAAACCACTGCGCCACCCAGGGATCCCTAGGATTCACTTTAAAGCCATCTGTATCTGAGCCTTTTTTTTTTTTTTTTTTTTTGTAGCGAGAGAGGTGAGGGAGGGGTAGAGGGAGAGGGAAAGAGACAATCCTAAGTAGGGTTCATTTGCAAAGCAGGGCCCTCCCTACTCAAGGCTCAGCATGAGGCTTAGTGCAGGGCTCCATCTACAGCCCTGAGACCGCGACCTGAGTGGAAATCAACAGTCTGGTGCTTAACCCGCTGAGCCACATAGGTGCATGCATCCTTGACTTTTAAAAGAAAAAATTCTTGGGATCCCTGGGTGGCGCAGCGGTTTGGCGCCTGCCTTTGGCCCAGGGCGCGATCCTGGAGACCTGGGATCGAATCCCACATCGGGCTTCCGGTGCATGGAGCCTGCTTCTCCCTCTGCCTATGTCTCTGCCTCTCTCTCTTTCTCTCTGTGTGACTATCATAAATAAATAAAAAAAATTAAAAAAAAAAAAAAGAAAAAATTCTTGAATTATAATTACATTAATAGTCATTGCTGATTCAGAGATTTTTTTTTCTATTTATATCAATATTCCATTATGGAAATCTTTTTCATTAGTTTGTTTATGCAAATATTCTTTCTCATCATCAGATTCACCAAGAACTTGTTTTAATAAATTTGAGGAGAATAAGATACAATTTTCTATACTGTTTTCTTATTTTTGTTTCTTATTTTGTTAATTTAGCCATTATATTTATTATTGATCTTTTCTTGTGTCTTTAGATTTGTCCATTTAAATTTTTTTCCTACTTCTTTTTTTCCCCCTACTTCTTAATTTAAATACCTAGGTCACCTTCCTCAATATTTCCTATTTCCTGATAAATGATAATATAATCACCTCTAAGTAATTATTTATATATTTTCTATAAAATTTGTCATATATAGCAATTAATTTTCATTCAAGGTTATAGATTTTGCAATTGCCCTTAGATTTCCTCTGTAACTCACTTTTTATTTAATGGAATAGTTATTGTTGATTCTAAAACTTAATATCTTTTAATCTATGTTTCTATTGCTGATTTCTATTTTTTCCATTAAAGTCATCGATCTTAGTCTATATAAAGTTGATTATGTCTTTCTATTTTAAAATCTGATATAATAACTAATATATAAATCAAATATGCAGTTTAATAAATGTTGATAAATAAATACCCATAAACTCAATACTCACCTAAAGATCTAAAACACTAGCTTTTCCAGGGACTGCTTATTCTCCCTTCTATATGCTTTCCCTTTTACTTTATAGTAATTAAAGTTCTAGCTCTGCACACAAATATATAGTTAAATACTAGAATTTCAAATCTATATTGAAGCTTGATGTGGTTATATGATTAGATTCTCAGTGAACTAACAGAGGAAGTGACCTATGAATCCTTCAAACTTTAATTTTGAAAAAAATTTTTCCATTCCTTTCTTTTTTTCCCATTCCTATGGGACAGTAAAATGATGTAGTTTTGTGTTCTCTTCAAAAATTAGATTAAAGGCATCTTGTTCATTAATGCTGTTCAGCTCCCATATTTGTATAGGACTTTGCCATTTATACTGGAGAAACAAAGAAAGACAATAAGAAATGGAGAAGGAAGGAGAGGGAGAGAGGAGGACGGGGAGGGAGAAAGAATAGGAAGAAGGAGAATGAGGGAAAAGGTGAATAACAAGAAGGAGAGAAAGAAGAGGAAGGGGGAGAGGAAAAAGAGAAGAGGAGGAGGAGAAAGAAGAGGAGGAGGAAGAGGAGGAGGATAAAAATAATTTCTCTTAGTTAAGCTACCATAGTTTGGAGTTTCTTTTTCCAGCAACAAAATGTGAATGCTAGATGATGCATTGCTCTTATTGATAAACTTGTGTGTTCTCTCCTGATCATTTCCAATGCCTCTCACTTGAAAAATAAACACCATCTTGAAATTTTTATTATTTCCCTGCTTTTAAACTTACATAGGTCAGCACCTGACAAATTCATGAAATCAAGTGAAAGAAAAGATGTTAAATTATTTATTTATCATGTTTCCAGGGAAAAATACCACTAACCCTTTTATAAGCATAAACTATGTTGTTTATTTAGCCACGACTTTCTGTCATCAGTCTGCCTATGATTTTAGTCAATCTGTAGTTACTGATGGAAACAACTAGACTATTGTCATGTGAAGTCCAGGAGAAAGAGTCAACTTTGATTGTATGACCTGGTCATAGAAGAGGATGGTATTCATGTCACTATTATTAATTACATGCACTTTTACAATGACTATGACATGGTTTTTTCCCTTTCTTAAAAAGAAATATAAAAACTGGGGCACAGGGGATCCCTGGGTGACTCAGTGGTTTAGCTCCTGCCTTTGGCCCAGGGCGCGATCCTGGAGTCCTGGGATCGAGTCCCACGTCGGGCTCCCGGCATGGAGCCTGCTGCTCCCTCTGCCTGTCTCTGCCTGTCTCTCTCTCTCTCTCTCTCTGTGTGTGCGTCTATCATGAATAAATAAATAAAATCTTAAAAAAAAAAAAAGTGGGGCTCAGTGATTGAGCATCTGCCTTTGGCTCAGGTCGTGATCCTGGGATCCTGGAATCAAGTCCTGCCTCAGGCTCCTCACAGGGAGCGAGTTTCTCCCGCTGCCTGTGTCTCTGCTTCTCTCTCTGTCTCTCATGAGTAAATTAATAAAATAAAACAAACAAACAAAAAAGAAATTTAAAAAGTAGTGAAGGGCAGTCCGGGTTGCTCAGTGGTTTAGCGCGGCCTTCAGCCCAGGGTATGATCCTGGAGACCCGGGATCGAGTCCCACGTCGGGCTCCCTGCATGGAGCCTGCTTTTCCCTCTGCCTGTGTCTCTGCCTCTCTCTCTCTCTCTCTGTGTCTCTCATGAATAAATAAATAAAATCTTTAAAAAAAATAAAAAATAGTGAAGTAGAAATGCTTTGGGTTTCCTGATTTATAATCTCTGACTCATCAATTCAGTGAGACTGTCAATCTAGGCATTAAGCTAGTGCAAGACAGGGCTTACTTTTTTCTTTCCATTTTCTCAAGAGATCACAGTTCTGCAATGTTAATTGCCAAATGACTGGATTTTTTTTTTTTTAATGTTTCAGTTGTTTCGTATGTTTTGCTTGTTCAGTTGCTTCATGTAGCTGAGGACTTCATATTCCTGTTGTTTCATGTATTTCTAATTGTTTAAAGCAAGAGAGTAAATTCTTCCCTGTTATTCCATCTTGGTGGGGAACAGAAATCCAAGCATTTTTATTACAAATATTATACATTTTTTCTCATTGATTTATAGTATATCTTTATGTACTCTATATAGCAGTATTAAATATATGTATTGCAAATAGTGTTTTCTCATCTGATTTGCCTTTTCAGTTTTCAATAGACTTAGTGGATTTTTTTTAATGCAGCCTGTGTAAGAGTCTCTCATTAACCAATGGTCATGAAGACTTTCTCTTATGTTTTCTCTTAGAGTCTTTATTATTTTACTTTTTTCACTTGTGTCCATGATTCTTTGTAAATAAATTTTAGTGTTTGCATGAGCTGATATATTTTTCCAAATATATATCAACTAATCTGTCATTATTTATTGAAAGGATCATGTTTATCCACTTGCAATTCAGCACATTTGCAAGAACACATATGACTGAATATATATATGATCCTGGCCTCTCTCTGTTAAACATTGGTGCATTTGTCTATCCTTGTAACAGAAACACACTAGATACTACATTAAATATGGTATTTAGCTTGATAACATGAATCCTCCAACTTTGTTCTTTTCCAAGATTTCTTAACTTCCAAATTCATTTTAGAATCAGCTTGTCAGTTTACATACATATAATATGTACATGAACACATACCTGCACTGAATCTATAGGTAAATTTACAGAGATTGATATTTTAACAATATAGATTCTCTCTCAATACATAAACTTGTATATTTATTTCTTCTTTTAATTAAGTTTAAAAGTATTATTTAAAAAAAAATTACTTCCTCCATCCCTTGCATCTCTACAAACTGGAGATTTTATCCAAAAGCTTGTTTATGTATTCAAATTAGATTTTACTACCTTAATTTTAAGGACAATTTTTATATTTCCTATAAAAATTACAGAAGTAATATACATTTGCCATGATCCATTAAGCATGAGGGAAACAAAATATTTTGTAGGAACATTCACCTCTGCTGCAGAAAAGCAACATTTATCATGTACAAATCTCTGATGTCCTTTCTCATACCAATTTAGACTACTGTATAGTTAATCTCCATTATCTTTTTTTACACAAATAATATCATGTTAATCACATTACAATTGAATTTCTTTTTGTCACTGAAAAAACATGACTATTTCTGCAACTCGGGAGTTTAGGGCTATGGTGTTTTTTTTTCATATACATCTACAAAATTCTACTTTCTAATAAAGTTGTAAACACAATCAAACATTTTCCTTACTGATGGACAGTATGTTTGTTTCCAATTTAAACATAATGCACATGTCAGGATGATTCTACATCACTGATGGTCAGGATAAGCCATTTTTGTGGTTACTATGCCATCAAAACACCACATTCTATATTGTTTATAAAGAGTTGATTTTCACAGTTTTTGTTTATATATGGTTATATAATTCTTCGATTTGAATAAACTGCATCCTAAAACCACATAAAATCTCAATTATTTTATTTCACTGTTTGTATTTTTTTGTTTTTCTAAAGACATTTTAATATATTTCTATTTGACTCTGAGACAGTTTAATGCCTCTGTTTGGACCTTTAAATCATAATTTTTTTCTATTTTGAATAAATAAGGATCTTCACTCCCCTGCACACATCACTAGGGTTGTAACTAAGTTTTTCATCAATCTCTTTATAGCCTGATTGACTTTTGTATTTTTTCCCATATTCTTCCTTCTTGGCAGAGCTGTAGATCTTCCAACCGAATATGTTTTGTAAATTTAAGGTCATAAAAATAGTTTTACCTGGAGGCTACTCAAGTAAAGCATTTGCTACTTTACTCCTTACAATGAGAAGGAAACATGGACTCAATGGTTTGTTTTAGTTACTATGAAATCAACGTATCTAGAAGATACTTATAGCTATCAAGACTTAAAAATATTATTTATGAACAATTTAAAAATTAAGAACAGAAGTGGAAGAAGCAAATATAATAATATTTGTGGCTAAAAAATTTATCTTTTGAACCAGAGAAGGCATTTGCAAAGATGCACTTCATACATTGTTTCAACTATTGTTTTCATACATACTTAAATCTCCAAATAGTTTATTATATCTATTTACATTAGGTATATAATAGGTATTGAGCTGTATGAATTTGCTTCCAAAACAAATGAAGCAAACAGAAAATTCATGAAAATTTAATGAACTATTTTTTTTCAATTATTGTTGTAAAATACTTTTTGTGTGGTGTTATTTGGGTCCCACTTTCAGTAATATATGAAAGATGAAAGTTCAGAGTGTGGAGATATAAAGCACTCTCAAGATAAAAACTCTAGGAATTAAACCAGAAAATTATGATTCTACTGGAAAAATATCATGCACCACCTCTTTGACTTCTGTAATGATGAGAGATCTAATAACTGAGACTCTCTCAAGATTGTCCAGAAACTGGCAATGTCAAGAAGGAGACAGCTTTCCTAAAACTCGGATCAAATAGCAAATGATTTTATATGGACAGTTTATTTTATTTTTTTAAAGACATGGGGGATTTTATCTTTTATTTTATTTTTTTAATTTTTTATTTATTTATGATAGTCACACATTGAGAGAGAGAGAGGCGGAGACATAGGCAGAGGGAGAAGCAGGCTCCATGCACCAGGGGCCCAACGTGGGATTCGATCCCGGGACTCCAGGATCGCACCCTGGGCCAAAGGCAGGCGCTAAACCGCTGCGCCACCCAGGGATCCATATATGGACAGTTTAAAATAAAAAAAAACATTCCAGATCAAGACCTCTAAATGCCAAATAGCGTCAAACAGTCACATTCTTTCTTGTCTCTTGGTTATCAAATTTCTCACTCAATTGTTTTAAAGTTTGTATTGAAAACTTCTCTGGAGCAAGAGTCAGGAGCAGGCGATATATATCTGTTTGGTGTCTGTTATACAAACAGGTATATGTTAACACACTAGTATAATGTTAAAATGTAGATTCTGAGTCAGTATCTCTAGGGTCAGATCTGAAACTCTGTGTTTAAATAAGTTTTTAGGGTGTAGATGCTGCTTGCCCATGAATATAATTTTGCAGAGCAAGAACCTAGAGGGACTTTTATATTTGGTATTGTAAGCATGAGTTGCAAAAAAAGTGAAAATTAAAGTTAGTATAGTCTGAGTTTCCTATATTAAAATGTCCCCTTTTAATACTATTCAGGCAGAACTGAACAAATATAAAAAGGAAACTAAAAAAACTAGACATAAAAATATTCTTTAACTAGAATTATATCATGATTCTGCATAACAAGATTTACTAATACCACAAAATCTTGCCCTTGATATGTCATTCCTAATAATTGTATTAATCAAAAGAATGACTAACTTCTTGCCAGAAAATATTGCTTCTTTATGAAGCTCTTTTAAGGTAATTATCTTGCAATGCAGTAAACTCTGTCTTTCAATAAGGATAGAACATTAATGATCAAAAAGGAAATAGCTCCAAAATTTAATTACATTTCAGGATTCTCAGCTGATTCTGGTTAGGTTTGCAAAACAGATGCAAAATATCATTAAACAAATTGTACAAGAACTAAAAAAAAATGCTGAGAGAATGAATCCAATACAAAGTCATGAAATTAATTATGACGTTGGCTTGATAACTATTAAGTTTTATAGATATCTCTGAACTGATTGGTGATATCCTAGAAAGTTAACCATTCAACATATGCCATAATTGAGTCCATAGACCAATTAAAGTATGCAATAAGGAAAATAGGCAGATTAATAAATTTCTTCTTCATATTTTCAACCACAGACACATTCTTTAACTCACAGGTTATGAATGAATAGGCCATTAGTGATCATTAATCTATGAAATAGCTCTTGAATTTCACAGGTAGGTTTGAATTTCACAAGTTGCATTTCACATGAGGGAGTCAAGATTATTCACCATTTTCTTATGCTAACATCTGTGATCAAAGCATAAAGCTGATATAATAGCATTTTGCTCTTTGTATAAACACATAAGCAGAAAAATAAGCCACAAATATACCAATCGTTCTCCTCTACTGAGAATATTAGCTGATATTCACAACATATACACGAGGAGCTTTCTAAATGCAGGTATTATCCTTCCCAGCAAATTTAGAGTATTAAAATGCTAGTGTCCATGATCAATCCCAAAAGGAGGAACTGAACAAGGAATTTAGAATAGCACAATTTTCTTTACTTTTCTTTACTAAGACACAGTGGTGGTTCTGAGAAAACCAGGCATTCAAGTTTCACAAGCTAACTCTATGCTTTTTCTGATTAAAAGAGGCAATACTCATATCTTTTTTCTTAAAATTTTAAATTGGATGAGACTCTGGTATGCACCATTGTATCATGTCTGTTCTTTCATTTCATAGAAATGTAGGGTTTGTTTGTTTTTACCAAAATTGATATCTTTATATCTACATTGCCTGTTTCATGTTTTATATAAGACTTTAAGTATAAACACCATTATAGTATTTTTCCTATAATAAATGTGGAAATCTTCAATAATAGATGTAGAGCTTTGGTGATACAAATCAAGTAAATCCCTGTTTGCTTGATTGCAAAATTGAAAGTCTTCAGTTCTGTAAATCCCTAAATTATGTATAAAAAGAATAATCAATTATATAGAAATGATATATTTAAAAATCACATATTACTTATTTATTGCTTATATCATCTTATATCCCTATGTTACTGGGATAATTTAAATATATTTTATAGAAAGTTAACTGGTTGATTTGTTATAATTTTCTCTGATTCAGATATTTACAATACCAACTAAAACTGCATACTCAATTAAACAGAAGGAATCTGCTTTCAGCTGATCCTGCCTTTTCCCAGATAGAAGTGATCATTCAAACTTCATATTCAAGTATTACTTCACTGGCAAATGTTAAAAGCAGAAATTGTGTGTTCTAGAACTATGAAAAGCTTCCAGGGGGTATAAAAGAGATTTCTTTGACGATGATGACAAGGCTACACAATGGGAGAAGGATCATTTTTTGAACAAATGATGTTGGAAAAACTGGATATTTATGTACAAAAAAATTAACTTGAACTTTTACTTTATATCTATATAGTAATTAACTGAAACTGGATTAAGGACTGAAACACAGGGCCTGAAACTATAAACCTCTAAAAGAAAAAATAGAGGAAAATCTTCATGTTATTGGGTTTGGCCTTCTATCTTGGATGACACCAATAGCACAGGCAACAAAAGGAAAAATAGGACTACATCATACTTAAAGTTTCTGTTCCACAAAGAAAGCAATAAACAGAGTGAAAAGGCAATCTACAGAATGGGTCAAAACATTTGCAGATATTTGATAAAGGGTTAATATTCAGAATATATAAAGAAGTTCTACAACTTAACAATAAAGAACCCCAAATAATCCAATTTAAAAATAGGCAAAGGACTTGAATAGACAGGTCTCCAAAGAAAATATACAAATGGCCAAGAAGTATATAAAAAGATGTTGAACATCTCTAATCATTTGAGAAATGCAAATCAAATCCACTATAGGATATCATTTTATATGTCTATTAGGATGGCCACCATAAAAAAGGGGGGTGAATAATAAGTGTTGGTGAGCATATGGGAAAATTGGAACCCTTGTGGACTGTTGGTGGGAATGTAATTGGTCCAGTTACTATGGTAAACAGTATGAAAGTTCCTCAGAGAATTAAAAATAGAACTACCATATGATCCAGCAATCCCATCTCTGGGTATATATTCATAAAAACTGAAAAGAGGATCCTGAAGAGACATTTTACATCCATATTCACTGAAGCATTGTTTGCAATAGCTAAGAGATAGAAACAATGTAAATGTCCATTGAGGTGAACAGATAAAGTATTAGGATATGCATACAATGGAATATTATTCATTTAAAAAAATAGATTACTTGCCGTATGCTACAATTTGGGTGAAACTTGAGGACATTATGCTAAGTGAAATAAGCCAGTGACAAAAAGAAAAATACTACATGATTCCATTTATGAGTTATTATCTACAGGGTCAAACTCCTAGAAACAGAAAGTAGAATGGTAGTTTCCAGTAGCTGAGGGAAGGTAGAAAAGGGGAATTATTCAATAAATATAGAGTTTCAGTTTTGCAAGATGTAAAGTTTCTAGAGATTCTTGCACAACAGGGTGTATATATTTAATGTTACTCTATTGTACACTTAAAAATAGTAGAGACAGTAAATTTTATGTTATGTGTTTTTTTTTTTACATAAAAAAAGAAAATATAAAGGAAAAATTCTTTTACTGTCAGATAAGCTAGACAGCAGATTTGAGGAAAATGAAACTCTAAGTAGACTATTGTCTCAGAGGAAAGAGTGGCCCTCTATTTATACATCTATATTCTCTGATTAATGAAATAATAATGAAAAAATCATAAACATTATATAAAACAATAAGCAAGGTAGAACTTCACAGAAAGCAAAATTAAAGGTTATACAGTTTAAAAATACTAAATTAAGTATTGGACCTCTGTGTATATTGAATAATTAAGGTGAAATTAGAGTTTTATAAGTTTGCAAAAATTTGAATACATTATTTTTATGGTGTTCTAAATTCCTATTGTAGTAAAGAGATTAATGGCAATTATTTAGAAAATACAAGCCTTTTCTCTTTGATTTTTTACTTAGTTTAGCACAAAATGGATATTTGAAAGATATGAAGAAACTGAATTATTCATTGTCCCTTAAAATGCTGTGAAAATACAGAGATTGTAAAAAAGTGATTCAAACCATGAATATGAAAAAAACTAGTAGATTTAAATTCAAAGCATACTTAATTATAGAATGGCATATGTGAATTTTAAGTAATAAGATATACATTCATTAAAATTATTTAAAACTCCAGTAATATTAAATAAATGGGCCTTTAATGCTGTTTCGCCAGTACTAGGAAGATAGGAAAGATAGGAAATAAATGATAAATTCTAATGTTTTAATTCTTACTTAATTTCACTTCTATTTTTTCTTTGTTATTACTTTATTGTTTTTATCAGTAGGAATCTTGAGTTTCATAACAACTACCACTAGCGATTAATATGTGAGGCTGTATATCTTTATTCAGAATAAAATCCAAAATTGCTTTAATAATAAAACATCCTCAAATTAATTTTTATATATAGGGAAAAGAGAAAAATACTATATTTTTTCCAAACTGCTAAATGCACTTAGTTGAATATACTCTGTAATAATACTTTAATGCATAGATTTTTGTCATTAAGAAACTTTAATTTGTGGTTATTGTTTATGCTTTTGAAGTGAAAAGGATTCAGCCTCTGTGAAATATTTATTTTGTAATATTTTATTTTATTTTTTAATATTTTATTTATTTATTCATGAGAGACACACAGAGAGAAGAGGCAGAGCCACAGGCAGAGGGAGAAGCAGGCTCCATGCAAGGAGCCCGACGCGGGACTTGATCCCAGGTCTCCAGGATCACACCCTGGGTTCAAGGCGGCGCTAAACCGCTGAGCCCCTCGGGCTGCCCTATTATGTAATATTTTAAAATTGATTGATCGGGTCTTTTGCCAAGTGTTCTTTTTTTTTTTAATTTTTTTTTTTTTTTTATGATAGTCACAGAGAGAGAGAGAGAGAGAGAGAGAGGCAGAGACACAGGCAGAGGGAGAAGCAGGCTCCATGCACCGGGAGCCCGACGTGGGATTCGATCCCGGGTCTCCAGGATCGCGCCCTGGGCCAAAGGCAGGCGCCAAACCGCTGCGCCACCCAGGGATCCCATTGCCAAGTGATCTTGCTGCCCCCCCCTTTTATTTTTTTTAAGATTATTTATTTATTTATTTATTTATTTATTTATTTATTTATTTATTTATGAGAGACACACAGAGAGAGGCAGAGACATAGGCGAGGAAGAAGCAGGCTCCCTGCAAGGGAACTCAATGCGGGCTGGATCCCGGGACTCTGGGATCATGACCTGAGCCAAAGGCAGACGCTCAACCACTGAGACACCCACGCGTCCTTGCTGTTGCTTATTTAACAGAAACATCTTATTTATCCCCTGGCTATGGAATGAGCTGTTCTATGTATAAACTTTCTTGATACAACTTTCACAATTAAATATAAATTTAATATATTTCTTTTACCAATATGAATTGCCTAGATATGGAGTCAGATGACACACAGTCTTATACTGTACTTCTTTCCCCTAGCATAATGCTTTAAAGTTCACCCATGCTGTAGTATGATTTAATACTTTCTTCCTTCTCATTGTTGACTATGCCACACAGTGTTTTGTATTTTATCATAGCTGTGCCTCAATTCTGTTATATTTTTCCAAAATGAATTCATGATTTTGTTTCAGTAGATACCTGAATTGACTGGACTCAAAATGCAGACTATCATATCTCTGGTGGTCAGAGGCTCAAATCTCAGTTCAATCCTTTAAGACTCAATTGTGGGACACCTGTGTGGCTCAGTGGTTGAGCATTTGCCTTTGGCTAAGGTCATCATCCCGGGGTCTTGGGATTGAGTCTCGCATTGGGCTCCCTGCAGGTAGCCTGCTTCTCCTTTCTGCCTATGTCTCTGCCTCATTCTCTGTGTCCCTCATGAATAAATAAATAAAATCTTAAGTAATAATAAAAAAAGACACAATTGCAAGTGGTTTTCAATTTGTCCTGCACATATGTAGATAAGGGGCCTGGGGAGACTTACCCAAAAAGAAGTCAAAGTTTACCTGTAGTTCATATGCCTTTTTTGCCATCCCACTACAACTGGGCTGCCTTCAGGATAAAGCCACAGGGATGGAAAAAAAAAAAAAAAAAAAGCCACAGGGATGGGAACAAATTACTCTAAATTGTCACTTGCTCCATTATAGTCCCCTTCCATAATTTGTTGTGGGTCCCTCCCCGCACACTCTCCAGAGCCCTAGGGAATTGCTTATTATGGTTTTGTATTTTATGCAGAATTCATAACTGTTTTTTTTTTTTTAGGAGAATCAGGCTGTAAAGAATCAGTCTGTAAGCATATTAGGAATAGGAATGGGGAAAACACTTTATTTTAAAACATAAAACAGTAATTAAAAATAATCACAGGGTAACAATCTTTTAAGTTTTGATGAGAGTGATTATCAAACAAGCATAAGAGAAACAAGCAAAAAGAAAAAGAAACAAACAGAATGTAGATTAAGCTTTATATTTTGTATGGAAATAAAGTTGGTCAAATTTTTTTTTTGGAACCTAGCATATTTAATGTGTGAAGCAATGACAACAACAATGACTATTACTTATAATTTTTCTGGCTTTCCTGTCAGCTCGTTGTTACTAGGAACTTTTTTAGTCATGCTCAGTACGATGCCCACAGAGACCATGCCTGAGGGATAATAGGTAGTTCATTTTTTACTAATACATGGTTTGTGTTGGTGGAATATTTTTGCTAATGGTATTTTTTTTTAGGTGTAGTACATAGCCTGAGGAAAAGGAGCGGGATTGTTCAAGGTGACAAAGTGACTTTTTGGGATGATGTTGTTACTTTTGGTGGCCTAGTCAGAAGGGACAGACATGTACAGAGGTCAGCTCCTTCCTCACACTTCATTTTTCTATTTGCTATTTGTGTGTACTATTGCTTTCCTTTCCTCTCCCTCTATCCCAACTTCTTTCATTTGAGGGGGCTGGAGCTCATATTTTGGGGGGCATTTCCTTTCCTGGTGGGAATGACCAGTAGTTGAAGAATTCTAAGACCCAGATATTAAGATCTAGAGTACTTGTAAGATAAACATGATTGTAATGGTTATGACTAAATATTTCAAGGCTATCCAATGGAATTAATGGTAATTATAGATATTGGACTACTAACAAGGCAAGAGAGAAACTCTAAATTTAACTGCATCAATAATTATTAAAAGTTCTTATAATTTATATAATTTATTCAGCACACTAATAATGCACTTAACTGAACAATTATGCACTTAACTGTATTAGGTAAATGTTACATTTAAAAATTATAATAGTAAATTCTGGGTGGTTCAGTAAGTCAAGCAACAGACTTTTGATTTAGTCTCAGGTCATGCCCTCAGGGTCATGAGTGAGCCCTGCCTCGGGCTCCACACTGAGTATGGAGCCTACTTAGATTTCTCTATCTTTCTCTCCCTCTCCACCCCCACTAAAAAAAAATTATAAGTACTACAACCTTATTGTCAATTTTTAGATTTTTTGGTTCTTGTGGAACGGCTGTTATTTATTATTAATACTAAGTGTAGTATTGTTTATCATTAGCGTCTGTTATTAACACCCATCTCCACCCTCGCTCAGCTTTTGTCATTGTATACCTCCTTAACAGGGTTCATTTAAATACTCGACTGGAATGTTTCCTCCATCATTTATCACGCTTCTTCTGTAGTGCTAGCATCTCATGTTCCTTTTCTTACTTTTTTTTCCAGCATCTGCTGGAATTTCTGACTGTGTGACTGGACTTTGTACCCATGGTTTTGTTTCTGGTATAAGCGTTCTTTGGTTCTTATTCGTCTAACAGATTTTTTGATCTGCTGCTCTAGCCTAGCCTTACTTTGATATATTCTTTGATTCTGACTTCCATTCTTGTTTCTGATTCAAAGCTTTTATCCCCCCCTGAAATGAAATTTTCCCTCATTCCTCAAGGATTTCTCAACTTTTCTTGTCCCAAAAGCTTACTCTGCAGTCACCCTGATAAAATGAACTATGTTGATCAAGTGCCTACTAAGTGCCCGGTAGTGAGATAAATGATATATACATAAAAATAAAAGTTTACAGTATTCTGCTGCCACCATCAGCATGACAGCCTCCCTGATTCTAATGAGCTATGTGTTTGGTAACAGATTTCATCATTTCACTAGTTGCCAAGTGTCTACCTACCAACAAACCAGTTTTTCTTTACTATATGCTAGTAATAATTGTCTTCAGTGTCAATCACTCGATCCCGAATCACTAAATACATGGTATTGTTATTACTATAATTATTGCTATTATTGCTATTGTATGTCATTTCTGAATGCAGAGGGGAATTCTGAAGAAGGAATATTTTGAAAAGGATGGTACTGACACTTTCACTAAAAGGAAATGAATTATGCTAAACGTGAGTCAGAAATTTTGAGTCACAAAAAAGCAACAAATTTAATGTGCCTTGTTAGAATTTTTCTTGCTAGTAATTATAGTATCATTCCCTTTCCTAGCTGTCTCAGAATCAATAAGATGAACTGTTAGAACCTGTTGGATATGTAGTCCTTTCCCTGTTGCTAGCCAGGTAAATTGAAGAGATCACAGTAAATGGCAGGTAGTCATGCACAAACCGGATCCTGGACCCTTACATTTCCGAAGTCCACTCAGAGCTGAAATACCTGAAGAAAACTCTTTGAGGTTGTAATATTTTGCCATTTGACGAGATGCACACTCTCTAGGAACACGATCTTCATCTGAGACCTTCATACTTGATAATATATGAGAGAGTAAGAGAGAGAGAGGGAGAGAAGGAGAGAGAGAGAAGCCGTATTAACTTCTAGGTGTTTTTAGGAACATTTATGGCTCACCCAGTACTAATTATAATATGATTTCAAATGTGTTAAGTTAACATTTCATGAAGTCCTTTTCATATGCCAGCCTTAGCAGGTCTTATTTTTGCTTCCTGCATATTTTCAGGCACTGAGATAAGTAGTTCATATTGCTTCTTTTCCTTTTATAACTTTTTAAATATGTGTGCACTCAAACATTATTTCTTAACTGGATCTGTGTTGCTTCCCTCCACTCTTTAAGCTCAGATATTTTAATTGTACCATTTGCAATATATTCAAAATACAAACAGCATATGAAATGTGTCAGTCTTCACATTGAATTTATAAATAAGTCTGGTCACAGTCAAATAATTTCACACATTGCCCAGCATAAACGTCAATTTAAAATATGAGGCTCATAAATAAAATGAAAACTGTTACCCAGTGGATCTAAAAACAGTTATTATGTCAGAGTTAATCTTTGCACCAGCTCATGGTCTTCCTACACACTGCGTTAAATGTGAACCCCTAAATACCAAGGGTCCTGCATAATGAATCTTACGATGCTAAATCATTTGCACATTTAAAATGGGAAAACATCATCATCTACCTGAATGGAATTTAACCTTGTGGAAAAGAAGATAATTGTGTGTTTGTAAAGGATGTCAAAATAACGTGAGATGATGCATTTTCATTGAAAAGTAAGTAAGGCTGTCATGAAATCTTCTAGACTGCCTGAGAAATATCATGAAAGCATAACCATAGCCAGCTGAGTCTTCTCTGCAGCATAACCATGGCCAACTGATTCTTTTCAAGGATTGAGAAGTAGTTCTGGTAGATTCTAGACTTTGAACCAAACCATTGACATCTGACCATTCACTGCACAAAGTATATAAAACACAAATGGAAAACAAGACTCTACCAATGGATGTTCAGTTTACAAAGGGATCTGCTGGGTAAGTACATATTTTCAAGAAGAGGGCACTATTCTAATTCTCCCAAGGAAAAGTAAAAATAAATTAATTTCACTGCTACCACAGAGTTTGTATTATCTATGCAGAAACAAATAGAATAATTTTTAAATGTGCTGCCTGCATGCCAGCCCTCAATGGCTCCATATAATAATTGTCTACATAATTATTTTTTAATCAAAAATCTTTTATTTCTGTTGGTCATTTTTGCTTATTTCTATAATTAGAACCTGGTTTTGTTAATTATACTGATAGTGATTTTACACCTGGGGTTATTCCAATGCTCTCTGCAGAAAGTCTGTATCTTTTTAATTGTTTGGAAGTGCATAGATGCCTCTCTTAACTTTTCAAAAGATTGTAGTTTAATTATCTGCAGCAATATTTGTTATGCAAATTTCAAAAGCTACTTTGATTTTAGCAGCAATGAAAATAATGTTTTGTTGTTATTTTTAGTGCTGGTGGTGGTATTTCTTCTCTTTTATTTAGATACTTGACTATTATTTTCTTGAATTGTAGAATTTCACCAAATTTTCGCCTAAAAGCCATAAATTATTAATTTTGCCTAGAAAATTATAATCTCTTTCCAAAATATCCAATTATGGTTCTTTCTCTAAGTTCTGATTACTTCTCTGCCTCATCAATATTCTCATCTGAAAAATGACAAAGCACTCATCTCATGGGTTACTTTATGAGTTAATGTATGTAAAGAATTTAGAATGGTAAGTAATCTGTTTCTTAAACTATTTTCTGACTCTTTTTTTAGCAATTTATCCTAAATGCATAGTGAATATTAACACTCTCTCCTAAGTGTCATCTTCTGTCATTTATTGAGATTTCCATGAACCAGATACTTAGACACTTTGCATAAGTTTTAATCTGTATTTTTTCAATGGTCATGTCAGGTAGGTATAATTTCCATTTTACTGAGAAGTAAATTTTGAGTCTTGAAGATGTTAAACAACTTGCCTGAGAGTAAATGGTTGCATGTGGCAGCCCTACAACTCCAGCTACGGTTTAGCTGACCTCATAGACTGGGTTCTAAATTCGAAGTGTGTATTTTACCATCACCTTGTCCTTCTTCAGGCAGTGTGCATTTAAATATCCATGGTATGTAAATATACACATGTACCTGGATTCTACTATCTGTTTTACTGATCTAGACATCTTCAGGGTTGGTTTTAATATCCAATGTTTCCACTGATGGTCATATTTATTACAAGAGTGAACAATTTCTATTTGTTGTCATTTTAAGGAAATAGTATTCTTTTTCCTTTCCCTAGAGAATAGATGGCAGCTTTTTTCTAAACTCCCGCTTTCTACAACTGTTACTAAAAAGGCGCCACTTATTTTTCTGCTGTCTTTGCATTTTTATAATGCTGAACTTGATGATGGCTGCTAGATTTTGTTTCTTCTGCTCACTCAAGCTTGCTTGGTAAATAGGGTTTCAGGGATCTGGCTCTACAATCCTGTAGTTGATACTTCCTGGCAGTATAAGCTCTTGGTGCTAATGTTGGGTGGAAGTGTTAGGGCTATTGGAGGTATTTTTGTAAAGTACATGTTAAGGTTAATTCTGTCGTTAATTGGAAAGCTCGAAGGCAGGAGAAGAGTTACAATGATCCAGCCTCCAAATAATGACCTAAGCTCGAATCTAGGCGGCCAGGCAAGGATCATCAATAGCATTTTGCCTGGAGTTGGGATTGAGGATTATGACAGGTGATCCTGACCTTTTGATCCCTTGAATTTGAGACATTGGATTTTCAACAGAATTTTCTTCTAAGATTTAAGATGCAAGCAGAATGTTCTAGAATCACTATAGTTGGGAGTCATACGGACTATGAGGGTAACGCTTCATTGATTCTATACCCTCAATTCTAAAAACAATAGAGATTCTTAAAGCAATGATTCTCAAATTCTAGCCCTTGAAACCCTGGCTTCAGAATTATCTGAGAAGATACTTCCGCTGAATCTGAATATTCTGGAGTGAGCTAAAAAGTCTTTTGAAATTGCCCAAAGTAATTCTACTGCACACTGAATCTGAGAAAGAAAAATATCCTTGAAGAACACACAATATACTCAATTATTTTTTCTCTGGAGATATTACAATTTTTTTCAAATGTTTATGAGATCTACAAAAAATGATTACATAAATTCTTACTCTCTTATTTTCCAGTTTATCTCAACAGGAAAACTTTATAGTAAAATGTTGTGAAGTATGAGAATACAGAGTTCAGTTCTTAAAATGGAGTCTTATCATTTGCCAGGAATAATAGCTTCCAGAAATAAAATTCTCTGACCTTACTCACAGGAATTCACTTCTCTTAATGTTTCCTTCACTTGGCTAGGTAGACAAAAGAAAATCAGGAGCATGAAAAGAGTTGTTAATTGTTATTGCCATATTCATTTATCATTCAAACAATGAAAAGCAGTTAAGATCTTCAGTTTTAAAACTGACCTACTAGAATCTTTTTTAAAAATTTTTTTATTTAACTTCAATTTAGTTAACGTATAGTGCATTATTAGTTTCAGGGATAGAACAGTGATTAATCAGTTGCATATAACATGCAGTGCTCATCACATCACATGCCCTCCTTAATGTCCATCACCCAGTTACCCCATCCCCCACCCACCTATCCTCCAGAGACCCTCAGTTTGTTTCCTATAGTTAAGAGTCTTGAATGGTTTGCCTCTCTCTCTGTTTTTATCTTATTTTTCTTTCCCTCCTCCTATGTTCAACTGTTTTGTTTCCTAAAGTCCACCTATGAGTGAAATCATACCATCTTTAAGTAGATGCTTTATTTGTGTGGAAATGCAATTATAGTGTGTCTTAAAACATCTTTGTTTTAAAATGTCTTTCTCTTATAAATCATGTGAATATAAAACTCTACTAGAGAATGTTTTCCACATTTCTTTTTGTTGCTGTTGTTTTGATTTTTTTGTTTGTTTGCTTTCCACATTTCAAAAGGTAGTGTGGGGACACCTGGGTGGCTCAGTGGTTGAGCGTCTGCCGTTTTGGCTCAGTGTGTGATCCTGGAGTCCCAGAATCAAGTCTCACATCAGGCTCCCTGCATGAAGCCTGCTTCTCCCTCTGCCTGTGTCTCTCTCTCTCTCTCTGTGTCTCTCATGAATAAATAAGTAAAATCTAAAAAAAAAATCAAAAAGTAGTATGTACTGTTGACCCTTGAACAACATAGGTTTGAACTGCATGGATCTACTTAAATGTGGATTTTTTACAAATAAATATAGTAGAGTAAATGTGTTTTCTCAATAATACTTTTCTTTCTCTAGCTTAATTTATGGTAAAAATACAATATATAACATACAAAATGCATGTTAATTAACTGTTTATGTTATCTGTAAGACTTCCTGTCAACAGTAGGCTATTAGAAGTTTTCGGAGAGTCAAATCTTTTTGTGGATTTTTGGCTGTGCAGTGATTGGTGTATCCAGCCCCATGTTGTTTAAATGCCAACTGTATTTCTGTAGCTATTGCATTCACTAACAACATGTTTTAGCATCCTGATTCTATGAGACATACATACATATATATACTTTTGTATATATACACATTATTTTATATATTATGTTATAAAATAACATGAGAATAATTTTTAATATTCAAAGAGGGATATAGGAGAATGAAAGCAAAATAAAATTAATTAACGGACAGACATTTGATAAATCTGGTAATGATTAAAGGTTTTATATGGAGGCTTATATGATTTTTAACACAAATTTTAAACTTGCTCTTCAATAAAAGATAGTGTGGTGTATTAGGACGAGTGCTATGTTAGAAGTCAAATAACGTGGATCCTTGTCTCACTCTATCACTCAGGCAAATGACATTAGTCAAGTCACTTTAAATGTTCAAGTTTAAAATTAAGAAAGTTTTAATTATGGACTTCTAAGACTCAAGCCAGTTTTCTTTTTTTTTTTTTAAATTTAGTTTAAAAGTAAGGAATCTTTCATCCTAATCCTGATCTCCAATTGAGAGAGACAGGGTTACTATTTCAGTATAGTGGGAAAATATACATTTTATGGCAACAACGAATTGTTAAATATGCAAGGACACTAATAACAGATATCATAATCTATTAAGATTATTCATTTAATTCTCTTAAAGCATTTTTTACTTTTTTCCCTACCATGGTTATATAGTTGTCTAATGTCTTATATTGAAAAACTAAATCAAGTAAAAATTTTCTTGCTGCATTAAGTATAGGTCATGATGTTGGACATTTATTTTTATATAATACAGAGCTGTTTTTATTGCTTTTTAAATGACATCTTCCTCAAAAAGTGTACTATTAAAAATCTCAAACATTCACAAAGTGAAAGAATTGTACAATATTCATATACCTACTCCCTAGATTCTACAATAAATTTTTGCAGTATTTAGTTTATTAAAAAGCTCTCCATTTATTCATCTCTCAATTCATCCCTCTGTCAATATTTGCCATGTAGTTTTGATGAATATATTTAAGGAATATGTAGTCAAAGATGAGGTTTAGGGCATGCTATCCCAAAACATGGCACCAGCATATTAAATACCTTAAGCTGAAGGAGTTAATGAAAATGGCAGAAGCGGGAAGGTGGCTCTGACCTTCCCCTCTTTTGCCCTTCTTCCCTGACAACAGAGATAAATGTCCCATGTGAAAGGTACTCTTCCTGTACCAGGAGGAAGAGACGCAGCACGCTTATCACCGGACAGGGTTTTTAGGACTGAGAAGGTTGCACAAACAGTCCCTGTTACTTCTCCACCATTTACTACCCAGGGTCCTGACACCTTTGTTTTGTTAATTAGTTCCATATATATTGTTTATTTGTCTAAACGACATAAAAGGGATGCCTGCCTGGGTGGCTCAGCAGTTGAGTGTTTGCCTTTGGCTCAGGGCATGATCCTGGGGTCCAGGATGGAGTCCTACATCAGGCTCCCTGTGAGGAGCCTGCTTCTCCCTCTGTTTATGTCTCTGCCTCTCTCTTTGTGTCTCTCATGAATAAATAAATAAATAATCTTAAAAAAATAAATGACATAAAAGTTCCTGCTCTGGTTCTTTCTTGGGGTCTTCATTTTCTTGTGAGGTCTCCCATGGAAATGTCTCAACAGTTCAATAAAATTTGTATGCTTTTTTTTCTTGTTTATCTGTCTTATGTCAGTTCAACTCTTAGGCTCAGCCAGAGATCCAAAGAAGGTGGAGGAGAATTTTTCCTCTCTCACAATATTTTACCCTTAAATACTTTAGCACTAACTAGATTTCAAAGTTTGTTTACTGTTCCTTTTGTTTGTTTTGAGATAGGGAAAACCTGTGCGTTTGTGTTTATTTCCCTGATTGTATTCTATAAATGTTGCTTTGTTCAATATAAATCCTCATGTATTTGTCTCTAAATGAAATAGCTAATAATTACCATAATTTCTGTTTTTCTTTAAGGACTAGGTGACTGTTGGCTTTTGTCTCCATTGTCTGGTTTTAGAGAAGAACTTTCCAACTGAAATTGCACACAAACTATCTCAGGTTTAAAAATGGAAAATTCTTTAGTGTGAATAGTAGGAATGAAGAAAAGAAAGAGGAATATGGGAGAAAAATATTTGAGCCACAATTATTGTTGACATAAGAGGGAAAAGAGAGATTAGTAGGAAATGAATAAAACTTTGTAGCAGTAGTTCATGAATAGGCAAGCAGCAAGTTTTCTATATGGTTTGTGTCAAATAAGATGTGATCCTTGTTTCATTCAGAGATCTTGGATCTTAGACCATAAGAGCCTTTCTAATTTATAAACATACAAAATGATTTTATAGGGAGTGCTAAATGTTTTACAGGTTCTCTGGAAATATGGCACCAGAGAATTACCATCCAAGATTACACAACCAGAAAAGAGTACACAAATATTACACCGCTTGACAAATTTCAGATATAATGGCATAATGGCACAGCTACTGAGGATTGGCATTGCAGCTTTCAAAGAGATCACTGAGCACAAGAACCCAAATATAGCACAATTTATAGCACAATCTCTACCATTGCTAATTTTGAAAGCTTGAGTTGTTTTTTCCCATACTCTGCCACCTATATAACAGAATGGATTTTTCACGTTGATCTCTTTCAAACCAATGCCTATTTTTACTGTATCTGGTTGACAAAATCTAGTTCACATTCAATGTCCTAAGGGCAAGAATAGCTGAGACAGAGTTACTCAAATCCTACCTTGGGAATGTAGGACTCATAATAAGGGAAACTGTCACAACACAAAAAGGTTGTTCAAAAAAATATGTTGTAAATATTCATTAGAGTTTTTTGATCATGATACCATTTGTCCACAAGTGTTTTCTCAAAGGAATTCTTACTAGTTTTCTGAAATCAATGTATGTCATGCCAACATCTTTCCGCTAATCTATCAATTTGCTAATTCTCTTACATCCCCACATACCTATGTCCTCTCACAAAATTCTGTATCCTTCATTTCTTTTGTTTTGGAAGTTATATTTGAAATCTATTTTAATGGAATCAAGACTATTATACCATTCTCTTAAAATTCTCAGTTCCAGGTTTATTTCACTGATTTATACAATTACAATAAACCAAACATATCAATCTCTTACAGTGTTTTTGTAATTATGCAATTGCTCCTCCCTTCTTCCCTCCCTCTCTCCTTCCCTACCCTTTGTTCCTTCGTTCCTTCCTTCCTTCCTTGCTTGCTTTCCTCCTTCCCTTCCTTTCCCTTATTCAACAGGCTTGAGATTGAACACATGATTATAACATTAGGGAGATAAACCAAATGCTTATGAGTGTTACTAAACAAAAGCGGTGATACAGTCCTTGAGATCAGTCATATTACTCCCTTGAATAAATGTGATAAAATGAGAGAATCTGACATATTTGAAAACTGAAACAGACCTCTATAGTTATTATGAAATAATCGCTTAAAAATCTTAATGTTTCAATTTTATTCAGAAGTTAAGAGCTGTAAAGGATGACAAAATGCTTCCATCTAGGGTGAAAGGGATTCTCTTCATGCAGTATGATGAAATGTCTCATTTTTATAAGAAATGTCACTGGATAAAAGAGAGGATTCATTTACATTTGAGAGGCTTCAGAATTATGCATCGTATTTACAAAAAGTTCAGTATTTAAAACAATCACAAACAACAAAAGTCCTATTCTATACATTTTATATTTTGAAGACAGAAATGAGTATGTTAGAGCCAAGAAGCAAAATATAAAAATTAATTGCTCAGGGGATTGGATGAAAAGACATGTACTTTATTCAGGGACTTACTAGATCGATGAGTGGCCCATTTTCCTCTGGTTTATAGAATTTTAAAAGGAGAACAGAATGATAGTTATTAATCTCACTGAAAGTGAGTAGTTCAAAGATTATGAATGAGTAAAGGTGACATAAATTTAAAAAGAAAACCATTAATGATATTTGTCATAGAGCCAAACAAACTCAGATCATGTCACAAGATCTTAAACAGTGATCAATGGAAAATCAAACAAGTTTTCTTGAAATGAAAAAAAAATGTTAATATTGAGCAATTGAAACTTAAAAGGTGGTCATGGTATTTGACTCTTAATTAAGAAACAAATTAATACACTATTATCTTGCATTTTTAAAAATATTAATTAATCAATTAATTAATTAATTTGAGAGAGATAGAGTGCATGTGTATGGGGGTTTGGGGGACAGGCAAAAGAAGGGGGGAATAAGAACTTCAAGCTAACTCTGGACTGATCCAGGAGCCCAATGCAGGGCTCAATCTCATGACTCTGAGGTCATGACCTGAGCCAAAATCAAGCGTCCATATGGTTCCATGTTCAGTGGGGAGTCTGCTTCTCCCTTTTTGTCTCCCTCTGCCCCTCCCCTGACTCCTGTTCACACACACTCTCTCTCTCAAATAAATAAATAAATTTTTATAACAAAGGGTCTGACACTGAGCCACCCCAGGGCCCCTTGAAGTATATTTTGTATTAAATCACTTACTCTGAAACATAAGGGGCATATTAATTGCACTGATGAGACAATAATTCACTCATCCATCCATGTTTTACATCACTTTCTTTTCTTAGATCCTCTATAGAAAAAGTAAAAAAATATTCTAAGATACTGAATATGGAGATTCTGAATGGTTCTGTTTATCAAATAAGGAATTGTTCAAAACAATAAAATGACAGTATAGACAAAAAGCCACTGAATAATACATAGTTCTGGAGCAGGAAACACTTTAACTCCATTTTGAAAAATTTTATGTTTATTTTTTAAAGATTTTATTTATTCATGTGAGACAGAGAAAGGCAGAAACATAGGCAGAGAGAGAAGCAGCTCTGTATTCTGCTTGGGACTTCAGAATCTAATATGTTAAAGAAAAATAATCTGTCAAAAAGGTTCAATCTGAATTACCCAGTTTCTAAGTTTCTTTCTTGATTTAACATATTCCGTTTATTCGCTCCAACAGAACCACTAATTCATTAAATACTGGAGTACCTATCTACTAGATGTCAAGTACTCTGAGTCTAGGGATATAATAGTGAATATACAGAGGCTGCTTCTCTTTCAATGGAGCATAAATTATAGTTAGGAAAACCACTCTACTTAATTTCTTATAGTTAGCAGTGATACTTATTTTTAAAAATATTGTCTTACGTACCACATGTACAAAATTATTTTCCATTTTTATTTGCAAAGCACCTTCAATTTTTATCATCATAGTTTTCATGGCAACTATAATAATAAAATTTGATACATAGAGCAATATGTCTCAAAACCTCAAGGCCATCTGTTTGTATCTTCTGTATCTTCTTCTCCCTGCCCTGCATATCAGTTTGATACCTGCTTCTAAGTTATGTCATCCTAACACGGAAATGTTTCTTCCTCCTGAAACTAGTTAACAGTGCTTCAGTCTTTTGCTAGACACTGTTTACAGCTTCAATTATTCTTTCCCATTCTTGCTGTTTTTATCCTTTACTAACCTAATAACATCACAATTGGTCTCCTCCACCATTGATCCTACGCACTATAACTTGAAGAACATTCTTTTTTTGTTGGTTATTTATTTATTTATTTATTTATTTATTTATTTATTTATTTATTTATTCATGAGAAACACACAGAGACAGAGAGGCAGAGACACAAGGCAGAGGGAGAAGCAGGCTCCACGCAGGGAGCCCGATGTGGGACTCGATCCAGGGTCTCCAGGATCATGCTCAGGGCTGAAGGCAGCGCTAAACCACTGAGCCACCCAGGTTGCCCGAAGAACATTCTTAATACTTAACCCTAATTATGTTGTTCTCTAGTTTAGAAAGCATCAATGTTTCAATTTCCTTCAAGATGCAGTTCAGAATTCTGAGGTTGGTGAAGAAAATTCGCCCTACCTGGAAGTCACTGCACTATCAGCATTATTACATTATCTCTGTGAAAACGCTAGACTTTGGCTACATGAATCAAAGGAAGAACAAAATGATGTATTTACTTGTTGAATCATATGTAGGAATTAGTGTAGGAGCAATATTTCTTCTGGGGAATGTCAGAATCCCTTTAGATTCTTACAAGCTATCGAGAGTTTTATGTTGGCTCTAACTAGCAATATTTAGTGTTCAGACCTAAGTACATTTAAAATATTTAGTTATTAATTCGTTTAAAAAGACCATAATAGGGGCACTTGGTGGCTCAGTTGGTTAAGTGACGGACTCTTGTTAAGTGACCTGAGATCAGGTCATGATCTCATGGGTAGTGAGATTAAGCCTGAGCCCAGAGACCTGAGCCTCCTTGCTCAGTGTGGAGTCGGCTTGAAAGATTTTCTCCCTCTGCTCCTCCCCTCACTTGCTTGCTCTTTCTCTCTCTCTTAAAGTAAGTAAATCTTTAAAACACAACAATAATAAATATATTACATGTTAATGTAAATAACAGTTTTATGAAATTTAACTATATTTCCCCCAACAATTAAAAAAAATAAAGGGAAGAGTGACTTTTTTTCAGATCTATAAAATGTTTGGCTTAATAGACACCAGCTGAATTGTCATGTCTGTTTCTGTGTTCAATCCATTGCAGTATATTGACTTGGTTGAAGTGTATTAACAAAATTTGGCCTCACACAGATATGTAGTTGGAAAAGGGAGGAATATTCTAATAGCCCTTATGACAATCAGAAATATTTATATTTATATTTCTCCTTAATACTCTATCAAAATTTGATTAAAGGTTGGAGTCTGAAATCATATAAATGAACTTTTTGTGCAAAAGTAATAGTCTCAAAGAATGTCAATATTATTATGAAGATATTTTTTACCTGATGCCTGAAAGGGCCTCAAGAACACTCTATAGGAAATAAAAAATAAACTGGTACATTCATCAGAATGAATAAGACTAACAGACTTCAATTTCAGAAAAAGTCCTGTTCCTCACATGTATGCTGTATGGCCTAGAGTTGTCTGTTACTTGTCGAGGCAAGATTTCCTCCATTTCGAATAGTAATGATCATAATAGTAATATTAATTTTAAAGAGTTATTATAATATTTAAATGATGGGATAGTGCATACAAAATGCTTTGGCATTGTACCTGTTATTTTATAAAGTCACAGCAAATATTAGCCATAATTATTATTAGTGAATTCTTAAAATGTGACAGCAATCAAAAATGAGTAAATGATTGAAAATTGAATAAGAATGTAAGTTAAGCAATCTTATATATGTGATCTATGTTTTGGAGAAAGGTTTCCATCTTCTCAGCTAAAAACTCAAGGGTATCTTTGAGAGTAATAAAGTTTCCAGAGCATCCATATGGCCTAGAGGACGACTGAATTATCACAATAAAAAAGGCTCAGTGAAATCAAAATCTTGGTATGCCTGAAAAGAAAATTTTGCCTCAAATAGAAACAAAACAAAGCAAAATATGTTTATGTAGTTATAAGAGGAACTACACCAAGAGAATGAAAAAAAAAAAAATCCTCCACTGCTGTGATTGCAATGAAACTGAGTTGGACCATGTTTGCCTTGTTTGAGAAAAACATTTTTCTATCCTTTTATTACCACATGCAGGGAATAGTCCCATGTGATTAACAAAATCATCTTGAAACACTGGCATGTGTTGGCCACAGATGAAAAATTAAATGGCATTTTTAAATTCCCGCCCCCATCTCATTTAAGAGAGAATGTTGTTGCACTTGGACTCCAGTCGGTCTAATCAGGCGGCACATTTCCTATCACGTCTAACACCTGGCTGACTCCCGTGTGCCAACTGTGCCCAGTGCAGTGATATGTCTGCAAGTAATTATTTCTATCACCCACATAAGGGCAGGGGATATGAGACTCATCACATGCTTACCTTTTGCCCAGACTTCATTTTTCATTTTAAATGCCTGTGTGAGTTGGCCCATGTAGATTCACCTGAGTCCCTAAAAGGGAGATTTAAAAAAAAAAAAAAAAAATTTGCAGCTGGGATAAGTATCGGGTAAGAAAAGTACTCTCACCAGTTAATCTTTTCCACAAAGCAAATATATGCATATAGTTTTGATACTGACATTTTTTTCTAAGTAAATGGGTATCAGCTGTATTCATGCCATAACGATCTTCCATATTCCTAGGTTTTGAAGTGACTTTTTTTCTTCAGAATAATATGTCCTACAAACAAGGAGCTACTCACGACACTGTCCTACACTTATTATTGGATTTGATCGAATTTTGGTGTGGTGTATGTATGAATTCCTTTTCTCTCTCTTTCTCTAATATACACATTATAGAAAGATAATAGGTAAAGAGATAAACTGATATAGATATAATATTTTTGGAATCAATATAACTGTACAAACTTAAATTCTCCTCACTGACATTACAATGTTCAAATATTCTTCCTTTTGCTAAACCTTTGTGTTACAGATATCGATTAAATCATCTCCTCTTTCAGGACCCTTGGGTATTTAGATTACGCTATCTTTGGAGTCTTGTTCTGGCACTCAATCAATGCATGCAAGAGAATATGTTGTATCATATTTAGCAGACTAAGCTCTCTGAGGAAAGGATTAGTGAATAGTTACTGAGTACATTTTAAAAGCAGATTTTTCTCTGTAGTATCTATGTCTATTCTTGGAACATATAACCGGATATGTTCAAAATACAGATGCAAAAAGGAGAGATGTCCTAAATAAAGTGTATTCATCTGATCTGCATATTTTGAAAGACTCAATTCTTCCCTGCTTTCACATTTTATTTTTATATTTTAATTGAAGCTTTGCATAATTTAAGAGTGAGATGGATAATCAATACAAAGATCAATTCAGCACTAATCCATGCATGAGATCACTAAGGTTGTCTTGGTAAAAGCTGCAGAAAACTAGTTTAGTGTCTCCAATGAAGATAATCTATTAAGACAGCTTTTAATAACATATAAGCAAGTAAGAATGAAAATCAGAGGAAGAACACAATCTTATGTGAAATTAAAAAGTGGTAATTTTATGTAGTAATATTAAATTATATATATACTAACAAATTGGAATTCCAGTAAAGAAAATGCAAGTCCTATGTAGCCCCCACCATATTCTATTTCTGATCTGGTATTCTCTGAATCCTTCCACCACAGGGCCACTCATCTGAAAGCACTCTCACCTTGATTCATTGTTAAAGAGAGAAAGTGGCCTCCTGTTTGAGGTAGATATATAATAGGGGCATTCTGCTGCTAACCACGTAGGAAGAGACTATTCTGACATTAGCTACTCTCTTCACTGACCATTAGATTTCTATATTCACTGGCAGGAGAAGGAATTCCATGACAACAAATGGCATAGCTGACTCTCAACTCAGGAATCATATCTCAAGAGTTTTGAGTAGTAAGATTGCATGCCAGTGTGAACTAGATGCCCCTTTTTTTCATATATTACATAGAAAAAATAAATATATATATATTTACGTAATAAAATATAATGAGGGATCCCTGGGTGGCGCAGCGGTTTAGCGCCTGCCTTTGGCCCAGGGCACGATCCTGGAGACCCGGGATCGAATCCCACATCAGGCTCCCGGTGCATGGGGCCTGCTCCTCCCTCTGCCTGTGTTTCTGCCTCTCTCTCTGTGTGTGTGTGTGTGACTATCATAAATAAATAGAAATTAAAAATATATATATAATGAAAAATATATATATAATGAAATTTCATTTTGTTGTGTATAAAATGTGATATAGGAGAATTTGCCTACCAATATTCTAATATTGTTGCACTTGTGTATACAATACAAATTAAATATTTCAAAAATGTAATAGCTACAGAAATGGAAACTATTTCGTGGGTTCTAGGTGTTAAAATGGAATACAGTGGGAAAAGAGCAGATGTGGTTATTGAAGAGCAGTAAGAGGGATTCTTGTGGTGTTGGAAGTACTATTCTTCATCTTGGCTGGGGGTGAACACATTAACCCACACATGAGATAAAGTTGTATAGAGCTAAATACATATGTACGTACATACCCCCACATACATACACACAAATACAAATCAGTTACAAGTAAAACTGAGAAAATCTGAATAAGATCAATGGATTGTATTAATGTCAATATCCTGGTAGTAAAATTGTACTATGGTTTGGCAAGATGTTATTATTGAAGGAAACCAGCAAAAAGTACTCAGGATGTCTCAGCATTATATATTACAACTACATGTGAATCTATAATATCTTAAAATAAAACATTTTAAAGAATATAGAAATGTTCTGGTTTCTGGTCTAGGTTGCAAGGAGCTTGGAAGGCCTTGCTTCCATCTTCACAATTAGAAAAAAGCTGAGTAAACTGAGAAACAGCAACTCTTCTGAGATCTTGTAGAGAATAGAAACCACATGGCCAACTGCTACCCACACATTAGTAAGATAAACAGGGAGATAGAGAGAATCACAGCTTACCAGAGTAGTAGTCCATGGACAGAAGCCATTGCTGGAGCCAGTACAGGGTTAAGAAAACTTAAAATACAATTAATGAATTGCTGGAGGTTCCATGTGGACAAGCTTGAAAATTAAAATTCTGGGGACAGTCAGTCATAGGAGCCCCCACACTTTCCCAAAGTTTGCTTTTAGGAGCCCTACCAGGTTATTCACAGTGAAGATTAATGGAAAATGCTCTTACACTTCCAATAGGAAGAAGACAAAAGTCATCATTTTGAAATATGGCCAGAATACTATGCATTCTTTAACAAGGCCTGGCCACAGGGAAACTATTTTTAAAAACCCTAACTAATTGAGATGTTACCAGAGTCTAACTGACTTATGTGAAGGGAAATATATAATTTTAGCACCCCCTACTCTAGTCTTCCAGGTGGGGAAGGGAAATAATTCAACTCCAGATGCCTCTGGCCCTCTTGCTTCACCTACAGGGACAAATAAAACAAAGCTGAGACACACTTAGGAAGGTCATAGACCAAGAATACAGACTCACTAAAAGAATGATACCTAATCATAAGACTATAAAACATTTCTCTTCTCCCATATCTTTCCATCACCTCCCATACCTTTCCATCTCATCTCCCATACTTCTCTGTCACCTTGGATAATAACAGAGTAATACAATGGAAGAAACTGAACATCTTGGGCATCATTTAAGAAATCTCTAGGGAAATCCAAAGACAACAGAGGAGACAAAAACAAAGACCCCTGAAGTGCCTCTGACACTACAGCTAGGACAGTGAACGCAGCTTAATTCCTAGTCAGATCAGCATAAAGCCTCACACTAAAGACTTATTTACCTTGGTTCCTCTTTCCTGATACACCATATCAGGCTTTCAGCAAAAGATTACAAGGCACATTGGAGAGACAAAATGTACAGTCTGAAAAGACAAACTAATTGGAAAGAGAGAAAGGAACAAAAGAAATGTTTGAAGTGATAATAATAGAACACGTTCCCAAATTAATAACAGGCACCAAAACATCATAAATACCCCAAACATCTATACTTATGCTTATTATATTCAAACCGGAGAAAATCAATGGCTAAGAAGATTTTGAAAGAAGCCAGGGACAGAAAAATATATGTAATATAGAGTAGCAAGGATAATAATTATATTGGACTTCTCTTTAGATACCATGCACACAAGAAGAGAGTAAAGTAAAATATTTTAAGTATTGGAAGAAGAAACTACCAACCTAGAATTCTGTATCCAGTGAAATTACCCTTGAAAAGTAAAGGAGAAATAAAGACTTTCTCAAACAAATAAAAATTGAGTGAACTTATTACCAGAAAGAAATGTTACAGAAGTTCTTCAGAGAGGCTCAACTCTACATAAAGAAAAGAAGATCATTAGAAAAGAAATATGTGAAGATAAAATATAACCTTTTAAATTTTTATTCTTAATTTATCTTTCAAATAACATGGATAGTAAAGAATATTATGAAAAGCTCTGTGCCCACAACTTTGATAACTTAGATGAAATGGACCAACTCCTTGAAAGATACAATCTATGAAAACCAACGCAAGGATAAATAGATAATCTGAATCGTCCTATATCTTTTAAAGAAATTGAATTAATATTTAACAACCTTCCAAAGCACCATGCCCTAATGAGCTCACTGGTGAATTCTACCAAATATTTAAAGAAGGAATTATACCAATTCTCTATACTCTCTTTTGAAAAATAGAATCAAAGGGGAAACTTCCTAATTCACCATGAGGCCAGCATTACTTTTTTTTATTAATACCAGAAAAAGACATTAAAGAAAATAATACTACAGATCAATATCTCTCATAAAGATAGATGCAAAAATCCTCAACAAAATTAGCAAATTGAATTGAACCATGTATAAAAACGATTACATACCACAAACACATGTGATTTATCCCAAACATGTAAGGCTTGTTAACATCTAAAAAACAATTTATATAACTAACTAAATAGACTAAAGAAGAAAAGTCAGTTGATCATATCAACAGTTGTAGAAAAGCATTTGACAAAATTCAACACCCATTCATGACAAAAACTATCAGCAAACTACAGTAAAAGGGAACTTCCTCTCAACCTGACAAAGAATACGTACAAATCACCTAGAGCTAACATTATACTTAATAGTGAGAAACTAAATGCTTTATTGTTAAAATCAGGATCAAGCCAAGTATGTCGCCTACACCACTGCTTTTCAACCTTGTCCTGTAAGGTCTAACTAATACAATAAGACAAGAAAAAGTGATAACAGAACACAGACTGGGAAGGAAGTAATAAAACAATCTTGATTTGCGAATGACATGATTTCTCTGTGGAAAATCCCAAAGAATCAAATCTAAAAGGTGTTAAGACTAGTAATTTATTATAGCAAGTTTTAAAGGTACAAGGTTAATTTATGAAAATAATTGCTTTCTTATATAATAGCAGTAAACAATTGGAATTTAAAATTAAAAATACAATACCACTTAAATTAGCACCAAAAATGTGAAGTACTGAGTTGTAAATCTAATAAAATATTTATAGATTTTTGTATGAAGAAGATGATGAAATTCTGATTAAAAAAATGAAAAGAAAAAAAAATGAAAAGATCTACATAAATGGAGAGAGATTCTGTACCGATGGATATGAAGACTCAATATTATTATGATAGTGATTTTTTCCTACTTGATGTATAGCTTCAGTGCATTGTTAATTTGAATCCCAATAAGTTAATTAATGGATATTAACAAACTGTTTCAGAAGTTCATATGGCAAGGCAAACAACTCAGCAGCCCACAAAATATTGAAGGGCAAGAACAAAGTTAAGAGACTGAAATTACTCCAACTTAAAGACTTACTTTACAGCAGTCATCAAGAGAGTATGATATTGGTGAAAGTATAGGCAAAAAATGGAATGGAATAGAACAGAAAGCCTAGAAATTGCCCCATCCAAATACAGTCAACTGATTAACAAAGGATCTCCATTTGATGGAGAAAGGACAGCTTATTCAACCACTGACTGAAACAACTGCAAAGTTGATTACATTGATGAGTTTTTAGAGAAAACACCAAAAGTATGATTTATGAAAGAGAAAACTGATAATTTGGACTTACTTCATAACAATTGAAAATTTTTGTTCTATGAAAGACTGTTGGGAGGAATGAAAGCACAACTTACAGAGTGGGAGAAAATATTTTCCATACACATATCTGATGAAGGCTTGGTATCCAAAATATGCAAAGAGCTCTTAGTCCTTAGCAATAAAAAAGCAAACAACCCAATTAATAAATGGACAAAAGATCTAAGATACCTCATCAAAAATATAGACAGATGGCAAATAAGCATATGAAAGATATTCAATAACATATGTCATTAGTGAATTGTAAAATAAAATACCAATGATATACCTCTCTACACCTATTAGAACAGCTAAAATCCAAAACACTGACAATAAAAAATGCTGGTCAGGATTTGGAGCAACAGGAACTTGCCTTCATTGCTAGTGGGAAGAGCCACTTGGGACAACAATTTGGCAGTTTCTTACAAAGCTAAATGGACTCTTGCCATATGACCAAGAATTATACTCCTTGGTATTCACCCAAATGAGTTGAAAATGTATCATCACACAAAAAGCTGTACAGGAGTGTTATAAATAACAGCTTTGTTCAGAATGGCCAAACTTTGAAGCAATCAAGATACTCTTTAATAGGAATGGATAAACAAACTGGTATATCTATACAATGGAATATTACTCAGTGACAAAAACAAATAAGCTATCAAACATTGAAAAACATGGAGGAACCTTAAATGCATATTGCTAAGTGAAAGAAGCCCTTCTGAAAAGCCACATATTGTACAATTCCAACTGCATAACATTCCTGAAAAGGCAAAACTATGGACATGGTAAAAAGATTAGTGGTTGCTTGTGGCTGAATAGAAGAGAGATGAGTAAGTAGAGCAAAGGGGATTTTTTTAGGACAGTGAAACTATTTTTGTGATACTAAAATTGGTGAATGCATGTTATTAAACATTTGTCAAAATCACAGAATATGTGACACAAAGTGGATCCAAATATAAACTGTGAATTTTATTTAATAATAATAGATCAATATTGCCTCATCAGTTTTAACATATATACCACACTAATGCAAGATGTTAATATTAAGAGGAATTGTAAAATTAGGGTGACAAAACATGAAAACTCCTAACTCTGGGAAATGAACAAGGGGAAGTGGATGGGGAGGCAGGTGGGGGGATGGGGTGACTGGATAATGGGCACTGAGGAGGGTACTTGAGGGTATGAGCACTGGGTGTTATACTATATGTTGGCAAATCGAACTTCAATGAAAATATGTATATAGAACATAAAAAATAGAGGAATTGTGTGTTGGGAGAGTGGTGAGGGGATATTTGTAAGCTCACTATTCTTTTTGATCAATTTTTCTGTAGATGTAAAATGGCTCTAAAAAATCAGGTCTATAAAAAAGTGTAGTAGCTTAAATTTCACATTATATAGGAAATTATAGGAAGTTAAAGGATTATACCCCTCAGCAAGTACTTGATGATACATACCAGAACTCTTTGTTTATGAGATCTTGAGAAAGATAATATTTTTTCATATAACACCTTTACACAGATAAACAGATTAAGCAAACCTATAAATCAAATTACTGCTAATAAAGAAAAAGCTTGATACTTGATATTGTGGATACAGAAGAAAAGGGCACAGCTGTTAAAATATGCATTATAATATTTAAAAATTGTTTCTATTCTTTATTGTGAAACATTTTCTCAGAACATGTTTAGTTTGATGATTTTTAAAAATTGGAAAAATAGAATTAAAAACATCACATATAGTGTAGGGAAAATAATTAAGAAACATATTTAGTCTCATAAAGTAAGATAGATATTTCCACCCCTAAATCTTTCATGAAAATGCAAGATTCTGTTTCAAAGAAGCATCAGGTAATAGGGTGTAGATTCAAATCCAGCATATTTTCTCACAAGTTAGTTTTTTTCTACCTTCTGTGGACCAAGAGAGATGACATGTATTGAGAATTTATGCCAATCTCTAACACTATGTAATTTAATATGATTTTATTTCAGCATCACAAAAGTGCTGAAAGATGAGTTGTTTCTTTTAAGCAGATGAAAAAGCTCAGTGTTTGTGAGCACAGGATTTAAAATCTAACTTATTTGACCTTTAAAAGGTATATTTAACCATTATTCCCTGATTCTTTAGTAATTTATTTAATTAATAATGACTAATCTTAGTTTTATGTACAACAAATTACATTCTTTAGAATCTGCCGTGAGCTAAACTTATTTTTGTACAAACAAACCTGAAAGTCAATAAAGCCACAAACCCACATCAAGGTAAGAGATTCTAGAAACAATCACTATTTAAAAATAAAAATTAATGCTACAGAAAAGTTGATCTCATATTATTAGTATTATAAATTATATAAAATTGGGTCTATAAATTCATTACACACAAAAAAACCAACTGCCGTAGAGACTCTTAACTACAGGAAACGAAGTGAGGGTTGTTGGAGGGGAGGTGGATAGTGGGATGGGGTAACTGGGCAATGGGCATTAAGGTAGGCACGTGATGTAATGAGCACTGGGTGTTATATGCAACTGGTGAATAACTGAACGCTACATCTGAAACTAACGATATGCTATATGTTAATTCATTGGATTTAAATAAAATAAGATAAAAAATCAACTGCAAGTAGATTAAAGATTTGGATGTTAAATTTTTCTTAAATGTCAACTTTTAAAAG
This sequence comes from Canis lupus baileyi, assembly GCF_048164855.1. NCBI lineage: Eukaryota > Metazoa > Chordata > Mammalia > Carnivora > Canidae > Canis > Canis lupus. Next base: position 43,618,011 of record NC_132847.1, on the reverse strand, counting down.
AATATAAAACAAATTTATGTTGTAATAGTGCAATTATCTATTGCTACGCAACAAACTACTCTAAAATGTAGTGGTTTAAAATAGCAATTGATTGTTCTCTCTACAGCTGGGTAGTTCTCTCTTGAGATCTCTTATTGTGGTTATGGACAGAGAGTGGATGGGCTGGAGTTTTCTGAAGCCTTCACTTGGCGAGACACCTAAGATGGCTCACTGACCTGAACAGTTACTGATTCTGACTTTGGTAGGGAGCTCAGTAGAATCTATCCCCTCAGAGTGCCTAAAGACGGCGCCCCTTGTGGCTCGGGCTTCTCAGAGCCCGATGGCTGGGATCTGGAAGTTAAATGTCCCAAGAGGGAACATTCCAAGAGACTCATTCTGTGTCCTAGCCACAGAAATTCCGGAAGGTCACTTCTGCTCAGAAAGTTGCTAAGGCCAGGCTAACCTAGATTAAAGGTCAAGAAAATCATACTCTAATTCTTGATCGGAGAAGGATGAGCTCATATTACAGAAAAGTATGTGGGATGAGACTTTTTGTTGTGCTTCTCTTTGGAAAATGCAATATGCCACTGATAGAGAAGGAGTCCTTAGTTAGATAAAACAAAAGTACTAATTAAAAAGAATATATACAACTACATTAAAATTAAGACTTTAGGTTCATTAAGGTACAATCATGTTATAAAACAATTACTATTATCTTAAAAATGTGAACCTTCCTGCATACATATCCTGTAACTCAAAAATTCCTTACTTGGGTATCTAGCTTCAAAAGACACACATTAATATTTAGGAGATATTTTGTGATACTACAATTGGTGAATGCATGTCATTAAACATTTTTATTAACATAAGAATGTTAATAAGACTTTGTCCATAACAGCAAAAACCTTTGGAAAAACTGAATGCTAATTAAAAATGGATAAATAATTTGTGATATATTCAATCCCATAATGAGTTACTATAGTAGTGAATCGAGGAATATCAGTACTGTATTAGCATTAATAAAATATTAAGAAAAATGAAGTCCAGAAGACTATATGGTATAATACTAATTTTATAAAGTTAAAAAATAAGCACAACTAAGGAACGTATTGCCAAAAACCTTAATAATCAAGATAAATAACATTTTAATGTAAAATTAAAAAATAAAGATTAGTGTAAAAAACTCAATGATAAAATATCAAAAATGTAAACAGAGACATAATCAGATTATACAGTGGCATGTCTAGTCATATTGAAGTCTGAGGCAAACAGAAATCTTTAAATTGATAAATTAGATGTTAAATTAGTAAATCTCACCCCTCTCATTTTATTTATTTATATTTTTAAAGATTTTACTTATTTATTCATGAGAGACACAGCGAGAGAGAGGCAGAGACACCGGCAAAAGGAGAAGCAGGCTCCATGCAAGGAGCCCCATGTGGGACTCCTTCCCAAGACTCTGGGCTCGCGCCCTGTGCCGAAGGCAGACGATGCTCAACCGTTGAGCCATCCAGGCATCCCTCACCTCTCTCATTTTAAACACAATTCAGTTGGTATCAATTAAATTAAAAAATGTACATTACTTTTTTTTAAATTTTTATTTATTTATGATAGTCACAGAGAGAGAAAGAGAGAGGCAGAGACATAGGCAGAGGGAGAAGCAGGCTCCATGCACCAGAAGCCCGATGTGGGATTCGATCCCGGGTCTCCAGGATCACGCCCTGGGCCAAAGGCAGGCGCCAAACCGCTGCGCCACCCAGGGATCCCTGTACATTACTTTTGATACAGCAAACATATTCCCAAGAATCTATTATAAAGGAATATTTGCATATGTACACAAAGGTATATATACAGTGACATTATCTGCAATAGATACACTGATAATCATTGAAACATTATAAAACCTTCAATATAAAAGAAAATAAGTAATATATAAAATCAACAAATTATTGGTACATAAAACAATATCCAAAGCATATTACTAAATAACAAAGTCTAAAATGTGAATTATATTGTCCTGTACTTTTTTATTTACGCATATACAGAAAAATTAACTAGAAAAAGCTACATGAAACTCTTAACAACTGTTACCTATGGGGAAAAGACTGACAAAGTTAGGGGAAGAGGAACATTCCCATTCTTCTCGATGACTTAAATCTCATTGGAACTTTTTACAAGGGGATATATTACTTGATAATTAAAAAGAATAACCATGAATTAGCATTATAAGGCAAAGAAATTGCAAAAAAAAATAGTGGCAACGAGTAATACTGAATTAGAATACTTTTGCTGATCACTTGTGATCAAATGACATTTCATGGAAACCACATCACTTACTAAATTCATCTCATTTACTAGGTTTGGTTCTAGAGCAGAAAAGTTCAAGACAGCTTTTGGCTTTTAAAAAGTGAACCAACACTCTTCTTGAGTGTTGGGATGTATTTAACAACTTTGTCAGAGTTCTGTATCTGGCCCAGGAGATGGGTCCCCTCATTCCTTACCAGTATTTGTATATCTATGATAATAATGAGATTAAACATAAGCACAAGTGGTCCCCACTTTTCTTATAAAAAAATTAAGCTTTTGACACATTATCATTTTTCCCCCTAACTTATTTTGGTAAAGGAAGTCAGAGCCTAAATTTGAGGAAGGAAAAATCTCAATGATTTGAAGTCTTTTTGTAATACAGTTTGCTGTAAACCTAGAAATTCATAATTTCAATTATTCACCTTGGCTACTACTATTACTACTAATATAAACAACACTCATAGATTTATAATTCAATGGAAATTCTAGAGTTTTCACTGATAAACTTTTAGTAAGATACAAAAGAAAATAATATGAGAATAAGATGGAAACCATTCTAGTCACTCCTATTTCTTTTAGGAAAGGAATACAATTTCTGCAGTTTTTGTAGAACGGCAGATACCAGTCTAAATGTGTAGTAGAAACTGGGACCCCCAGTTATTTCAGTAACCGAGAGGAGCAATTTCCTTGTTTCTACAGAATCTCAGGGAGGAAAACATGAGGGGAAATGGAGATTAAATTAGTGAGATGAGAAAGACTGGAAGGTATATGACACCTTCACATTCAAAGTCACATTGCCTAGGGTCATAGAAATCTTCAGTAAAATTATCAAATAAATTTCCTTGAGGGAATTAATGACAAGGCTGGAATTTACATCCAGATTGATTTGAGGTAGAATAGAGGCAGTAAATGCATACTGATAACAAGAGGCCCAAGAGAGAAAAAATTAGAAGTGATTTCCTAGAATTCACAGAATTTACAAGATTGTGTAATGTCAATGCACATCAAGTTTAGCCAGATGTCCAATGGCTGGGGGATGCCCAGGCAGCACTTGAGTTACTATGCTATTAAAAATGTCTAAATACTATGCACATATATAATTTTCCCTCTTCCTAGCATTGGAAAGTTCCAAAGTGATGTGTCTGTATGTAATTAAAATAACCACATGTTACCTGACCACTCCCAAATTTAAATAACTCTTAGCTGCAGTCTACAAAAGCACATGGAAATATACCCAGATCAAATAAGATTGATTAGAAAGAGGATTAGTTGGATGTCTATGACACTATTTATTATTTCCTGAGGAGCTTGTTTTCCCCATTTGATTGATTGATTGATTGATTGATTGAGAGAGATAGAGAAAGAGAGAGAGAGAGAGAGAGAGAGAGAGAGAGAGAGAGAGAAAGCAAGTTTCCAAGAGGGGGAGAGGCAGAGCGACAGAGTCCTCCAGCTGACTCCACTCTGAGCACGGAGCCCAACTGGGTCTCTATCTCATTACCCTGAGGTCATGATCTGAACCAGGAGTCCATCTCAACTGATGAGCCACCCAGGTGCCTCTCCGAAGCCTCTTTTTCTTTCTTTTCTTTCTTTCTTTCTTTCTTTCTTTCTTTCTTTCTTTCTTTCTTTCTTTCTTTCTTTCTTTCTTTCTTTCTTTCTCTCTCTCTCTCTCTCTCTCTCTTTCTTTCTTTCTTTCTTTCTTTTCTTCTTTTTTATATTGTATTTATTCATGAGAGACACACAGAGAGAGGCAGGGACATAGGCAGAGGGAGAAGCAGGCTCCATGCAGGGAGCCTGATGTGGGACTCGATCCCAGGACCCTGGGATCAGACCCTGACCTGAAGGCAGACGCTCAACCGCTGAGCCAGCAGGAGTCCTTAAAGCCTTTTATAATGCTTCCAGGTCATATTTCATGCCACATACTAGGTATTCATGTGCTACCCAGTACAATAAATAACCCAAGTTTGCGCTTAGCGCTTCTGACTTTAAATTCCTATTTTGCGGTGGGCTGGCTATGTGACCATGCACGTATTACTTCCCTGAGTCTCAGTTTCCTAGTCTACAAAATGGAGAAAGACTATCTATCTCACATGGATATTATAACAGTTAAACTTGATAATTTTATAAAACTGTTTTACACAGTGTCTAACACAGTAAGTAGTAGCCAAGAAGCAGTAACTATTATATGTTTGGTCAAGTTATAGCTGGTATACATAGGCTATGAGTCCATCCCTTCCTGTTTTTCTGTATGGGAGGGAGCCTAACATTTTTATAAGTGTCATACTAAAACTACATTTTACATCATACACCTATGTTCATCTGTCTATCATCTATCTATCTATCATCTATCATCGATCATCTTTGTCTCTATGCGTTTTTAATTTTCTATTGCTTATTCATCCATCTATTTGCCATTTACTTGTTTAACTGAAGTTCATATCTGTATATATCTCATCCTACATTTATCAGATTCCTAAGAGGTGACACTGGTTATTCTCAGACTCCTATTTCCATGTCCATTGAACTCAAAGCTAACATATATAGAATAAGGAAAGGAGGCCAGAGAACAAATCAAAGAGTAGTTTGGAAACATTTCCTTTGGTCCAATACAAATGGATTGTATTTGGAGTGAAGTTTACATTGACAACAATCACTTCAACAGCAAAGGATGTTTTGTTCCTTTTTACTCAATTGTTATACTTGGAAAGAAATGGGGAAAAATATGTATCTTTTATTTTTTCCAGACCATCAACACTTGTATATAGTTAGTGCACTCACAGGTATAGATCTTGGGTTGGCCAGCTGTTCCCTGCATGTGGATAGTGGAGTAATGACTCTCTGGGTTCCATCAACCTCAACACACCTAAAAAAAAAAAAAAAATTGTGTCAGATTAACATGGCACCTGCTCTGTCAGATATGTCTCCAGATGTAGGGAGACATCTGGTTATGCAGCATAACCAAGTCCTTGACTCAATATTTCACTTACTCTGGTTTTGCTGTAAAGGACTTAAAAAAATAAATTCTTAAAAGAAACTCCTTAAAAATAGTACATATTTTCATTTTTAGAAACTATGGAATGCCACCAAAGATGTCATGATCCATAAAAAATGTACAAAATAATAGGCATCTAAAAAAATGCCTACGATTCTTTTCAGAAAGAGAGTAAATGCATTTTTCAAGGGCATTCTAGGTTATGAAATATGTTTTCTTATCTTTTTGCATGATTTTTCTTTAATTTCATGAAACATGTCCAATTGTACCTTAGATAAATTTGTGACTTCTCAAGAAATTGTCAGTTTCTACATACGAACAGTGCAGATATTGATTATTTAAAAACTGTAATAAAATATAATTTTTGAGGATGGGGGCTTATGAAAGCAGACAGAGAAAATATTATTCAAATTTTACTAGTTCCAGTTTGTGTAATTAAGATTTTATTAGTCAAGCATTCAGTGATGATATCCAGCACTTATATACAAATTAAGCAATACAGATTTCTGATATGCTCTTGCCGTTTGCTGATGCTGATGTAGCAGACTACATCATTTTAACATTTTAAAATTGAAGGAAAGCATGGTTTTACATTCTTTGAGTTTGCATAAGAAAGAAAAATTAACTTAAAAAGAGGTTAATTTATTGATCACCTCACTTGAAGAAAATAAACCTCAAAATTATCTTGAAATGTTTTGCATTTGTGATATGTAATTTTTCCCTTTCAGAAAAGAAACTCTCAAAAAAAAACAAAAAAAAAACTCTCAAAAATATATTTTTAAAATTTATTCATTAATAAAAGGTTCCTTTGGACCCAGAATAAACATTGATGATGCCATAAACACCTTGAAAGTACAGTAGACTTTACAGTAGGGTGAATGATGCTGCTACTGATCATAGTTAAAACAGATGCTCATCAGCTTCCCACTAATGAATTAGCAATGAATAATACATATTTTCACTACTATATCTATACTATTGCCTGGTATAGATATACACATATAATAAAAACTGTGTGGCCAGACAAAGGAATACCGCAAATCACATCCACTGTATAGTTGCACACTTTTGCAATAGCAAAAATCAGGAGATCAGTATGTATTTTAAAGTTACCTTCTGTGCTTGCTTCAGCAGCACATATACTAAAGTTACCTTCAGTGAAGCACTCCTACTTCCATCAATTTTTATCTCAACCCATCATCACATTCTGTGGATAGCTATGCTGATATTAGAATCCTTTCTCTTTCTCTAGTCAAAATGTTTTATATATTTTTGTCATTTTATGAATTTCCTGCTTTGGGAATAATTTTACTGTCAATTCATGAGAACTTTGAAATGTCATAAAACTTTTGGAAAGTATAGTACTAATAATTAATATTTAACCAGAAATACTTTTGGCAGTATCTTCTGGATGTGCAATTTCTTCATATAACATACATGAAGGCAAGAGGGGGAAATCTGTAAAATGAATAGAGTTTTGACAGCAAACACACATGCCACGTAGCTCATAGTTGTACACGTCATAATAGAAGCTTCTATAATATACAAACACACTGGAAAATGAAACACACAGGAACATGAAGCTATTAGGTAGTGCAGACTGTCACTTTTCAAGTTAATAACAGAGTATTTTGTCAGTGAAACTCTGATGTATAAAACCACATTGCTAACAGATCTGTCACCCTTGGCCCTTCCTTTGTACTGTGCACATACATCTCACAATTCTCCAAAGGGCTTGCCTCCCCCATTTTAGCCCCTGATGAAATCTCCGAGCTGCCTTTTTCATCTGGAGCCTCTGTGCAAAACTGCGAATACTCCATCTTTCATCTCACCTGATAAGTGAGCCTTCCCCAAATCCCAGGTAACCGTTAGAGGACTTGAGGAATGCTCTGCGAGAAGGAAATCGTGAGAGCAGAAGGAAATTCTGCTCTTGAGGAAGGCCACTGAAAGAAAAAAATCAATCACGTGAATTAAGAGCTTTTGATGAATAAATAATTCATGCACACTAAATTAATTAACCGATTTTCAAGTCGGTCTTAGTATAGCATTCTAGACTCAGCTAGCATTGCACCAAGTGAAATGTAGTCATTTGGTTTTGCTTCATGCGGTTTTCATTGCAAAATGACAGCGCCGGATTGAAGGCTACCATTTCAGAGAATGTTGTAGCCAAAACCAGGTGGTTGGGCGCTCGCTTTCCAATGCACGAACCAAAGACGAGAACGACTATTTCTTCATGAACACTCTGACCACTGTATTTAATAGTGTTGACATTTACATAGATGGATGGCAGTGTAGTTGTTGAACATATACTGGGATGATTCCATAATCCTGTTTTAATTAGATGGATGTTGTGAGCATAGAAAAATCACAAGCTGCACTCCCTGTGGTGATGCCATACTGGCAAGGAATCAATCACCACGGCTCTGGTTGCCATAGAAACTGATAGCTCTTGCACCACCATCTAAGTGGCAAATGATTGGTGGTGTACTCATAACACAGGGAGAGCAATGAGTTTTTCTATCCTGTCCAGCAGCTGTGCCAGAGAGTTAATTAAAAGCAGAGAACATGAAATAAATCTAAATCTGTGAAGAAATGAAATGTACAGTACAAATTGAATTCCCGTGTCGAACAGAAATTAATATGCAGCGCAAACCACAGAGCTGCCTGAACAAGCCGCAGCTGGGAATCTTGGGAAATGTTGCCTCTGAGGCGGTTAGAGCTGAAATGTGGAGAGGGCACCTCCTTATCTTATTACCTAAACAAGCACTTTGTTCAGCATTTGTGTTGACTGATGCATGCAAATTGCAGCCTCAAATGCTAAGAGTTCCCGTTTCTAAGCAGGAAGGACAAAGCTTAACTAAGATTTAATTAACAAACTGTTAGCAACTGCAGTTTATCAGCTGTGAACACAATGTAAGTAAATGTTTCTACTCCTGTACTGGAATTCACCAGACAACCTCTGTGAAAGTCAATGTGTTTTTATTGATAAGCCACAAATTCGGAATTCATATTTCAAATATTGCAAGCTGAGGAGCAAGTACCTGAAATGCTTTTCCAAGAAATGAGAGGAGCTCAACACAGAAATAAAGTTTATTTTCCTTTTTCCAAAGAATGAGCTACAACACATCGGGCATGAAATATTTAGCTAGAGGGAGCCACGATTTCTTGGTTCAGTCCACCTCCATTCTAGGATTTCAGGGTTATCGTTTGGAAAAGTTAGCTTGTGCTAACCTGTTCTCTTGTGTGAATCCAACCACTCCCACTGGACAAGCGGAACGACCCAGGGATGACACTGTGTGTCTCTTCAGCTGCCAAATATGTGTGAGTTTATAGAGATCCAAGGAAGAAATAACATCTTAGATCAGGCAATGTACCCTTCTCCCCCAACTAGGAAAAAATCAGGTCCTCAGGGAGTGAGTGCGGCTGATGGTGGGAAAGCAAAAAACGCTGGCTGGTAGGACTTCAGAGTGCATGTCGTTATGAAACATTCATACGCACTTAATATCCATCTAATGAACTGCTAGAATTTCCCTTTTATCGAGATGTATTTTCATCTGACTCGTCCTCTATTTCTGCTGGGAACTGAATTGCTCCCCCAAGGAGAACTTGCACAATTCCTCCAATCACCCATTTCAAGCATATTTTCCAATGTGATAAAACAATGAGGAAGCAAGCACCATGCTTCCATATACTTGCTTATGAAGATATGTCTGTATGAATCAGATTTCTTCATGCAGTTCAAAACTACTTGGTTTGAAAGTATCACATAGATGTCCATGACATATGGAGCAAAATTCCAAAGTAGTGTTTTCAAGATTACATATTTGGTGTCCTCAGAATTTCTTCTGACTTGCACTTTTACTACATGTACTTGGTTAAATGTGAGCTGCCATTATCAATGTTACTATTACTTATCATAAGTAAGATCCCTTATAGAAAGGCCATTGTTAGAAATACCTTTAGATCTTTAGATCTAAGTAGCTTTAGATCTAAGTATCTAGTATCAAGAAACTTTGTTTCTTCTGAAAAATAAATAATATGCCTTTGCAAAAGACTGTTAAAGTACACTATTTTATGCTCAGTCTCATGTGAAGCCCCAAAGCAATATATATCATATACTAAATTCAAGTACAAGACCAAACGTTGCAAAATAAGTTGCAAAATAAGTTTGTTGCAAACTAAGTTGCAAAATAAGTTTGTTGAAAACTTGTTCTGTAACTCTTAACCTCCTCATCACATCAAGGATGTAAAAAGGTTAGGAAGTGGGATGTTAAAAGATGATTCTTTGAGGAGAGTTGGTTGCTTGAGACAGCATCCCATAAGTGGGTTTCTCTCTTCATCTTGATTCAAAAGAGGAAAACTTTAAGAGGATCTCTTGGAAAAATTATGTTTCCTGAGAAATGGGGAAGCAAAAGTCAATTGATGTCCTACCAAGCCTAGGAAGTCTCAAGGGTGAGACTGGATGACTCATTATTCTCCCAGTAGAATAACAAAGAGATGGCCGTGTTGGAACAGGTGTTGTCAGAGCAAAGCACATATGAAAGTTTTCTGTGTACCATATGTAGACCACATCTAATAGAGAGCTGTCTTAAAGACTAGAGACTTTAAGAAGAAGATCATGTGAAGGGGAAAGGGTTAAGGCAATCCAGGTATTTCTTTAATGGAAGAATAAGGAGCACCTGGGTGGCTCAGTTGGTTAAGTAATCGACTCTTGGTTTCGGCTCAGGTCATGATCTCAGGAGCGTGAGATTGAGCCCCATGCGGGGCTCCACACTTAGCATGGAATCTGCTTGGGATTCTCTCTCTCCCCCTTTGCCCCACCCCCTTGCTCTCTTTCTTTCAAATAAATAAATAAATCCTTTTAAAAAATGGAAGAATAAAAACACTGACTATAACATATCTGTCCTTTTCCCAGTGATGCAAGGTTCTGAGAATCCACAGAATGTCCTAAAGAAAATGCATCATTTTGAAACACTTGAGTATCTCCTCTCCTTTTCTGCATCTTAATATAAAAGCAACCGCATCATTCTCCATTGAAATATAAACTGTGAACTCTTTGCTTATTTTTTAATTGTCTATGATGTTAAAAAACAAAATTCAGAGAGCCTGACACAGAATCACAATTTTAATCAAGTGTAAAATTCTTTGTCCTTCTTCCCTTTTCTCCAGCATCCTCAATTCAACTGATCTTGGAGCCAGACTCTAATTTGAGGGACCCAAGTAACATCATATGTCTAAAGAGTTAGTTATGAATCAAAGCAAAAAAACTCTTAAATAGAATGTGATCTATTCATATACCTGAAAAACATGTCTTCTTAAATATCTGAGTGATGAAAGTTGAGTTTAGAATTCTTGACACCTTTTTAGTCTATTGCTGGAAATTAGCAGCGTAGAGCCTACTGCTGACCTTCTGATATCTTGGGAGCATCTGCAGCCTCTCTCTCTCTTTATATTTCAGCTCCCTTCAGCACCTTGGAAATCTCAATTTGTAAGTATACTTACAAATACCCAGACCAAATGTCCAAGTTCCATCCACACTGTCACAGAGAGTTAGCCCCTGGGCACCCCCACTCCTCCCCCCACCCTCAATCTAAGGAATACTCATACCGGCAAAGCTCCCCTTCCTCAGGAAAGCGAACTCTGCCCAGGAAGAGCCCTGCACAGCCCATGGAATCAGACTTAGCATCATTTGATGAAGAATGACAGGGTCCTGGATACTCCCAAGCACAGTGAGGCTGGAGGATGCTGGTTCTGAAAACATATTTCTCTTCCATGTAGATAGTCTCTCTGTCCCATATGACAGGGCAAAACTAGAAGTCAGCCAACACGGGATCTCTGAAGCATAGGGTACACAGTGAGCTTCTGGGTCGAAGGGTCATACTGTCTAGAAGAATCAATAGCCATTATTAGCATAATGAAAAGAGAAAAATGAAAGGTGGAGAAAGAGAGTGGAAGTCAACCATGCCTTCCCTCCCACTAGCATGAGGCTCGCCTACAGCTTGTACAAACCTGTAAGGGGAGTAGCTATACCTTTGACATATTAATTCCTTTAGGCCTCTAAATTTCTAGATTAGACATTTAAAGGACTGACTGGAGGACCTTTTATCACCTGGTAGTGATTCAAAATTAATGAGATTTGCCCCTAATTCCATTCAAGGGGAGAGAAAAAAATTGCCTCACAGGAAAACGAAATATGTTGCTTATAAGTCAATCTACAAGCTCTGCTTCTTCAGAATATTTATAACAACTTTGTTCCCATAAACAATGAGATTTTTTTAGCTAATCATACCTTTGTTTTGCTTTTTGGGAATCTCACAGCCAAGTATGTATGCTAGTTTATTTACTACACAGGCTCTAATGGACTGTATGCCTGCATTTTAACTTTTTCTCTGGTCCGATCTCATGTTTCCATCTATATTGTTCTATATTCTAAGACTGCTAATGGCTCTATTTTATTCAGTGTTTGCATTTTCATAAGCTGTCCAAGATATTCTGGGATATAAAATATACACAGTCTGAGTATGGAAAAGGGAAAAAAGCAGGATCAGAGCAGATTGAAGCTAGGTGGACGTAAGGGCCACCAGCACTGTCTAAAGCTTCATGGAAAACTCAGGCATCATGAGGCCGATGACAGCATCTAAAGAGACCCCCTCTCACCAGCACGGAGTATGGCAGGTAAAATATAAATTATATTCAGCATGTATGCATTTATTCATTTAGTAAATATTTGCGACTGCTCCCTCTGTACCAATCACAGCATTTGTAGACAAAACATATTTGTTCTTTCCCACCATTGACTGGGAAGGAGAGAGACAATGCCAGCTTCCCAGGCTTGTGACTCGAATCCTTACACAGGGTGCAGACTCAGAAGCACCCTGCATTCGGTTTAATGTTTTCCTTTGCTGTCTTGAAATCCTAACGATTTTTGAACATGGGGAATTTTAATTTTCCCTGCAACTTACATTGCAGGCTGTACGTTCTAAATCTTTGCCTATGTACAGGTTCCCCCAAAACACTCTCGTCTCATCTGGATCTGGCATTCACGTATTTTATGCCCATGAATGGATTTAGGCTTCTTTGTTAAGACACAATGCTGGCCTATTATCTTGTCCCTATCAAAAATAAAAAAAGAACAGTTTGAAAATGTACACAAATCCTCTCCTGTGTCAGCAAGACTCCAAAATGACTTATTTAAATGATTATTTTGTAATGTGCTTCTGTTTGAAGAGAACAACTTTCATGGAAGAGAGAATTGTGCAAATTGAAAAAATTGTGAAGTCTGTTCTTAGCAATCTGCAGAGATGGCACTGCGTATTGCTCTTATTATCTTTTTTGACTTCAGCTGGGTAGTGCTCTCTAGCTATATCCTTGATCACAGACTTGAAACCTTAGGGAACATGAAATTCTCCCTCACATTTCTTAGCTATTCAGTTATGTACTTGTTCGTTTGCTTACTTATTTATTGCTATTCAGTTTTAACTAACATGTCCCAGGTACCCTTTACTCTTGCTACCTGTCTATGTATTCCTTCTGTGCTGGGCTGAAATTTATCTTTATATCCTCAATACCCACTGCAGGCAGGGCCTATAACCCAGAAATTACTTACTGAGTGATTGAAATAACTTCCCATGTTCTAGACTCAGATGAATGCTTTACATGTGCTATTTGATGAAATTCAATAGAAATGACTGCATTTCAACCTGTAAACTTTTATAAAATTCAGAAAGCTGTATTTGATCCCTTGTAATGCTCTCTTTGATGCCTTTGCAATTTTTTCTTAGTGATGCAATTCTAGTCCATCAGGGCTCTTCAAAAGCAGATTGGTGAGAGGAAGAAGTCAAACTGTACTGCAGGTTTACTCCTGCCTTGTCCAGTGAGTGTTTCATGCCTGGTTGACATACTCTTATCTCACACAATCACTGGGGGCAAGTTGTCTTGGGAAGGCCTTGGCCTTGAGCAAAGTGGTATTGTAGTCGAGGCAGACTCTGGAGGAGTGGAAAGCTGATTGCTAACTCCTTACTGCCCTTCTTGCAGCTGGGCAGCAAGTTCTTTCTTAAAATGAGAATTGGATGGCATATCCTCATGCCTACCACAGATTTGTATCATAACACCTCTTGGTCTACCTTCTTAGATTAAACAACCAGAATAACTAAATTCTGACGAAATGAAATTATGTCTGTACGGTGAACTGAGATGTTCACGATCTTCAAATCATCATGACAATTAGGGCAGCAATTATATTCTGTAAATACTGTGAAAAAGATTTCATGTTATATTTCCTTAGTCTAATTAAGGGTCTTTTCAACATTATATTGCCTGTTTACCAACAGTCTAAGTGAGGTATCTGTGAATATAATATTTTACCGCTATGTCATGATTCTCATGATCCTGGGTGGTTTCTATTAGACTTGTAGACTTTAGATAATCTCATTTGCTTCAAAATAGAACTGTTGCTGGCTTTGTTAGTCAAAAGAGATGTACTACTTGACTATCAATTTTATTATTATTTCTATTATTCTATTCTATTATCTTCCAAAAGGTATTATTTATTACATTCTCTAATTCTTTAAATTGCTTGTTTGAGTAGCTTCTAATATAAAACCAAACACTTTAATATAATCAAAGGTTTGCTTTCATAGCTATAACCTCACTACATAGAAAAGTTCCCGGTGCAAATTAAGAGGCAAAAAATATTTGTTAAATGACAAAATGTTTTTGAATAAGTGAATTAATGGGTTGGTGACACTTTGGAACATTCTTAATTAAATAAAGGTGTGAAGCAAGTATCAAAATAATGCTGTAGTACAGAACTGAGCATTGGCAAAGCCTCAAATTCTTTAGCTTTCTGAACAGACAATACTATAAAAGGAGCTTGCATTGTGTAATACACGTGAAAAAGTCCAAGGTATGTGCTGGGAGATGTTAGCCTTATGCTAAATATGATTTATCAACATGTTGTTGTAAGAACTAATGCTGGCATACTCTGGGGGTTTCCTAAAGATAGCACAGAATTCCAAAAAAAGATAATGGTAGCATCATATTTCTTTTCATTAGTTCAATAATATCTGAGGTCAGTGTATTTTAGGCTTTGACAAATGGGAATCAGTTTCTAGGATAGGAGAGGGATAGCACAATAACTGATATATAGAAGGATATTTCATTTAGAATATCATCTTCAAAAACCTCCCTAGAAGTGGGCCTTACAATTCCAGAAGAAGTCCAAAGGAAGTGTAAGATTCACACAAAATTTGGGGAGATCACTGTATATAACTTTCACCCTAGGAATAAACAATTAAAAAAAAGAAAAGTGGATGGTGGTAGGAGAAATTTCAGTAAGCTAGAATGAGGTGCGGCCACTAAAAATAATGTTTAAAAAGTTTTAAAGGGGGAGGAGCAAGATGGCGGAAGAGTAGGGTCCCCAAATCACCTGTCTCCACCAAACTACCTAGAAAACCTTCAAATTATCCTGAAAATCTATGAATTCGGCCTGAGATTTAAAGAGAGACCAGCTGGAAGGCTACAGTGAGAAGAGTTCGCGCTTCTATCAAGGTAGGAAGACGGGGAAAAAGAAATAAAGGAACAAAGGCCTCCAAGGGGGAGGGGCCCCGCGAGGAGCCGGGCTGAGGCCGGGGCGAGTGTCCCCAGGACAGGAGAGCCCCGTCCCGGAGAAGCAGGAGCTGCACCGACCTTCCCGGGCGGAAAGGGGCTCGCGGGGAGGTGGAGCAGGACCCAGGAGGGCGGGGATGCCCTCGGGCTCCCGGGGACACTAACAGACACCTGCGCCCCGGGAGATGCGCCGAGCTCCCTAAGGGCTGCAGCGCGCACAGCGGGACCCGGAGCAGCTCGGGGGGGCTCGGGCGGCGGCTCCGCGGAGGGGGCTGCGCGGCCCCGGGAGCAGCTCGGAGGGGCTCGGGCAGAGGAAGAGGCTCCGTGCGGAGGGGCCTGCGCGGTTCCAGGAGCAGCTCGGGGGGGCTCGGGCGGCGGCTCCGCGGAGGGGGCTGCGCGGCCCGGGAGCGCGAATCCAACAGCGCAGGCTCCGGAGCACAGGGCGCCGGGACACAGCCCAGGATCCGGCCTCCCCCCGGGACAGGCAGAGGCCGGGAGGGCCCAGGACAGCGAGGACGCTCCTGCCCCAGCTGAGCACATCAGCGGCCCCGCCCCGGAGCCTCCAGGCCCTGCAGACTGAGAGCTCCAGAGTTCCTGCGGGGACTGAATCCAGGGCTCCAGAGCTGCCCCGCCACTGGGGCTGTTCCTCCTGCGGCCTCACGGGGTAAACACCCCCCACTGAGCCCTGCGCCAGGCAGGGGCACAGCAGCTCCCCCAACTGCTGACACCTGAAAATCAGCACAACAGGCCCCTCCCCCAGAACACCAGCTAGACGGACAACTTCCAGGGGAAGCCAAGGGACTTAAAGTACACAGAATCAGAAGATACTCCCCTGTGGTTCTTTTTTTTTTTTTTTTTTTTTTTTGGTTTTTTGTTTTGTTTTGTTTTGTTTTTGTTTTTGTTTTTTTTTGTTTTGTTTTGCTTTTTGATTTGTTTCCTTCCCCCACCCCCCCTTTTTTTCTCCTTTCTTTTTCTTTCTCTTTTTCTTCTTTTTTTTTCTTTCGTTTTTTTTCTTCTCTTCCCTGTTTTTTCTCTTTCTCTTTTCTTTCCTTCTTTCTCTCCTCTCTTTTTCTCTTTTTCCCAATACAACTTGCTTTTGGCCACTCTGCACTGAGCAAAATGACTAGAAGGAAAACCTCACCTCAAAAGAAAGAATCAGAAACAGTCCTCTCTCCCACAGAGTTACAAAATCTGGATTACAATTCAATGTCAGAAAGCCAATTCAGAAGCACTATTATACAGCTACTGGTGGCTCTAGAAAAAAGTATAAAGGACTCAAGAGACTTCATGACTGCAGAATTTAGAGCTAATCAGGCAGAAATTAAAAATCAATTGAATGAGATGCAATCCAAACTAGAAGTCCTAACGACGAGGGTTAACGAGGTGGAAGAACGAGTGAGTGACATAGAAGACAAGTTGATAGCAAAGAGGGAAACTGAGGAAAAAAGAGACAAACAATTAAAAGACCATGAAGATAGATTAAGGGAAATAAACAACAGCCTGAGGAAGAAAAACCTACGTTTAATTGGGGTTCCCGAGGGCGCCGAAAGGGACAGAGGGCCAGAATATGTATTTGAACAAATTATAGCTGAAAACTATCCTAATCTGGGAAGGGAAACAGGCATTCAGATCCAGGAAATAGAGAGATCCCCCCCTAAAATCAATAAAAACCGTTCAACACCTCGACATTTAATTGTGAAGCTTGCAAATTCCAAAGATAAGGAGAAGATCCTTAAAGCAGCAAGAGACAAGAAATCCCTGACTTTTATGGGGAGGAGTATTAGGGTAACAGCAGACCTCTCCACAGAGACCTGGCAGGCCAGAAAGGGCTGGCAGGATATATTCAGGGTCCTAAATGAGAAGAACATGCAACCAAGAATACTTTATCCAGCAAGGCTCTCATTCAAAATGGAAGGAGAGATAAAGAGCTTCCAAGACAGGCAGCAACTGAAAGAATATGTGACCTCCAAACCAGCTCTGCAAGAAATTTTAAGGGGGACTCTTAAAATTCCCCTTTAAGAAGAAGTTCAGTGGAACAGTCCACAAAAACAAAGACTGAATAGATATCATGATGACACTAAACTCATATCTCTCAATAGTAACTCTGAATGTGAACGGGCTTAATGACCCCATCAAAAGGCGCAGGGTTTCAGACTGGATAAAAAAGCAGGACCCATCTATTTGCTGTCTACAAGAGACTCATTTTAGACAGAAGGACTCCTACAGCCTGAAAATAAAAGGTTGGAGAACCATTTACCATTCGAATGGTCCTCAAAAGAAAGCAGGGGTAGCCATCCTTATATCAGATAAACTAAAATTTACCCCAAAGACTGTAGTGAGAGATGAAGAGGGACACTATATCATACTTAAAGGATCTATTCAACAAGAGGACTTAACAATCCTCAATATATATGCTCCGAATGTGGGAGCTGCCAAATATATAAATCAATTATTAACCAAAGTGAAGAAATACTTAGATAATAATACACTTATACTTGGTGACTTCAATCTAGCTCTTTCTATACTCGATAGGTCTTCTAAGCACAACATCTCCAAAGAAACGAGAGCTTTAAATGATACACTGGACCAGATGGATTTCACAGATATCTACAGAACTTTACATCCAAACTCAACTGAATACACATTCTTCTCAAGCGCACATGGAACTTTCTCCAGAATAGACCACATATTGGGACACAAATCGGGTCTGAACCGATACCAAAAGATTGGGATTGTCCCCTGCATATTCTCGGACCATAATGCCTTGAAATTAGAACTAAATCACAACAAGAAGTTTGGAAGGACCTCAAACACGTGGAGGTTAAGGACCATCCTGCTAAAAGATAAAAGGGTCAACCAGGAAATTAAGGAAGAATTAAAAAGATTCATGGAAACTAATGAGAATGAAGATACAACCGTTCAAAATCTTTGGGATGCAGCAAAAGCAGTCCTAAGGGGGAAATACATCGCAATACAAGCATCCATTCAAAAACTGGAAAGAACTCAAATACAAAAGCTAACCTTACACATAAAGGAGCTAGAGAAAAAACAGCAAATAGATCCTACACCCAAGAGAAGAAGGGAGTTAATAAAGATTCGAGCAGAACTCAACGAAATCGAGACCAGAAGAACTGTGGAACAGATCAACAGAACCAGGAGTTGGTTCTTTGAAAGAATTAATAAGATAGATAAACCATTAGCCAGCCTTATTAAAAAGAAGAGAGAGAAGACTCAAATTAATAAAATCATGAATGAGAAAGGAGAGATCACTACCAACACCAAGGAAATACAAACGATTTTAAAAACATATTATGAACAGCTATACGCCAATAAATTAGGCAATCTAGAAGAAATGGACGCATTCCTGGAAAGCCACAAACTACCAAAACTGGAACAGGAAGAAATAGAAAACCTTAACAGGCCAATAACCAGGGAGGAAATTGAAGCAGTCATCAAAAACCTCCCAAGACACAAAAGTCCAGGGCCAGATGGCTTCCCAGGGGAATTTTATCAAACGTTTAAAGAAGAAATCATACCTATTCTCCTAAAGCTGTTTGGAAAGATAGAAAGAGATGGAGTACTTCCAAATTCGTTCTACGAAGCCAGCATCACCTTAATTCCAAAACCAGACAAAGACCCCACCAAAAAGGAGAATTACAGACCAATATCCCTGATGAACATGGATGCAAAAATTCTCAACAAGATACTGGCCAATAGGATCCAACAGTACATTAAGAAAATTATTCACCATGACCAAGTAGGATTTATCCCTGGGACACAAGGCTGGTTCAACACTCGTAAAACAATCAATGTGATTCATCATATCAGCAAGAGAAAAACCAAGAACCATATGATCCTCTCATTGGATGCAGAGAAAGCATTTGACAAAATACAGCATCCATTCCTGATCAAAACTCTTCAGAGTGTAGGGATAGAGGGAACATTCCTCGACATCTTAAAAGCCATCTATGAAAAGCCCACAGCAAATATCATTCTCAATGGGGAAGCACTGGGAGCCTTTCCCCTAAGATCAGGAATAAGACAGGGATGTCCACTCTCACCACTGCTGTTCAACATAGTACTGGAAGTCTTAGCCTCAGCAATCAGACAACAAAAAGACATTAAAGGCATTCAAATTGGCAAAGAAGAAGTCAAACTCTCCCTCTTCGCCGATGACATGATACTCTACATAGAAAACCCAAAAGTCTCCACCCCAAGATTGCTAGAACTCATACAGCAATTCGGTAGCGTGGCAGGATACAAAATCAATGCCCAGAAGTCAGTGGCATTTCTATACACTAACAATGAGACTGAAGAAAGAGAAATTAAGGAGTCAATCCCATTTACAATTGCACCCAAAAGCATAAGATACCTAGGAATAAACCTAACCAAAGAGGTAAAGGATCTATACCCTCAAAACTATAGAACACTTCTGAAAGAAATTGAGGAAGACACAAAGAGATGGAAAAATATTCCATGCTCATGGATTGGCAGAATTAATATTGTGAAAATGTCAATGTTACCCAGGGCAATATACACGTTTAATGCAATCCCTATCAAAATACCATGGACTTTCTTCAGAGAGTTAGAACAAATTATTTTAAGATTTGTGTGGAATCAGAAAAGACCCCAAATAGCCAGGGGAATTTTAAAAAAGAAAACCATATCTGGGGGCATCACAATGCCAGATTTCAGGTTGTACTACAAAGCTGTGGTCATCAAGACAGTGTGGTACTGGCACAAAAACAGACACATAGATCAGTGGAACAGAATAGAGAATCCAGAAGTGGACCCTGAACTTTATGGGCAACTAATATTCGATAAAGGAGGAAAGACTATCCATTGGAAGAAAGACAGTCTCTTCAATAAATGGTGCTGGGAAAATTGGACATCAACATGCAGAAGAATGAAACTAGACCACTCTCTTTCACCATACACAAAGATAAACTCAAAATGGATGAAAGATCTAAATGTGAGACAAGATTCCATCAAAATCCTAGAGAAGAACACAGGCAACACCCTTTTTGAACTCGGCCATAGTAACTTCTTGCAAGATACATCCACGAAGACAAAAGAAACAAAAGCAAAAATGAACTATTGGGACTTCATCAAGATAAGAAGCTTTTGCACAGCAAAGGATACAGTCAACAAAACTCAAAGACAACCTACAGAATGGGAGAAGATATTTGCAAATGACATATCAGATAAAAGGCTAGTTTCCAAGATCTATAAAGAACTTATTAAACTCAACACCAAAGAAACAAACAATCCAATCATGAAATGGGCAAAAGACATGAACAGAAATCTCACAGAGGAAGACATAGACATGGCCAACATGCATATGAGAAAATGTTCTGCATCACTTGCCATCAGGGAAATACAAATCAAAACTACAATGAGATACCACCTCACACCAGTGAGAATGGGGAAAATTAACAAGGCAGGAAACCACAAATGTTGGAGAGGATGCGGAGAAAAGGGAACCCTCTTACACTGTTGGTGGGAATGTGAACTGGTGCAGCCACTCTGGAAAACTGTGTGGAGGTTCCTCAAACAGTTAAAAATATACCTGCCCTACGACCCAGCAATTGCACTGTTGGGGATTTACCCCAAAGATACAAATGCAATGAAACGCCGGGACACCTGCACCCCGATGTTTATAGCAGCAATGGCCACGATAGCCAAACTGTGGAAGGAGCCTCGGTGTCCAATGAAAGATGAATGGATAAAGAAGATGTGGTTTATGTATACAATGGAATATTACTCAGCTATTAGAAATGACAAATACCCACCATTTGCTTCAACGTGGATGGAACTGGAGGGTATTATGCTGAGTGAAGTAAGTCAGTCGGAGAAGGACAAACATTATATGTTCTCATTCATTTGGGGAATATAAATAATAGTGAAAGGGAATATAAGGGAAGGGAGAAGAAATGTGTGGGAAATATCAGAAAGGGAGACAGAACGTAAAGACTGCTAACTCTGGGAAACGAACTAGGGGTGGTAGAAGGGGAAGAGGGTGGGGGGTGGGAGTGAATGGGTGATGGGCACTGGGTGTTATTCTGTATGTTAGTAAATTGAACACCAATAAAAAATAAATTAAAAAAAAAAACAAACAGAAAAAAAAAAAGTTTTAAAGACTTTTAAGGAAGCTTATGATATATCTCAGTGAAAATCATCTGGTTTCAAACTATTATAAGCCCCAAATATGCATCTCCTTCTTTCTTTTCATAACCAGAAGAAAACATACGAAAAATATTAGAGATGATATTAATTTTCTTCCTTTTTAAATTATGTTTTCCATAGTAATGATTTTTTTTTTGCTTTTATAGTCAGGAAAAGAAAACTTATGTATAAATAAATTATTTGTATCTTTTACTTCCCTCCCCTGCTGGCAAAACTAAAGTTTACAACTTATTTCCTGATAAGGAAAAAGAAAATATGTTCGAGAATTAAACACTATGTACTGATTTAATATTTTTACTTTCTACTCTTTGTGTTTCCTAAATACTATTATTAATTTGAATGTGTCCGCTTTTGAAAATTGTTTAATTCTTCTTACTTAAAAAAAATCAAGAAGAGTAAGGCAAAATCATATAATATGAGACAAAAAAGAAGAAAGTCAAGAAGCAAATGGGGCGAGAAAAATAAAAAGCCTGAAAGAAAATCTTATTAGGCAAATTGTAGCAATTGAACCGAAATGCCAGTGTAAGCTTCCTGATAGCTTGTGTGAAAAAGGCAGTACATTATTCTAATTAGTTAAGTATTTCAAAACTTTTAGCTTATCAGGAGGGACTGGATATATATACTTTGGGATTTTTTTGGGGGGGGGGAGTTTTTTTATATTAACTGATTTATTCATGTATTTAATAAAAGTTCATTGACCATATACTGCATGTAAGGAATTAAACTGACGGCCTTGAGCAGGAAAAAAACAGTCGAGAGAGAGAACGTAATTGCAAGTGAAGGGAGGATCATGGCTGATGAGAGAGAAAAATCCAGGCCCGCAATCCTTATTAATTTGTTTGCTGAGATGCTGTCTTTGTTGCAACAATGTGTGTGCTTATAAGATTTGTGTTACAGTGTAAGCTCTGTGATAGGTGCTTGATATATGCTCCTTGGTTAGGAAGCTAATATTGAGGCTACATCTAGTTACTGCAAAGACTATCTGTTAAATGCTGCCTTCTTTCCCTGCAGTTGAAACTCAGGGGTGGAGTACTTCTCATGCCCATTCCCTAGAGCATAGAATGGCACCTTGTTCCATACTGAGACTCAATAAATATTCCTTTGGGTATTGGTGAACTGAATGAATGAAAGAATACAGTCTTCTCCTTGAGGCTCAGATTTCAGCATGATGTCTTTAATTTATAGATATAATTTGTTTGCTTTTAATAGCATTGATTTCCCTAACCATAGTTAACTGAACCCTAACATGCAGAGGGCTTTTGGGGGTTATTTTCTACTGGCTACTCAAATTTAAAATTCTCACAGATCATTTATATGATATGTTAGGGAAAATTTAAAAGGAAGGTTGTATATTTTCATAAGAAAGCCTTCCTTATGACATCTCCCATTTGCATTGTAACCTGCAGATTGAATTCTCCTTTGATCTCTACAGTCTCTAGATCGACACAAATGATAATACAAGTTTTAAGATGTCAGCATAAAATGTAAAAGATACTATATCTCAGTATGTATGTGGAGTCTTCAAATATTTTCTGAGCAAAGGAGTGCTTTACCAGACACGATTCCATGGGAAATCCTCCTGTCTAAAGGTTTATAAGCTTCTTTCATTGAGACGATTTCAGAAGACATGTGACTTTCCATCCCCTATTCTTATCTCTTCTTTTTCTTCCTTCTCCTCCCCTCACACCATTTGGTAGGCCCTGGTGTGGCTCCTCCAAAATTTATAGCTTCTAAGAGTTCGAAAACCACTGTACAATGTAAGTTTTGACAGTTAATACAGAATGTTTCTCCTAATGAGGTGGTCATATCAATATAACTGACATCACAATTATGTGAAAATGTGTCCCATGAAAACACAGCAGGTTCTAATTCAACCACTGCTGTATTTAGGGACATGTGGAAATAATTCACCTCAGGTATTAAAGAGGAGCAGTTTGGCTCAGCACATTAAGCAACTGGATGGAGATTCATGGGCTCAGGGTTTTCCAGTTGTCCTTTTGCTGACGTGTTTGACATTGGGAAAGTCACTGCTTCTCTTTCCCTTGGCTTACTCATCAATAGAGTAGCACACCATTGTGCTGACTCACCTCGTTTTCATAGAATGTTATTCACTAGCACTAATAATGCACTCTTCTATTTAAGGAACCGATGACAATTACTATAAAGAGCATGAAAAGTGAGTGCATTTGTAGCTACACAATAATCTGAAAGAAGCTTACGTGCCGAAGGGCTTCATGTATATACTAAGAATAAAAACACTGGTTAATTTCAATTAGATTTCGCAAAAGGATGATTTTCAGTGAAGATGCACAAACTCGCTTAAAAAAGTTTTAATTACTGTAAATTGGAGCAAGGGCCAGCATTAGGGCTTGAGGCAGCTGTGGGCAGCGTTGGGATGTGTGCTGTAATTCTAACAAGACAAGTATGCCCCATTTTCAGGACCTTGAAAAGAAAAGAGGATTTTTGTTGTTGTTGTTGAAAGTTTGAAAAGAAAAAAGTCTTGCTAGTTCTGCCTGCTAGAATGTGAAAGCTAATAAAAAAAAATGTCTATCATTGTAAATCTGATGCTAGGATGTTGCTTTTGACTACTAGTAAATT